>NW_024080690.1:4358412-4487297 GCF_003009895.1 Hyaena hyaena
CCTGGAGACTGTTTCAGTCTGTGACTCCCTCTCTCTCTGACCCTCCCCTGCTCACGCTGTCTCTCTCTCTCTCTCCTAGAAATAAATAAAAAAAAAAAAAAAGAACTCTACGTTCATGGCCATGGCCGTGACTCATTCAGGTCGGGGAGAGACTCAGGTTTTCACACAGAAGGAACGAGAACTTGGAAGGCCTGACAGAGCCTGTCCTCCATGATGAGAAAGACTGTACGAGAAGAGATTTCTAACCACCGCACAGAAAACACAGTCCTTGCTTCTGTGATTCCGCTCTCTTAGGAAGCCTTCCGTGAAGAAATTCCTTTGGTTTCTCTGGTACGTGTGAGGCAAGTATGATGGGAGGTACACCCGTCAGTGGATGTCCAGGATTTTATATTCACTGCCTGGTGCATGAATCTTCCCTGTCCTCCTCTGACATGAATCGGGCTGTTAGCTCTCTATACGGAGGACACGGCCTGGTTTCCCTGTCAAGGCCTCTCTCTCCCAGAGTGCTTTCATGGTGCTTACCTCCCCACATGACCTACAACGGCGGTTTCTACACTTGCCTTTCACTTTCTGAACCCGTTACCCTGGGGACCACAGAGAGCTGACCACACTTGAAGGAGCAGAACACCCTCTGCTGGAGGAAACACCCTCTTGATCTCCAGCAGCGTTGATGGGAACTATTTTGTCTGTAGATGAGGGGGCAGGAAGCCAAGAAGATGGCCCTTCACTTCCCAGTGGTTGAACCTAACTAGACACACATGTCTACATATTCAGTGTGTCTCTGCTTTCTAGAGGGTCAAGGCCAGTGCCGTGTCCTCACCGCAGACCCAGATTTCCATGATCAGATCTTACTTCACACTCTGCAGGCAGCAAGAACTGTGTCTTTATTGCTTTTCCTCCAACCCCACAACATGCTTTATGTGAATGTGTTCACATGATAAAGCCTTACCTTCTGTTGGCTTTTTCAAATCTGCTGCAGCCACAGGACATTTGCATAGTGTCCCCTAGGGAGGATCTTCCCTTCCCTTGCAAGTCTGAGATAAAAGGTCACCCCTAAACTGGCCTTGACTGATGAGAGCTCATCAGTTCAACTTCTCAAAATGAAGTTCCCTGCTCAGCTCTTGGGGCTCTTCATGCTCTGGATCCCAGGTGAGTGCAGAGGGGGGATGAGAGAGGAGAATGGGGTGAGGAGGGTGAGCGAGAGTGACCCCACTGCTCCCCATGTGTACTCTGACCATACATGTTCATGCTCCAAGGAAGAGAACTTGATCTTATGAGATTTAGGAACCACCTAAAATGAACAATGACCAGTGTCAGATGAAGACTTTGAAAAAGAAAGAATCACCTTTGTGCCTTGTAAATATTATTGTTTTCATTATGATGTGGGTCATTTTCTTTTTCAAAATGATTAACCTGAAGTAATTAACAAAAGGAAAATCACGAAAATGGCTTGTAAGGTCTGTATGCATCCTTGACCTTCTCTCTCATTATTTTAGGATCCAGTGGGGATATTGTGATGACACAGAGCCCTCTGACCCTGCCTGTCACCCCTGGACAGCCGGCCTCCATCTCCTGCAGGGCCAGTCAGAGCCTCCAGGATAGTTATAAAATCAACTATATAAGTTGGTACCAGCAGAAGCCAGGCCAGTCTCCACGGCTCCTCATCTATGGGGCTTCCTACCGGGCCTCTGGGGTCCCTGACAGGTTCAGTGGCAGCGGGTCAGGGACAGATTTCACCCTGAGAATCAGCAGGGTGGAGGCTGAGGACGTGGGAGTTTATTACTGCCAGCAAGCTCTACAAACTCCTCCCACGGTGATTAAACATAGAACAAAAACCTGCCTGGCTGGAGATTTCAACTGCCCCAAAGTGTTGCTTGTCTGGGAGGCCCACAGCAGGTCGTCCAAGTGTGTGTAAGTGGAAGACGTTGGACACCCCAGGGGACTAGGTCGCAGCTGAGGGCCCCGCACCAAGAGGACTTTGGCTCCCCTTGGGCACCACATGCGAAGACCTCATCAGGTGCCACAGGCTTAGGATGGCAGAACCGATCCTGCAAAGGGTCTGTGGTCTTAGGCTTTGGTTTCTGCTGGCTGTATTGTTAGGGATGGAAGTAGGCCTCCCAGGCTAGGGGGATGTTTGGCTTCGGGAAGCCCCGCCACCCAGTTTTCCAGGATGGTGAACGTGTTTATGCTCCATCACCTACGTGCACATTCCAGTTGCTATAAGTACTTTGCAATCCTTCTTATATCAGACTTTTATTGTCTCCATGTTGGTAGATCCTGAAATGGTATTGTGGTATAAATGTACATTTCCTGGATGACCAAGATGTTGAGAAAATTTTTTTTCGTGTTTATTTTTCATTATCCATTTGGATGTCTATTTTTGGAAAGTGCTTGTTTTGCTTGTTTAAATTATATATCATGTATACTTCTATATCTTCATAATGATATAATACATAATTTGCATTTTTATATATAAATATACATAGCTTGTCTCTTCTCTTCTAGGGAGTTCCTTATACATTCAGAAATAAATTTTGTCATACTGGAGAATTCGCTCATGCTTCACGGCATGTCTGAACTCAGCTCAGGTCATAATCTTGAAGTACAGGATATGAGCCCCACACCTGGCTCTGTGCTGACACCTCAGAGCCTGGACTTACCACAGATTCTGTGTCACTCTCTTTCTGTTCCATTCAACACCCCCACAACAAAAATAAAAAAAAAAAAAAAAAAAAAAAAAAATTAAAATTTTTTAAAATATATTAAAACATTTTCCACCTTTAGAGACCAAAGGTACCCTCCTATGCTTTCTTCATGAAGCATAATTACTTTAATGCTTATGTGTAGAAGTATGATCTTCCACTGACTCAAGCTTTTGCATAATGTGAGATGGGTCAAGCTTTTTATTTCAACTTCTATAATTATTAAAAAGGAAAAATGACCAGTAATCCACCTTCCTGCCTTAGTTAGACATTAAGGGCCTGTGTACCCATGGGTCATTTCCTAGAGTTCCTGTTTTGTTCTATTTGTTTCTCTATCTTTTATACGCAGCTATATAATAACTTTTAAAACCTCATCTTATTACTTTTGTGACTTTATTTTGATTCTTAGGAGTTTCTTGGATATTGTAGATCATAGCAATTTAACCTATATTAGAATATCATTCTCTTCAAATTCAAAAATTGTCCTTTTCGAATTTTTATAGATTACGTTGAATATTTATATCAATTTGGGAAAAATGGAAACTTAATAATATTGAGTCCTTTACTGCATTAACATAGAAAATGTCTCTATATAGCAAAATCTTTTCTAACTCACTATTGATATTATATATATATTTTTACATTTACTTTGAAAGACAGGAGAGAGAGAAAGAGAGAGAACGTGAATGGGGAAGGACAAAGAGAGAGGGAGAGAGAGAATCCCAAGCAGGCTCTGTGCTATCAGTACAGAGCCCCACGTGGGGCTGGTTCTGTGAAATCATAACCAGAGCCGAAATCAAGAGTGGGACACTTAACTGACCGAGCCACCCAGCCACCTGAGATATTTTATAGATTGGCAGTGAATCCAAATCCTTTACTGAAATATTTCTAATGGATTTTTTTGGACTTTCATACATTCACGTACACAATTTGTTATCATAAGTCAAGATAATGTAATGGAACATATTTCACAAGTTTTTACATTATGAAGACCAAACGCAGAGGGAGATACCACTGCATCTTATTTCTTGTCTTTTTTTCCCCTTATTCCTTTTTAACCTCAAATATTTATGGTGACCTTAACTTTGACCATCTCCAGTCTCCAATCCTAGTTACATATGAGTCTTTTGTTCTTTACTAGGTGAAGGTTTATTGAGGAGACGGATCATGTGTCTTCCCTACAGACTCTGGCCTAGTGATGGATGTCATAGTGTCAACTTCATGAGTGACAGTGAAGAGTCTCTCAGTCCAGACTCAGGACCCCACATCAGAAAATCTTGACAGTTGCTATATCACCACACAGCCATTAGATGGCAGACAGACCCCACAGTAAACCAAAGAAACATAGTCCTGATGCTAAAATACAGAGAGAGCAAGAGTGATACTGTCCAATTATCCCCCAGGAGCTCCGAAGGCTGAATGGGTCTCAGGTGTGATGGGGACACTGTTGTTTCCTGTAAGACATTTGTGACTTAGGGGAGTTTCTGTGTGTATCCAAAGCTCATATATACCTTATGATGTGTGTTTCTGATTTGTATCTATGTATCTCTCTATATATCTATGATTCTATGTACTATGTATGTATGCATGTATCTAACTATCTATCTATCTAAATATCTAGGGCAAAAGAGAGATGAAAGACAAGATACACACCATGTTGTAACAAACGGTTACCAAAATTGAACACTCACTGCGTGAAGCATAAAATTCTTCTCCTTTCCTAGTCTCCTAAGCAGGGCTATTAGTTCTCTACCTGTGAGTGATTCTTTCTCCCTGTGAAGGTCTTTTTACTTTCATCTTCTCAAGAAGTCCCTGGGTGAGTATAATTCATTATTTAATGATTATTAAAGTGTCTTAAAACATTAGCCAGGAAACAGGAGACATCAGGGGCTCTAGAACTCTCTCTCTATCTCTAGTTCATCCTGTGGTTTGGAGATATCTGCCAATCAGCCAGAGCGGGGCGGCTCTGTTTCCTCCTGGACAGTAGCTTAGAGGACTCCAAGCAGGATGACCGTTCACCTGCCAGAAAGTGACTCAGGACACTCAAGTCCACATCTTCAGGGTCTCTGGAGCTTTCTCAGCAGGGGAGCGCTGTGAGCACTCTGTCTTCCCAGACACTCAGATCCTTCTTCCCACTCAGCAGTAAGGAATTTCTCTCTGGTAGTTTCCCTCCAAGCACAGAAGACATTGGAAGGTACTTTGCTCACAGGAGAGGTCCCTGTGGCCCTGCCTTTGGCTCTTTCCCCTCTGCCACACCCACCAGGGGATTTGCATGTGGTCCCCTGGGAGGCCCTGCCCTGTGACATAAAGCTCAGCTCTGTGCTGCTCTTTA
Source organism: Hyaena hyaena (assembly GCF_003009895.1). Lineage (NCBI taxonomy): Eukaryota > Metazoa > Chordata > Mammalia > Carnivora > Hyaenidae > Hyaena > Hyaena hyaena. The sequence continues at coordinate 4,363,447 of NW_024080690.1, forward strand.
CCTGTGAGGACCCATCAGTTCTGCTTCTCACAATGAGGTTCCCTGCTCAGCTGCTGGGGCTGCTGGTGCTCTGGATCCCAGGTGAGGGCGGAGGGGGTGAGAGAGGAGCACGGGGTGTGGGGAGAGAGCTCTGGGGGCACCACTGCTCCCCATGTGTATTCTGTCCATGGGTGGGACTGCCCTCCAGCAAGGGGAATTTAATTTGGGGGCCTAGGAATACAAGAACAAACGGAAAGGAACAAGGAACAGTGCTTTAGTGAGATGCTGGGGAATAAAGAGGCTGCTTTGTGACTGCAATTCTAGGGTTTCCTTTGGACATTGAATATAATTACAATATGAATCCAATCACAAAAAATGATTTTGCCTAAAACACACAAAAAAGACCCTTAAAATCAGAAAAAGTGACATAACACTGTGCTTCTCTCTCCTTCCTTTAGGATGCAGTGGGGATGTGGTGCTGACGCAGACCCCACTCTCCCTGCCCGTCACCCTTGGACAGCCGGCCTCCATCTCCTGCAGGGCCAGTCAGAGCCTCGAGGACAGTGATGGAGACACGTATTTAAGTTGGTACCTGCAGAAACCAGGCCAGTCTCCAAGTCTCCTTATCTATGAGGTTTCCTACCAGGAAACTGGGGTGCCTGACAGGTTCAGTGGCAGCGGGTCAGGGACAGATTTCACCCTGAGAATCAGCCGGGTAGAGGCTGAGGACGTTGGAGTCTATTACTGCATGCAAGCTACACACGATCCTCCCACAGTGATTCAGCCCCGAACACAAACCTCCCTCCTGTCACGGCCCCGCTGCCCACACGTGCTGTTGGTCTGGGGAGCAGCCACTGCACATTCTGAGTCTGAGGAAGAAGACACTAGAGACCCCAGGGGACTAGGTGGCAGCTGCGGGCTCTGGGACACAGGGGCCCGACACAGAGCCCGACATGGGCCTGAAATTCAAACTGGGAGACCAGGACCTGAGCTGAACTCAGCCGCTTAACTGACTGAGCCACCCAGGTGCCAAAGAGATTATTTTTATAATCAGGAACATTACGGTTTCTGTATATAGGTAGATAAGGCAATTTCAAAGCTTTTTTGTAACCAAGAAAGAATTCTTACAAGATTTAACATTCTCAAAAACAGTGAGTTGAAAAGATATTATGCACCCCTATGTTTGTTGCAGCATCATTTATAATAGCCTCAATATGGGAGCAACCTAAGTGTGCATCCATGGATGAATGGATGAGGAAGATGTGATGTATATACAATGGAATATTACTCAGCCAGGAAAAAGAAAACGATCTAGCTATATGTGACACATGGATGAGCTTAGAGGGTCTTGTGCCAAGGGAAATATGTCAGGCAAAGAAAAATGCCATATGATTCCGCTTGTATGTGGAATCGAAACAAGAAGATCCGTGAACAAACCAAAAAGACTTGCTTAGAACTTAGAGTCCCACGAATAAAGCTGTTTCCTTGAGAGGTCAGGAAAAGTTGAGAAAGCATAGGAGTTTCACTGCTTCAGGGAACCCCCCAGACTTCTGGGACATGAGCATCAAAGCCACACTGTTGCTGTCCAGGGCAACACCCACATATCCAGCACTCACCCCTGCATGCACACAGTTTTGAGGGTCACAAGCCAAATCCAGACTGCATTCCTCTTAAGGTCCAGGGAATAGACATAGGGTTCTCAGACAGTGAAGAAGAGGAAGGCCCGATCTGGCTTGGGTGGATACCTTGTACAGAAGGGAGAGGTGTAGACGGCAGAGGATCTCCCAAGGATGAGTTCCCTACCTACGTGGACCTATCCACCACCTCTGTCCTCAGAGCAATGGGATTTGTGCTCTGAGGGTCAAAGCTGTGGTTCTATTCCCCAGTTTGCTGTGGTCCTTCCTCCACCCACACTGCTGGGACCAATTCAGTGTTGTGTTTTCCTAATCCTTACAAAGCATGAGGCAACTTCAGGGCCGCCAGGAAAGATGTCCAGCAAGTAAAGGAAAGTGGCATATGGAAGACAGATTTCTCCTCATTGGAATTCCTCATCTAACCTAATTTCATCAGGAAACACAGTGGTTCTGGGGGCCCATTGTCAGTAGGTAGAGAGACATGGAACCACGGGCTTCAGTTTTCTTCTCAACGGGCATGTTCCAAACACCATCTGGCTGCATCTAGGTGACAGGTGAGGCCGGGGGACATGGGGATTAAATTCTGTGACCTCAAGGAGAGAAATTCTTCCCTCAAGCTGAGCCCATAGCTTCTTCTGACCTGACCACCTGGACATGGGTTGCTCTGGTGCAAGGAAGAAGAATCAGTCATGGGTTTCTATCACAGGTCCAAGAATCTACTGAACGGACCTAAAGTGGGGACACTCCCCCTGCTGGATGGCTGGTCTCAGGTCTCCTGCAGGAAAGCTCCCCTTTCATTAGGGACACCTTTGGGATCAGTCAGGATACAGGCTTCTGCATGTGTCTCCTCTTGGCCAAAGCAGCATGAGCTGAACTGTTCGGGGATAAAATCTATAGATCAAAGTCGGCAGGCTCTATGCCAACATCGCACTCCCCACTCCACACCGTGGCCCCAGGACAATGGACTCACACAGCGACACACCAACCAAACGTCTTCCCACGGAACACACATCACACCTTGACTCCCAGAGTCACGGAGCCCAGTGAACAGCCTGTGGCACAGAATCCCAACTGCACTTAAAACCTTTCGGGTAAGTCCTGGCACATTCTTTGGACAGTCTTCGAGATTAGAGACACCTAGCAGAGCCCAGGGGGCTCAGTCAGCTGAGCATCAGACTTTTCACTTCCGGCCATGTCATGATCTTGCAGGCTGGGGGGTTTGAGCCCCGCATGGAGCTACCTGCTGAAGGCGCAGAGACTGCTTGACATTCTCCCTCTCTCTCAGCCTCTCCCCTGCTTGCAGTCTCTTTCTCTAAATAAATAAATAGTATTTTTAAAAAAAATTAGATTTGAGATGTCGAGAGTCCTGTCTCCCACTTGGACCTCAGGGAGATTCTTCTTAAACATCGCTTACAAGTACTTATTATTTCTGAATAATGAGTGGTGACCAGCTTTGATGGGTTGTTTTATGTCCAGGGTACAACAGAGTTTGTAAACATGCAGGAGACAAAATGCCTGTTTAGAATTCGGAACCCTCTTCCTTCGGTCAACAGACAGTACAGGAAAATTTGAAAGCCTTTTCTTGATCAAGAAAGAAATTTTTACAAGATCTTACATTTTCTGGATGTTTCCAGGCAAGAAATTATGAGACCAGGAACCAAACAGAAAAGGAGACTTTTAACTCTTCATGTTAAATTTCATAGGCAATAGTAATATTCTTTTAAATTCAAGCATTCTAAAGAAAACTGTCTAAAATTAACCTCTCCAAAATGGATATACAGTAAAGGAAACACGACAGATCTCTAATTTTCAGCCATAATTCCAAACTTTCTGTTTTTTATGTACAATAATGTGTAATGTAATTCTTTTTTTAGTGTTGTTGACACACTGTGTTATATAATGGGATTCGTGATCTGACATCTGTAATAAATAGTGCTTCAAGCACTCTTTAAGATGGATAAGATTGGTTTATATTTTTCCTTTTGATTTTTTCCTCATGGTTTTTGTTTTCAGTTTCTTAACTCTCTGAATTCATTCACAAGAAGGATTCATTAGGATGACTGGAATTCTCAAGGGTAAATAGGAATTTGCTGCATGGGCTAGCCCTGTAAGAGAGATCAATGAGTAAACCACTTAAAAAGGTAAATTAAATGCCAACTAGTCCAATATAGGACATGGGCTGTTATAAACCTGATTTCATCACAATATTTCTTTTTTTTTTTAATAGTTTATTGTCAAATTAGTTTCTACATAACACTCAGTGCTCATCCCCAAAGTGCCCTCCTTCATGCCCATCCCCCCCTCCCCCCCACATCCATCAGTCCTCAGTTTTTGTCAGCATTCAAGAGTCTCTCATGGTTTGCCTCTCTCCCTTTCCCCCACCATTTCCGCCCTTCTTCTCCCCCTTGGTCCTCCGTCAAGTTCCTCCTAATCCTCCTATACGTGCAAACATATGATATTTGTCCTTCTCTGCCTGACTTATTTCGCTCAGCATAACACCCTCAAGATCCATACATGTTGAAAAAATACTCAAGATCCATCCATGTTGCTACACATGGCCAGATTTCATTCTTTCTCATTGCCATGTAGTATTCCATGGTATAGATAAACCACATCTTCTTGATCCATTCATCTGCTGATGGACACTTAGGCTCTTTCCATGTTTTAGCTATTGTGGAGAGTGCTGCTATGAACATTGGGGTCCATGTGCTCCTATGCCTCAGCATTTCTGTATCCCTTGGGTAAATTCCTAGCAGTGCTATTGCTGGGTCATAAGGGAGTTCTATTGTTAGTTTCCTGAGGAACCTCCACACTGTTTTCCAGAGGGGCTGTACCAGTTTACATTCCCACCAACAGTGCAGGAGGGTGCCCGTTTCTCCACATCCTCGCCAGCATCTAGAGTTCTCTGATTTGCTCATTTTAGCCACTCTGACTGGCGTGAGGTGGTATCTCAGTGTGGTTTTGATTTGTATTTCCCTGATGAGGAGGGATGCTGAGCATCGTTTCATGTGTCTGTTGGCCATCTGGATGTCCTCTTTGGAGAAGTGTCTGTTCATGTCTTCTGCCCATTTCTTCACTGGGTTGTTTGTTTTTCGGGCGTGTAGTTTGGTGAGTTCCTTATAGATTCTGGATATTAACCCTTTATCTGATATGTCATTTGCAACTATCTTTTCCCATTCCGTTGGTTGCCTATTAATTTTCTGGGTTGTTTCCTTTGCTGTCATCACAATATTTCAATAGCAACCAAGTCCCTCCACAGAGTTCAGGGTTTTCTTTCTATCTTCCTTCCTTCCTTCCTTCCTTCCTTCCTTCCTTCCTTCCTTCCTTCCTTCCTTTCTTTCTTTCTTTCTTTCTTTCTTTCTTTCTTTCTTTCTCTTTCTAAAGAGTTTATTGTCAGGTTGGTTTCCATATAACACCCAGTGCTCATCCCCACAAGTGTCCCCTCCATTCCCATTACCCCCCTTCAGCTCTCACCCATATCCATCTGTCCTCAGTTTGTTCTCAACATTCAAGAGTCTCTCAGGGTTTGCCTTGCTCCCTCTCCCCCCTGTTCCCCTTCTTTTTCTCTCCCACAGTCCTCTGTTAAGTTCCTCCTAATCCTCTTATATGTGCAAACATATGGTAGCTGTCCTTCTCTGCCTGACTTATTTCCCTCAGCATAACACACTCAAGTTCCATTCATGTTGTGAACATACTCAAGTTCCATTCATGTTGCTACACATGGCCAGTTTTCATTCTTTCTGATTACCATGTCATATTCCATTGTATAGATAAACCACATGTACCCCAATATTCATAGCAGCACTCTCAACAATAGCCAAAACATGGAAAGAGCCTAAGTGTCCATCAACAGATGAATGGATCAGGGTTTACTTTCAATATCACTTTTACACAATATCTTTTCCCACTCTAGTACAAATCTACTTCCTGGAGGATTTCTAGAAGTTATTCACTGACTTTTTTGTGTAATCATGCCTACCACTGTATGCTATCAGGGTTTCCTTCTTGTTGTTGTTGTTGTTGTTGTTGTTGTTCTTCAGTTCAGTGTGATTTGAGTTTCAATTCCCTGACATCTAATCAAACCACAAACTCTATTCTCTCAGTTTCTCCAGAATTTTGTTTAGAGGACTGTGACTCCCTTTGTGGGGTCACTTGAAGCTGACACAATTCTCACAAACGATTCCATATGACGTATGTCAGGCTGTCACAGGATGGATCATCAGGTCATGTCCCTATTTTCATGAAGAATGGTTGGTAAACTGATGCCCCCAGCAGCTCTGAACCCGCACCCGATTCCACAGTGTTGTTATGTGAAGACCCACATAAATGTCAGTCAAAGACACAGGTTACACCCCGACATTAAATAGTTGCCCCAGTTTTCTCTCTTCTCACATACAGAATCTGTTTTTGAACTCACTGACTCATGGTTGTTGCCACCTCACATAAACCAGTGCAAGACTCAGCTCCTCCCACAGCGCTAACAGGACCCCAGAACCTCTGACAGACACTGGTTATCTGTGATAAGAAAGCCTCCATATAGGACGGGATTCTCTAAGCATCCAAAAAGAAATGGTAACGAAAAACATGAAACATTACAAAATGACACATTGTTCATTCTGTCCAATCTGCTTAGAAATTACTTCCCTTAAATACAAATCAAAACCACACTGAGATACCACCTCACGCCAGTCAGAGTGGCTAAAATGAGCAAATCAGAGAACTGGAGATGCTGGCGAGGATGTGGAGAAATGGGCACCCTTCTACACTGTTTGTGGGAATGTAAACTGGTGCAGCCCCTCTGGAAAACAGTGTGGAGATTCCTCAAAAAGTTAACAATAGAACTCCCCTATGACCCAGCAATAGCACTGCTAGGAATTCACCCAAGGGATACAGAAATGCTGATGCATAGGAGCACATGTACCCCAATGTTCATAGCAGCACTCTCAATAATAGCTAAAACATGGAAAGAGCCTAAGTGTCCATCAACGGACGAATGGATCAAGATGTGGTTTATCTATACCATGGAATACTACATGGCAATGAGAAAGAATGAAATCTGGCCATGTGTAGCAACATGGATGGACCTTGAGGGTGTTATGCTGAGTGAAATAAGTCAGGCAGAGAAGGACAAATATCATATGTTTGCATGTATAGGAGGATTAGGAGGAACTTAACTGAGGAGCAAGATGGAGAATAAGGGGGGGAAATGGGGAAATACTGGGGGAGAGGGAGAGACGCAAACCATGAGAGACTCTTGAATGCTGAGAAACAAACTGAAGACTGATGGGTGTGGAGGGGAGGGGGGAGATGGGCATGGAGGAGGGCACTTGTGGGGATGAGCACTGGGTGTTATATAGAAACCAAATTGACAATAAACTATTTGTAAAAATAAATAAATAAACTGTGAATTTTTTAAAAAGAAAAACCGGGGGCACCTGGGTGGCTTAGTCGGTTAAGCGACCGACTTTTGCTTGGGTCATGATCTCGCGGTTCGTGGGTTCGAGCCCCACGTCGGGCTCTGTGCTGACTGCCAGCTCAGAGCCTGGAGCCTCTTTCAGTCTGTGACTCCCTCTCTCTCTGACCCTCCCCTGCTCACGTTGTCTCTCTCTCTCTCTCTCTCCTAGAAATAAATAAAAATATTAAAAAAAAAAAAAGAAAGAAAAACCGGCAAAAAAATAGGAAAAAAAAAAGACACTGCTTCCTGTAAGAAATCTCTTTGATGGGGGCGGGGGGGTGTTTGTGTGAGTATCCATATCTCACATATACCATATGATCTGTGTTGTCTGTCTAGTATCTGTCTGTTTGTCTATCTATCTATCTATCCATCTATCTATCTAAATATCTAGAGGAAGAGAAGAATGACAGGAAACACAAGACACTGTAACAAATGGTTACCACAGACTGCACACTCACTGCCTGAAGCACAACATTCTTCTTTCCTAGTCTCATAAGCAGGGCTATTAGCTCTCTGCCTGTGATGAGAGATTCTTTTCTCCCTGCTTTTTACTTTCATCTTAACAAAGGTCCCAGGGAGAGTACACTCCATTATTTAACCATTATTAAATTGTCTTGAACCGTTAGCCTGGAAACAGAAGATGCCAGTGGCTCTAGACTCTCTTGAGTTCATCGTGTGGTTTGGAGGTACTCTGCCAATCAGCCTGAGTGGGGTGGCTCTGTTTCCTTCTGGAGAGTAGCTGAGAGGACTCCAAGCAGGATGGGAGTACACCTGCCAGAAAGTGACTCAGAACACTCAAGTCCACATCTTTAGGGTCTCTGGAGCTTTCTCAAGACCAGGGCTGTGAGCGCTGTGTCTTCCCAGACACTCAGATCCTTCTTCCCACTCAGCAGTAAGGAATTTCTCTCTGGTAGTTTCCCTCCAAGCACAGAACACATTTGAAGGTACTTTGCTCACAGGAGGTCCCTGTGGCCCTGCCTTTGGCTCTTTCCCCTCTGCCACACCCCCCAGGGGATTTGCATGTGGTCCCCTGGGAGGCCCTGCCCTCTGACATAAAGCTCAGCTCTGTGCTGCTCTTTACCTGTGAGGACCCATCAGTTCTGCTTCTCACAATGAGGTTCCCTGCTCAGCTGCTGGGGCTGCTGGTGCTCTGGATCCCAGGTGAGGACGGAGGGGGTGAGAGAGGAGCACGGGGTGTGGGGGGAGAGCTCTGGGGGCACCACTGCTCCCCATGTATATTCTGTCCACGTGTGGATTGCCCTCCAGCAAGGGGAATTTAATTTGAGGGCCTGGGAAAAGAAGAAGAAACAGAAAGGAACAATGCACCATGGTTTAGTGAGATGCTGGAAAAGAAAGAGGCTGCTTTGTGCGTACAATTCTTGGGTTGTCATTGAAAATAAATATAATTAGAATATGAATCTAATCGCAAAAAAATGATTTCTCCTAAAACACAAAAAAACCCTTAAAATCAGAAAAAGTGGCATAAAATTGTGCTTCCCTCTCATTACTTCAGGATCCAGTGGGGATGAGGTGTTGACGCAGACCCCTCTCTCCTTGCCCGTCACCCCTGGACAGGCGGCCTCCATCTCCTGCAGGGCCAGTCAGAGCCTCCTGCACAGTAACGGAAACACCTATCTGTACTGGTTCCTGCAGAAACCAGGCCAGTCTCCATTGCTCCTCATCTTTTGGGCTTCCAGCCCGGCCTCTGGGGTCCCAGACAGGTTCAGCGGCAGCGGGTCAGGGACAGATTTCACCCTGACAATCAGCAGGGTGGAGGCTGAGGATGTTGGAGTTTATTACTGCATGCAAGCTCTACAATCTTCTCGCACAGTGGGTCAGCCCCGAACACAAACCTCTGTTCCATGACACTCAGCTGCCCCAGCCGGTAGCTTCTCTGGGGAACACACAGAACGTTCTCTGAGGCTGTGTGAGAGGAAGGTGCTGGAGACTCGGGGACAGCCTGCAGCTGCCCAGTAAGGCCCATCAGCGGCACAGCCTGGGGGCAGAACCAGCAGGGAAATGGCAGGCGATTCTGTCCTGTGAGGAATGGGTCACTGTGAAGGAAAGAGCCAATGACAGCCCCGCCCCATCCCCGGTCCCAAGCCTGTGCTTTCAGTTAAATATCGCCAGTCTAATCACCAGTCAAGTCACATAGATATTTGGTGACAGATTAATCCATACTGGAGATGAACAGTGTGGGGTCCATTTTCCACAGCATCTTTTGCTAATATTGGTAATGGTGGTATTTCTCACTGTCTCTTTTTCTCACTTCGTTGCTTCTTTCCCTACCCCTCCATTCATATGTTGAAGAGAGCACCCTGCTCAAGCTCCCTCCCTGAGAGAATGGATGAGAACTATTAGTAGCATGTTTAATTCTGATCCAATTAGCTTTTTGAAAATTTTCTGAAATGTAAGATTCCAGTACCAAGATTCTTTGCTTTCCCTGCACTGCATTTTTTCTAAGTGAAAAGGAGATTCTTGCAATTTCAAAAGTGATGACCCTGAATAATCTATTTTTGGGAAAAGTACAGTAAATTCATGCATTGGGTACATTCCCTTCAACAGAATCGTGACCTTCCACATGAATCGTGACCTAATCACGGGTCATGCCGTTAGGTCCTCACACACATGACAGAAGCAAGAGTGATTAAGTCCATAAATATCTAATCCTGTGCCTAGTTAAGAAAATAAAGTCTACTAGGGATGATTGTCTCTTCCAAAATAATGAACATCATGACAGGTACAATTAGATCCAGTGTATCAATTCTGGCTGCTATGACATCCAGTGGGAAAACGTACATAGAAATCAGGCCGCCCGGAGCTCACACAGCATGGCAGCCTGGGTGATGAGTTTGAAACCCCTTTGCTAGGATGCATGTTCATCGTTATTGATTCAGACCTACAAACCCACTGCTTTCTTGTCTCCCACAAACTTTGGTAAACGGTGTTTTCTGTCAACTCAGGAAACTTTCCAGTTTCCCTCTTTGTTCGTTCTGTTTCCCTTTTTATTCTTTCTGGACCTGACTTTTTACATGGCAATTTCTTACTTAGATTTTAAATGTTTGGGGATTTTTTAGATAACTTTCTGTTACTGATTTTGAATATATTTCCCTGTTTCCATAAAGTAACTTTTTATGAGTTGTATCCATTTTAATTTTACTGACATAGCCGGTGGCCCACATTGTGCACTATCACAGTGAATGCCCTGAGGGAATGTGTATTGTATGATCTTCAACACTGCATCCTCCAACTATGAATTATATTCCCATGCTTGACTGATGTCACTGTTCAAGACCTCTGTGTCCTCACTAGCCCAGGGGCAGGTCTCTCTGCACTGGGGCAAGTCTTTCTGCACCTGCCGCAGCGCCCTCCTCTGCTCTGGCTGCATTGGAAGCCACCTGGCTTCATGTTACCAGGTCCCAGGGCCAGACCAGTCCTCCTAGAGGTGGATGGGCTTGCCCAGCGTCAGGGACACCAAAGGTGACTCCTTCTGAGAAGCAAAGACAGACGCTAAACACAATGGAAGGGGAGGTGCCCCCAGTCCTGGTCATGGGGTCCCCAGGCTAGATCTCTCACCAACAGGGAAAAATATTTTATGGATAAAATCAGTCTAAAATTTTACTGAGGGCTGCTGGAATGCTAGACCATAAGAGAGCCGCTGTGTGGGTTGAGGTTGATCCCCACTCACTAGGGTAAGAATAGGAAATGTGGGGGGGAAATGTGCCCGAGGAGGGTCTCATCAATTATTACAGCCTATAGTTTTCTGTGAAATCTCATAATTCCATCATGTGACTGCTCCAGGGGACTCAGAACTCATTCATTCTATTTTTATGTTATTTTGTATTTTATTTCTTTTATTTCTGATCCTTATTCTGTGCAAGGCTGAGTAGGTGCTTTAGAGGAGTCAACGCACAGATTTCTGGAAGCACTACTAAGTGAAGGCAGGTGAAGCTTCAAGCAGCACTTGGACCTTGGGTGCCCCTGGGCTCCTGCTACAAAAGGCCAAATGGATGTAAAGGCCACTGGTGGCAGCTGTGGCTCCCATAGGTCATACTGTCACCCTCTTCATTTACTGATGCAGACGGAACCTGTATGTCCCTTATAGGGCATGGAGTGGCCACTGAATACTCCATTCAGCTCTTGCCTCTTTCTTGGTCTGAAGTTCGATTTGTGTTAAGAACTGAATAAAAGGAGGGGGTCAAAGGGAGTTTCAGGTAATTTTTAAAAATCACTTTAAGTGATTTAACCTGATCTTGCTTATTCCAGATCATCTAATATTCACTTCTTCAAAATTTGTATAAGCATTTTGTAGACTCTTGAAAGAGCTGATATGGAAGAAAGAGTGAATTTGAGATTCGCAGCTTATAGTCTCCATTTTTCTGCAAATAAACTAGCTTTTCTGAATACAAAAATCCAAAGAAAATTCTTTTTTCCTGGAATAGAAAATTCAATTTCTCTCTTCCAAGTCTCAAATTCTTTGTTCAAAGGCAGCCTCAACTTAAACTTAAAAGATGAGGATACTCACGTCTCATGTGAACCAGTCTTTTACCAGGTGCTAACAGGCGGTGTAAACAATTATTAAATTTGCAGACAAGCTGTGGCTTCGAGACCATTGGAGCAGAGACTTCCCTTTCTGCCAGGGTGAGCCTAGGGAAGGTCTTAGAGGAGGTGAAAACTTGCCAGGCAGAGAAGCTCGGGTGGAAATAGAAAAACTGTCTTACTTTGTCCAGTTAGTTTGCTCATGGCAGAGTTTCACACTGACAGACAAAATGTCTTGTGTCCAGCACAAGATTCTCCCACCTGATGGATGAACTGTGTGCCTCTGTACTGCTATGCCGACACACGGAGACAACCCAAGACCACTGAAGTCGAATTAAGGGCGTCTGTATTACCAGATGGGACCACACAGAGTTAACACAGAACTCTAAATGTGCGGCCCGAGTCCAAGGATTTAGGGCTTTTTATACTGAGCAAGAGGCAAGTGGGCAGTAGAGAAGCAGAATTGAGCGGCTATTGTAAAAACGCTATAAATGATAAAGAGAGCAGCCCTTGTCCTGGTGTGCAGGAAAACACTGGTTGTTTTGAAGGCACGGCCTTGGGTTAGGGGCAGTTTCCAGGGAATAGCCGTGATCTCAAGGACACAGTATTCAAACTCTGTCATACATAACCGTTAATAGGGAACATTAACCCTTGTCTTCTCATTTGTGTTTTTTCCTTGTACCTGAGGATAGTCACGAAGCCCTTCGAGTGCAAGTCCAGAGGGTACACTCTGGGTCAAGATGGAAGGACTGAGGCTAAATTCATGTGCAACAGTAGGATTTTTATATTGATTTTAAGAAAAAGGAAACAAAACTGAGATGAATAGTTGGATACAGATTCATAATCAGCAGAGGAAGAGTAAGGTCTTGAGGATTCAGAAAAGTCAGGTGTGTAACATACCTGGCTCTCTTAGTGTTTTGAGAGAACCTCTCTGCTCAGAGAATGAAACACATGCTGGGCCTCCCCGACCTCCCTGTGCACCGGGAGTCATCCTCTCGTGGGTAAAACATTGTAGTTGTTCTGAAGAGATGGACACATTTAATCCCAGGGGCCTCAGGGGCAGGGAAACCCTCCAGGTCACCTACGATTGGGGGTGTCTTCAATGGCCGGGCGATCTCAGTGCTCTGACAATGACATCACCGGATCTTTAATCAGGTTGTACCTCCATTTGTGTTCATGAAGGGAGGAGGCCTCTGTGAGTCTCTAACCCTGAACAAAACAGCGTGGGTTTGAACTGTTTGGACCCACAAATGGACAGCACACATGCCCACAATGTGAGAGAGTCTCTTACTCCCCACCTGTGACAAGACACAGACTCAGAAGTGACCTTTGCAAGACTGCCTTCCCATGTCACACTCAGGCTTCCAGTGTCATTGAGCCTGAACTAATCTCCTCTGACAACACACACAAAACTACAGCAACCTGTGTAAGATTGTTTCCCAATCAGATGCTGATGGTCAAGTATAGAGACACAGAGAGCGCTCTGTCCCCCAACCCCCACCCCACTTGTCCCTTCACCAGATGTAACCATTTGTGTCCAGGCCTGATGTGAGGAGCCTAAGTAATGTCATTTTGAGATTAAGGCCTCCATTAAGAACAACCTCAGGCTGCACGTAGCCCCAGTTCCAGGAAAAGTCTCAGAGTTCTCAAGGCTGAAGCCACCCTCGGACCACCCTCAGATCAGCCAATCAAAAGAAGTTAAAAACATTCCTGTAGTCTGAGTCAAAGACTAAAGATTATAGACAGTTATTTTATACAACCTAGCCAATTTCTCACCGCTTGCCTGAACCCCACGTGGGCCCTTTGAACTCACCTCATAATTGGTCATTTTCAAAGGATTCTCAAAAGTCATGCTGGGTCCCACCAAAAGTAATGAACACCTCACAGATACTGAATGGTCAAAGCTGTTACCATGGGTACTATACAATTGTAATTGGTGTTTATGTGATGATGCTATACGTACAATGTGTGCCCTGTAACACCCCATCCCTTACCCCATAAAAACCCTGTTTGCTATTGTTTGGGGCTTCACCTTGATGTCACTACACCGGTAGGTGGGTGAGCCCCTGCTCGAGCTTGTAATAAAGACCTTTTGTACTTGCATCGGTGTCGGCTCCTTGGTGGTCTCTGGGGACTCACGAATCGGGCACAATAGAAGACCTACTTGGTTACTGGGCAGTTTTGGCGTCCAGGGCACAGGATGGTCTATTAGAATTAAGAGCATCACACTTTCTGTCTACAGGTAGTATAGGAAAGACGTGCAGCCTGGGTGACCAATTCTATAGAAAGTTACGTGTGTGGTGTATTTCAGGGCTACAGATTATGTGATAAAACAACAGCCAGAATCAGAGACTCTTACAGATTTTTACCTGAATTTTGCAGAGAATAACAAACTGTCTGAAACTGAAGATTCCTAAGGAATACTTTGTAAGAGTAGCCTTTTCAGACATTGATTTGTAACAAAGGAAAACACATGTTTCTCACTGTTACTCTTTTTCTCACAATCCAAGTTTCCAATTTGGGTGATTCATCTCCACGCCTGCCTGCGAGAACAAAGCCCCCCAAGGCTGGGGGTCAAAAGGGCAGCATTCTCCAATGCTGGAGCTCTGGGGCAAGAAGTCTGAAATTAATGCTGTGGAGCAGTTCTGACCAGCACCCAGGTACTAGTGAGCGTCTCTGATGCAAGTCCATGGAAATGTCCAGGATACACTAAACTTGAAGGGAGTGAATCCTGTTTCTCTTGTTCTAACACACAGAACCTCCTGTTAAACTGGGAACTCATGGCTGTGGCTGTGCAAAATACATGACAAGAAAGAGTCGATGTGGGAAGAGATTTTGTAAGATCATTCAGTGAAAACTAATTAAAAATAGTTCCTTGGTCATTTTCTTTCATCATATCTCATACCAGAAACATACATTTCTTTTGTCCTTTCCTCTTGTCTTCAACAGAGGTAGATACTCGTGGAAAACACTTTTGCACTGCTGGTGGGAATGCAAGCTGGTGCGGCCACTGTGGAAAACAGTACGGAGGTTCCTCAAAGAATTAAAACTAGAGTTGGGCTAAGACTGAGCAATTGCACTGCTAGGTAGTTATCCAAAGGATACAAAAATGCTGATGTGAAGGGGCACGTGCATCCCAGTGTTTATAGCAGCACTATCAACAGTAGCCAAACTATGGAAAGAGCCCAAATGTCCATCGACTGATGAATGCATAAGGAATACACATATATACTGTATATATATACACAGTGGAATACTACAAAACAGACATCAAAAAAGTGTACTTTCCATTTTGAACAAAGTGGATGGAACTAGAGTGTATTCTGCTAAGCATAATAAGTGGGTCAGAGAAAGACAAATATCATATGACTTCACTCATATGTGGAATCTAAGATACAAAACAGATGAACCTAGGGCAAGGGAGGGGAAAAATAAGATTAGAACATAGACGGAGGTAAGCCATAAGAGACTCTTAAATGTAGAGAACAACCTGAGGGTTGTTGGGGGGTTGTTGAGTGGGGGACAGGCTAAATGGAGGGTGGGTATGAAAGAGGGCGCTTGTTGGGATGAGCACTGGGTGTTATATGAAGAGATGAAAACCTAAACTTTACTCTTGAAACTGTTATAACACTATATGTTAACTACCTTGGGTTTAAATTTTAAAATAAGTAATACAAAGCCTTTTTTTTTATCTGAAAAGAATTCTTTTATTTTGAACTTTCTGAATTCTTGAGGGCAACAGATTGAGATAAAAGAACCAGTTATAATGGCAGACTTTTAAAGAGGAATCAGTTAATTTACACAGGAAATAGTAAGTAATATTTTATCAAATTAAATACCTTAAAATATTTTGTAAGTATTAATATTTTAAGAACCCATGTGTAATTAAACAAAAGCATGACAGATGTCTTGTTGCTATTCATTTCCCCATAAATGTGTTTCTATCCTGGAGAGTAGGTACAACTGATTAATTTATATCTTTGTAGAATGACCCTTTAAAATAGGTGAAGGTATATGGTATTGTACTTTTTCTGTTGTCATCTTTGTTTTCATGTACAATTCAATTTTTTTTTCTTGTTCAGCTGCATATGCTTGCGAGTTCTTACTCCAGGATGATTAATTAGAGGTCTGATATTTTCTAAAGGAAGATTCAGAATTAAAGGAGGTAGCATAATGAATAAAACTAAAAGACACACAGAAGTTCTAAAAGGCAATGAAAGTAAAAAGGTAAATGAAATTGTTAGTCGTGAAACAGGAGACATTTATTGTATTCCTGTCTCCTTACCATCATGTGTCACTGGCCACCCAGATTCTTCCCATAGAGCTCAACAGTGAAAAGCCTGTATCATTTTTACGGAATCATATTTTCCAATCTTGTTAAAAATTCTTATTCTGGAGGATTGCCCAGAAGAGAGTCAAGCCAAACTCTCTTTGAGAAGCTCGTGGAGACTGTGTTTATTTGTGTTCTTTGCAGTAAGTCTGACTTGGGGTTGGTTACCCAAGATGACCTAGAGCCACACTCTGCTTTTGATCTTTTGATCCGCTCTAGGCTGGTTTCTTTGTTTTGTTTTGGGTAACAAAGGACGGTGATTACTCCGTGTATGAATTTAAAATCAGCTCCATTTTCCACAAACTGTTCAATCCATTCTGACTTGAATCACTGACAAGGGACAGAGACTCAGGTGCCTCTCCTACTTGAATGCCCCGCGGCAGGGTATCCGGCTTGCCCTGAGCAGTGGCATCTTTGGGGGTAAAGGCAGGGAAACATCAGTCACAGGAAAGGGTTACCCCAAGACGTTCAAACAGTGTCTCCAGTTCTTGCTCTTCTCACATACAAATCTCCTTGAACTCTACGTTCATGGCCATGGCCGTGACTCATTCAGGTCGGGGAGAGACTCAGGTTGTCACACAGAAGGAACGAGAACCTGGAAGGCCTGACAGAGCCTGTCCTCCATGATGAGAAAGACTGTACGAGAAGAGATTTCTAACACCACACAGAAAACACAGTCCTTGCTTCTGTGATTCCGCTCTCTTAGGAAGCCTTCCGTGAAGAAATTCCTTTGGTTTCTCTGGTACGTGTGAGGCAAGTATGATGGGAGGTACACCCGTCAGTGGATGTCCAGGATTTTATATTCACTGCCTGGTGCATGAATCTTCCCTGTCCTCCTCTGACATGAATCGGGCTGTTAGCTCTCTATACGGAGGACACGGCCTGGTTTCCCTGTCAAGGCCTCTCTCTCCCAGAGTGCTTTCATGGTGCTTACCTCCCCACATGACCTACAATGGCAGTTTCTACACTTGCGTTTCACTTTCTGAACCTGTTACCCTGGGGACCACAGAGAGCTGACCACACTTGAAGGAGCAGAACACCCTCTGCTGGAGGAAACACCCTCTTGATCTCCAGCAGCGTTGATGGGAACTATTTTGTCTGTAGATGAGGGGGCAGGAAGCCAAGAAGATGGCCCTTCACTTCCCAGTGGTTGAACCTAACTAGACACACATGTCTACATATTCAGTGTGTCTCTGCTTTCTAGAGGGTCAAGGCCAGTGCCGTGTCCTCACCGCAGACCCAGATTTCCATGATCAGATCTTACTTCACACTCTGCAGGCAGCAAGAACTGTGTCTTTATTGCTTTTCCTCCAACCCCACAACATGCTTTATGCGAATGTGTTCACATGATAAAAGCTTTACCCTTTGTTGGCTGTTTCTTTTCTTTTTCTTTTTCTTTTTCTTTCTTTCTTTTTTTTTTTTACAAATAGTTTATTGTCAAGTTGGTTTCCATACAACACCCAGTGCTCATCCCAAGTGCCCCCCTCCATGCCCATCTCCCCCCTCCCCCTCCCACACCCATCAGTCCTCAGTTTGTTCTCAGCATTCAAGAGTCTCTCATGGTTTGCTTTGTTGGCTCTTTCAATTCTGCTGCAGCCACAGGACATTTGCATAGTGTCCCCTAGGGAGGACCTTCCTTTGCAAGTCTGAGATAAAAAGTCACTTCTAAACTTGCCTTGACTTATGAGAGCTCATCAGTTCAGCTTCGCAAAATGAAGTTCCCTGCTCAGCTCTTGGGGCTCTTCATGCTCTGGATCCCAGGTGAGTGCAGAGGGGGGATGAGAGAGGAGAATGGGGTGAGGAGGGTGAGCGAGAGTGACCCCACTGCTCCCCATGTGTACTCTGACCATGTTCATGCTACAGGGAAGAGAACGTGATCTTTGGCTTTTGATATTTAAGAACCAGCTAAAATGAACAGTGACCAGTGTCGGATGAGGACTTTGAAAAAGAAAGAATCACCTTTGTGCCTTGTAAATATTATTGTTTTCATTATGATGTGGGTCATTTTCTTTTTCAAAATGATTAACCTGAAGTAATTAACAAAAGGAAAATCAGGAAAATGACCTATAAGGTCTGTATGTATCCTTGAACTTCTCTCTCATAATTTTAGGATCCAGTGGGGATATTGTGATGACACAGAGCCCTCTGTCCCTGCCCATCAACCCTGGACAGCCAGCCTCCATCTCCTGCAGGGCCAGTCAGAGCCTCCTGCACAGTAATGGATACACCTATTTAAGTTGGTACCAGCAGAAGCCAGGCCAGTCTCCACGGCTCCTCATCTATTATGCTTCCAATCGGGCCTCTGGGGTCCCTGATAGGTTCAGTGGCAGCGGGTCAGGGACAGATTTCACCCTGAGAATCAGCAGGGTGGAGGCTGAGGACGTCGGGGTTTACTACTGCCAGCAAGCTCTACAAAGTCCTCCCACGGTGAATAAACTTTGAACAAAAACCTGCCTGGCTGGGGATTTCAACTGCCCCAAAGTGTTGCTTGTCTGGGGGGCCCACAGCAGGTCGTCCAAGTGTGTGTAAGCGGAAGACGTTGGACACCCCAGGGGACTAGATCGCAGCTGAGGGCCCCACACCACGAGGGCTTTGGCTCCCCTCGGGCACCACGTGCTAAGGCCCCATCAGGTGCCACAGCTTTAGGATGGCAGAACCTGTCCTGCGATGGGTCTGTGGACTTACAGTCTTTTCTGCTGGGTGTATTGTTGGGGATGGAAGTCGGCCTCCCAGGCTGGGGGATGTTTGGCTTTGGGAAGCCCCGCCCCCCGGTTTTCTAGGATGGTGAACATGTTTATGCTCCATCAACCACGTGCACATTCCAGTTGCTATAAATCCTTTGCAATCCTTCTTATATCAGACTTTTATTGTCTCCATGTTGGTAGATCCTGAAGTGGTATTGTGGTTAAAATGTACATTTCCTTGATGACCAAGATGTTGAGAACTTTTTCGTGTTTATTTTTCATTAACCATTTGGATATCCTCTTACTTGGAACATGCTTGTTTTGCTTATTTAAATTATATATTATGCATACTTCCATATCATCTTAACGATATAATACATAATTTGCATGTTCATACATCAGTATATATAGCTTGTCTCTTTCAGGGAGTTCTGTATATGTTCAGAAAAAATCTTTTTGTCATAAATACAAAAATACATACTAGAGAATCCTCTCATGGTTTATGGCATGTCTATCCACTATCTTAATGATTATTTGAAATGAAAGTCTTCATTTTAGTGAAGTCTAATTTATGGGGTGTTGTCCCTCCACGATTATATGTCTCTGTGTATATGGGCATCTTGTTTAAAGTATCTTTACCTCCTCTTTCTGGGCACCTGGGAGACTCACTTGGTTGAGTGTCTGATTTCAGCTCTGGGCATAATATCACAGTTCAGAGTTTGAGCCCTCGTCAAGCTCGGTGCTGACTCCTCAGACCCGAGGCCTACATCAGATTCTGTGTCTCTCTCTTTCTGCCCCTCCCCAACTAGCGTACTCTCATTCTCTGTCTCTGTCTCTGTCTCTCTCTCTTTGTTTCTCTCAAAAATAAATAAAAACATTAACATTTTTTTAAAAATATAAAAATCTATTTTCCACCTTTAGAGACCAAAGATACCTCCTATGCTTTCTTCTTGAAGCATAACTACTTTAATGCTTACATGTAGAAATATGATCCACCACTAACTTATGCTTTTGCTTGATGTGAGTTGGGTCAAGGTTTTTTCTTCCATATTTATAATTTATTAAAAAAGGAAAATGACCAATAATCCACCCTGTTGCCTTTGTTAGAAATCAAGGAACGGTGTACATGTGGGTCACTTCCTAGAGTTCCTGTATAGTGTGTTTCTTGTCTATCTTTATACCTCATGTACACTACACAATATAATGCAGCTTTGTAATAACTTTTGACACCTCATATCATTAGTTTTCTACTCTATTTTACTTCTTAGGAGATGCTTGGATATTGTAGGTCATATAAATTTCGCATTAATTCTGGAATTAGTTTATCAATTTTGAAAAGTCATTTTGGAATTTAATCAGATTATACTGAATATTTATATGAATCTTGAAATTTTAATATTAGTAATATTGAGCCTTTCACTTTATGACATAAAAAAGTCTCTATTTGCAAAAATATTCTCTTACCCACTATAATATTATATATGTTTTTATTTATTTATTTTGAGATAGAAGAAGGAGAGAAAGAGAGAATGAGTGAGAGAGAGCGAACCTGCATGGGAGAGGAGCAGAGAGAGAAGGACAGAGGGAATCTCAAGCGGGCCCCATGCTGTAAGTGCAGAGCCCCATGTGGGGCTGGTTCCCATGAACTGTGAAAGCATAACCAGAGCTGAAATCAAGTGTGGGAAACTTAACTGGCTGAGCCACCCAGGCACCCCTAGATATTTTGTAGATTGAGATTGAATCCAAAGCCTTTACTAAAATATTTCTATGGGGTCTTTCAGATTTTTAATGATTTTTGTACACAACTTGTTATAAGTAAGGCTAGTGTAATGGAACACATTTTACACGTTTTTACATTACGAAGACAAAATGCAGAGGGAGATACGACTGCATCCTCTTTCTTGTCTTTTTTTAATTCCTTTTTATCCTCAGGTATTTATGGTGACCTTATGTTTGACTGAGTCCCCAGTCTCTGTGTGGAGCTCCTGGATAGAGAATCCTCATTACCCACAAGGACAATGAAAGAGTCAAGGACACTCATGGGAAAACCTATTTGAACTGGTTCCAACAGAAAAGGAGAAAACCTAAGCACCTCATCTACCAGGTTTCCCAGCTACAGCCTGGGGTCCCGGGATGGCTCAGCAGCAGGTAGTCTGACAGGGGTTTCCCACGCACCATCAGCAGCCAGGAGGCTGAAGCTGCCGCCATCTTCCTTCCCTCCTCCCACAGTGATGCAGCCCCCAACACACACTCCACAAAACCCACCTCCATGAGACTCCATGCTCAGTTGCTTCCCCTGCTCCAGGCCCTTCCTGCAGTGTGTCAATCAGTGACTTGATTAATCTGTGGCTATTTACTTAAAACAAAAACCAAACCCCAAAACCCCAGGGCTAGAAACCAACTGTGCTGAGCTTTAGGCAAGGACCATCCAGTGCCATTTCAATAATCTTAGAAATAATAAATAATGTCTCACATTTATTTTCAGTAGCATGAAGGTAGAAAACAAGTCTTGTCTTGAAAGAAGTCACGAGATGAGGTATATGTAAATCACACTAAAGATGACAAACATATTTTATCCATTTTAAACCAAACTTGGTTATATATGAGTCTTTTGTTACTTACTAGGTGAAAGTTTATTAAGGAGACGAATCTTGTGTGTTCCGTAGTACTCTGGCCTAGTGATGGTTGTCATAGTGTCAATTTCATGAGTGACACTGAAGAGTCTCAGCCCAGACTCAGGACCCCACATCAGAAAATCCTGACAGTTGCTATATCACCACACAGCCATTAGATGGCAGACAGACCCCACAGTAAACCAAAGAAACAGTCCTGATCCTAAAATGCTGAGATGGCAAGAGTGATACTGTCCAGTTATCTATCCCCTAGGAGCTCTGAAGGCTGAATGGGTCTCAGGTGTGATGGGGACACTGGGAGGAGCGGCCTGTGTACCCGGGGGTGGAGAAAACCCCCTGCATGGCTGTGCTCCATGCCCACGTGGCCTTGCCCCATCCCCTTTGTGTGGTTGTGTTTCAGGGCACTTCCCTCCCTTCTTGGAGCAGGATCAGCTTCAGCAGGAACCTCGGGGATGTGGGGACACCAGCTTTGCTCCTTTCCTTCCTGTGGACCCGACTCTGGTGAGGAAGGACTCAGGCTTCATCCTCAGTTTCTTTGCATTAAACTTGCACATTGAACCTTGCACCAGTAATGCAGCAAACTGGTTGATGAGCTCTCTTCTTGGTATTAATGCTTGGGGATGCCCATGTTGGCGTTCTCTCTTAGGTGCCTGTGGGGACACTGTGTGGACATGTCCTGTTTCCCTCCCTCTCCATGTCCCAGGAGAGAGGGTCACCATCCCCTGCAGAGCCAGCCAGCTAGCAAATCAACACTGCTGGAATCTGAACTCACCAGAAACGAGGAAGAGCTCCCGGGGCTTCTGCTCACTCACAGCGACCCCTGGGCAAGGTACCTGCCTGCACGGGCAGCTGGTCTGGACAGAAGTCACCCTCACCATCAATGACCAAGATGCTGTGAGGAGCGCAGGCTCTTTCCTCCTGTCACCTCTTTGAGCACACACCTCATCCAGCTGTCACTCCTGCCCTGGGGCTGCAGAGGGTCTAGGACCTTGTTGGGAGACAGGGGAGGGGCCCAAAGCTCTGACATGGCATCCCCCCTCTTCCTTCTGGCACTGGCTCCCCACCTCCTCTTCCAAGCACCTCCAGTGCATCTCCCTTTGGTCACTGAGTGGAACTGCAGGGTGTTTGTGCAGCTCCTGCTCTGAATTCCTCTCCCCCAGTTCCCCTCACTGCCTGCACAGGCCTTACATCAGTGCCTTCAGAGGGCAGCTTCCTTCCCTCACACATCCGGGCCCTTGTTAACCTGCGGTTCTGACTCCACCTCAGGATTCTTTTTTTCGAAGTGCTGGTTCTGGAAACCAGAAAGTAAACTATAAATCTAAGAAGCAGCCACATGACGACAGACCCGCCCACTGAGACCCCTGGGTCTCAGTCCTGGCAGCCCTGTGTGGCAGTGAGGGCTGGGCAAGGAGACCATACCTGGCTGGGAGTCACACACGAGGTTGTGATCAGGCCATGGAGAGGGTTTGTCTGTGAGGTTGGCTACAAAGGAGGGACTCATCGATCAGCCTCTTGCAGTGGGGCTGTGCCCTGTTGGGTCACGTTTCATAACTTGTCCTGGGCTTGAGGAACATCAACAACTACATGAATTCTTGGACACAGCAAAGGTGGGAAGGCCCAGAGGCACTTGATTTCCAGTTTGTGCCACGTTAAAGCCTGACATCGCTCTCTTGAGGAACCATGTTGCCTGAAAGCCTTTGAGCGAAGTAATACACTGTGGTGCCCCGATGTGGTGTCTATGGAGTCTGAGGAGGGCGGTTCCTCCTCACTCAATCCCCAGAGACCCTTGCGGCGCCTCAGGACAGCTTCGTCTCCATCACCCGTGGAAGCAGCGTGGAGGTAGGTCCCTCCGTTGCCTGGTTCCCATAGAGGCCAGACGAGCCTCCCCGGCTGCCCATCCTTGGGGCTTCTGCCCGGACCTCCGGAACTCGTCCCGGTTCTGGGGAATTGACTCCGGCTCCAACTCCTCCCTCACCATCTGTGGAGTGGAGGCTGAGAACATCAGGGTGGAATCTGCCAGCAGCACATCAGCTGGCCTCCCACAGCGACGG
The DNA here is from genome assembly GCF_003009895.1 of Hyaena hyaena. Taxonomy (NCBI): domain Eukaryota; kingdom Metazoa; phylum Chordata; class Mammalia; order Carnivora; family Hyaenidae; genus Hyaena; species Hyaena hyaena. The sequence goes on from NW_024080690.1 coordinate 4,386,752, forward strand.
GTCCTCACACAAAAATCCCTTCTGGGTCGTGGATGCTGGCTCTAGAACTCAGACATCTGCTTCCTGCAGGAGGTCAGGTGTGAGAGGTGTGACGTGGGTGTACCTGAGATTCCGCACTCGCAGAGGCTCTGTCTCCTGACCTGGTGAGGCAGGAGCAGGTTGAAGAGTTACTGCCCCGGGGCGCCTGGGTGGCTTAGTCGGTTAGGCGTCCGACTTTCGCTTAGGTCATGGTCTCGCGGTTCGTGGGTTCGAGCCCCGCGTCGGGCTCTGTGCTGACTGCCAGCTCAGAGCCTGGAGCCTGTTTCAGTCTGTGACTCCCTCTCTCTCTGAGCCTCCCCTGCTCACGCTGTCTCTCTCTGTCTCTGTCTCTCTCCTAGAAATAAATAAAACATTTAAAAAAAAAAAAAAAAAAAAGAGTTACTGCCCCATCCTGAAGCCAGGCCTACTTAGAGGAGACGGTGGTAGTGACAGAGTCAAGCAGCGATCTGGGACGATGCTTCTGAGGCATTTACTTATTACTGTTCTGTTACCTATTTCAGCAGAACAGAGCACCCCAAAACGTAAATGTTTACAAGAATAACAGTTCAGTATTTCCCATGATACAAAGGTGGGCTGGGTGGTCTCTCTGTGGGGTTGCCAGGACTCGTGCAGCTGTGAGCAGCTGAAAGATCAGGGGCCTTAAAGACCCAAACTGGTCTCTGATAGCCTCCATATCTACCTGGTGATGTTAATTATTCCCTGGGGAGCCTTGAGTCTTCTCTTAGTAGCACACATGGGCAGATGTGGCCACACACCTCCACCCCCACGTGCAGGCTCTAAAGATTGAATTGACTGTAGAAAATTATTAATTAATAGCAATGCTAGTTTTAATATCACCATCCACTGACAATTGTGAACAGTGTCAATGACAAGATCCTCCCCATAAGAAGGACCACTCCTTTCCCCCAGCACACTCTCTGTCACGCCACTTGAGGGCCCACTCACATGGTCGGTTGTTGGTACTGGCTGTTGGTCAAGTACCTCAGAGCTCCACATGGACTCTCATCAGCCATGAGTCTGATCAGCTTTCTTGCATCTAAGGTGGAAGGTGAGAGCTGCAAGGCTTCTCGAAGCCTGGACTCCAGAACTGGTCTGGGGTCCATTTGACTACATGCTCTTTGACACAGCACATCCCAAGTTGCACTTGGATTCAAGAATTCAAGAAATAGACTCTACACTCCTAAGGAAATCAACTCCAAAACTCTCAATGGGAGGAACATGTGGCAGTGATCTTCTGACCTACCATTCATGTCTTCAATTATAAGTTTAACAACACCAAAGAGTAGGATGGCTACACATATATTTAATGTTTATTATGTGCCATAAACTGAGCTAAGTCCTGATATGAGATGTTTTATTTGCATCTTCCAGTTGAAGACTATGAGGCAGAGAGAGGTTATTAAATGTGTCTAAGGTCATTCACATAATAAGTCAGGATTCTAATCAGAAAATCTGATTCATAGAAGGGGCGTGGGTGGTGTGACTGCCCAGAGGAATTCTGCACAGCTGGATGATTGGAAAAATTCTCTGAGAAGCACTAGCACTGGTGGTGGACAATCACATAATAAATAATCTGAAACCACAGATATACCCTCAATCTGACCACCTCTCACCACCCCCACTGCCTGACCTGGTGCAAGCCTCCATCATCTTTCCCCTGGGTCAGGGCTGCCCCCTCCGCAAACATGGCCAGCTTCTCCCTTGGTCCACCTGCAGTCTGTTCTCAGTCAGTAACATTCCCTCACATCTGCTGCTGACACAAGTTTGTTGGTCAGGTAGTGTGACACTGAATGAGGACTTTGTGAGGCACAGACAGAGGTGCTGACAGTAACATGGTAGACAAGGATGGCAACCAGTAGCCAGGTTTAGAGTCTACTTTGGAGACAACAAGCGGCTGTTTCCTTCTTGATGGAGGGGGTGTATAAAATATAGCTACTTCCAGATGGGTAGCTGGATCCCCTGGGCACTGAAGCCCTATCAGCTTTCAGGTATAGGATCAATCTTTTCTTTTGAACTATTGTGCGATTACCTGGTGGGAAAATGGCATGTAAGTCTCAGCACAAGTGTGTGTTGTGGAGCCCATGCATCACCTCCATCTTCACCACCATGGCTATCTAATGCCTGAGCCCAATGCACAAGCACTAGGGTGTCTGAGAAGGAAGCAAACTGTATCCCCAGGATTGGTCATTGCATCTGCCTGATGACTGAGAGCTCCCTGCACAGGGCATGTGTTGTCATCAGCATTTGCACAGGACACAAATACTCTTGCTCTAAGTGCCTGGTTCAGAGATCCATTCACAAAACTCTACTTTTGGCTTCTTGTCACCAACCTCCCAAGTCATTTGATTCAAACTTCTGTCCATGTGACCACACTGTTAATGACTGTCGTTGAATGTTTTACTTTTCTGATTCAGGTTCTCTCTGAGAGATAATCTGTATTGGAAAACACAACTCTGAGCACTCTCCACTAGATGAATGTCCTCTCAGATGTTCTTCCCCCCACTATGACTACAGTGGTCTTTAAAGCTAGAAATCTACTTTGGAGGGCTGACAGCATATCCTACATAAATTAAATCGGAATTATTTTCTTTCTCATTCAGTGTCTAGAGAGAATTCACATAAGGCTGTAGGCATAAGTTGAGGGAAAAGGAGAAATTCAGCAAGGACAGGTGCAAAGAAAGGTTGAACAATGTCCATATGCACAGCATATGTGCCTTGGGGACATCATAAGGGACGAGCCTGTATATTCCACTTCTACCTGATGATGGAAGGCTGTTGTGCAGCATACATTTCTATCTGGGCAGATGAGATACCACTGAATTCGTAAAGGACAATGCACATCACATGACTTCTCTGTGTCCTAAAGACTGCATGTAGTCTCGCAGGGCTTAATAATAGGTCAGGGCTATTATCCTAAAAGGGATGGGCATCTTCGGAAGAGACCATGACATTGTTGTTCCAATACCCAAGGTCTGTACTGTGGTTCTATTGGGTTTCCTGGAGCTGCAAGCACTGTCCCTACTTGCCACGGGCACGATAAACATCATTGGCTTCCTGAATCATGAGGTCACTCCATGCTGAACTTGGTGTAGAGTCTTCTGCTCTGGGACTCACTTGACACCATCAACCTTACTCATGAATCCATAAATAGGTCAGAGACCCCCTCAAAAATGAACATGTGGCTTTCAGAATCCAAAGAGGACTACCTAAGTTTGACTTTATCTTCTAGTTATGAGATTCATGTCTTTAGATTAGAAATAATTTCTCAATATTCCCCAGATCATTCAGAAACTTCTTTACAAGCACAACCAGGACCATGATGAGCTGGGAGTCAATTGTGTGATTTGTCTTGGGCTTCTCTATGTAGTAATGGAATTTAATCTATGACAAAGGAGGTAAGAATATACAATGGGGGAAATACAATCTCTTCAAAAATGATTATTGGAGTCAGTTAAGCATCTGACTCTTGATTTCAGCTCTAGTCATGATCTCACAGTGGTGGGATCAAGCCCCATGTTGTGCTACAAGCTGGGCATGGAGCCTTCTTAAGATTCTACCTCTCCTTCTCCCTCAGCCACTCTCCCTCCCCAAAACCAATAAACAAACAAACAAACAAACCAACAACTATATATATATATATATATATATATATATATATATATATAGCAACGTATTTATCAATATGTCTCCTCACATATGGGGAAATGGAGCAAAATAAGCTATTGAATCCACACCAAAATAAAAGCGTTTGGACAGCAAAGAGACCCATCAAGAAAACAAAAAGGCAACCCAAAGAATGGAAAAAGATATTTGCAAGTGACCTATCCAATGAGAGGTTAATGTCCAAAATATATAAAGAACTCACACCACTCTAAACTACAAGAACAAACAATCCAACCAACTCTGGATTTTTAAATATGCAAGCCCTCGGAATGATTTCTTAAAATTGGAAAATATTTAGCCAATATCTTCAAAAATAATGTTGTAATCCCCTCTCCACGTTCTCTTCTAGAACTCCAATGATACACACAACAGACTGCTTGAAGCTGCCAAACAGATCACTGATGCTCTGTTTATTTTATTATTTTCCAAGTTCAGATGGAGTTTTCTACAAACCAAGTAGATTCTTCACTTGTGTATATCAGTCAGTACGTGTCAAATATAAAGGAGAAACTCCATAGATACCCTGGGTTCTGTCTTTGTGCTGAGAACTTACCAGACCAAGGGCATGCGAAAAGCAGATCAAAGAGAAAGCTATCTGGCCTCAGTAATTTCCCAGGGTACCAGATGCAGAGAACTTTCTTCCTGGAATGTGTCATTCTCCATAGAACCTATCTTAGATGGAGAGGCAGCAAGGAAAGCATGTAATGAGCATGGAAGAGAACACAAGACACGTTACTTAAAGGACAGTAGATTAATTCTAGCCCATGGCCCACACAGAGAATCATGTTCTCTGCAGGCCCATCTAAGCTGCCCTGGTCAGGCATGGGCACCTGGCAGACAAGCAACTGGATTGTGCTATTGAGATTAGCTAGCCCTGCAGCTGTGCCCAGCCTGTCCCCTCCTCTGCTGATTTGCATATTACTGAGGCACTGCCCACTTCCCTGAACACTGATTGATAGTCTGGTCACACCCTGTGCTGGACTCAGACCCAGTCAGGACACAGCATGGACATGAAGGCCCCCCACTCAGCTCCTGGGCCTCCTTCTGCTCTGGATCTCAGGTAAGGAAGATACTGGGAATGTATTCAGCCTGTGTGCTCAGTATTGCTGGGCCCTCCCGCGAAGTCCTCTTATCACACAATTCGGAGTGTGGATACGTGTGTCTCTGTGTGTAATCTCGGGAGCCGGCTGTGACTTCCAGATGACCTGGTCTCCATCCTCACTGTCTGCATCTCCCAGAGACAGAGTCCCCATCACTTTCCGGGGTAGTCAGAACGTGAACACGTGGGTGGCCTGGTATCAGCAGACACGAGGAAAAGTCCCTAAGCTTCTGATCTATGATGCATTCACGTTGCAAACTGGGGTTCCCTCGCGGTTCAGCGGTAGTGGATCTTGGACAGATTTCACCCTCACCATCAGCCGCCTGGAGCCTGATGACGCTGCATCTTCCCACTGTCAGCAGTATAATAGCAGGTGTCCACGGTGATTTAACACGAGACAAAAAAGCTCTGTAAGACCTTCAGAGATTATTTCGTTATACAGGACCTCTTTTATAAGCAGTTGCTATGGGGGTTGCTCAGCTTAGCTTGTCTGCTCTCTTTGGAAACACTGACGTTCTGAAAACTGCGTCCGTGATAGAATTTGAAATCTGAATCCCAGACGTTCCTCAGACTTCACTGCACCCCCAGGTTCAAAACCAATTTCACCACTAAAGGCATTGGATCAGATGCATATGAATGGATGCCTTCTGTGGCCCTGGCCAGTGTGAGAAGACAACCACATCTACAACAGACAGAGAGTGGAAGGGAGAGTGGCCACTTGTAGTTCACAGGTGGAAAGATTGTATGCAGAGAGAATTCCAAATAATTTAATAAGAAGTATAAGAAATAATTGGAGAAACAGTGCATCACTGGATCAAAGTCAACATGCAAAAGTCAGTTTGATTTCTATGTAACTTGAAATAAATACATGAAAGTTAAACTTAGAAAGTACATGATTCACAAGTGTCTCAAAAACGTCCAATATTTAGGAAAAAAAAAAAAACAAAATACACTCAAGTTCCAGAATATCATTCAAAAGACCCCACAAAACCTATGTAAATGGAGGCTATATTATGTCCAAGGACTAAAAGGCTCTGTATTGTAAACTTATCAATTCTGTCTTCTCCTTCTGCCCATGTCTGTGTAGAAGCTGGAAAGTTCACACCTCACGAATCTCCAGCTCAGGTTCGAGCTGCGCCTCCTCCCCCTCCCTGGTGATCAGAAACACTCAATATTCTGTCCCATGGAAACCAGCCTGGCCCTGCTTGTGCACATGCTGCCTTCTCCAGGGTTCCCTTGTAGGAATAACAACCACTCTCTCAATTTCTCTTGGTAGGTGGAGTACGTCAGCCTCAAATAATGCCTATTCATTGGAAAAGAGTCCTTCCCACCTCCATGGAAAAACTCTAAACCATAAATAGTGCAGGAGATAAGGACAGAAGGAAAGCTCAGAACGTTGAGCCCCACTTTTCTTTCTTCAGAGAGAATCTGAGATGAAGGAAAGAATGAAAGGCCTCAGAGCTGAGAACAGCGTTCAGCAATCTCACACAGTCATAGATAAAAATCAATGTCAGGGCGCCTGGGTGGCCCTGTTGGCTACATGTCTGACTCTTGATCTTGGCTCAGGTCATGATCTCACAGGGTGCAAGTCGAGTCCCACATCAGGCTCTGTGTTGATGGTGCCGAGACTGCTTGGGATTCTGTCTCTCCTTCTACCTGTTTCTCATCCACTTGTGCTTGCTCTCGCTCTCACTCTCTCTCTCTCTCTCACTTTTTCTCCAAATAATTTTTTTTAAAAAACTGAAAAAAAAACATTTAAATTAATCTTCAAAGACTAGATAGAAGGAAGGAGAGGAAAGGAGCAGGGGCTCTCCAGAGCTCACCCCCACTGAGGAATTGTGCCCATGGCTGCAGCTGCTGATGAGAAAGATGCTGTCTGGCTAATGAAGGCCACCTGGATCAGGCTTCTGAAAAGAGCCAAGGGAGGAAGGCTGAAGAATTTGTATATCTGTGGTTCAGCAGACTCCTACACCAGCCGTCCGCCTGACTCAGATGTTTCTTTGGAGGAAGATTGGGAGGCAGTGCATAGAGAAGCAGAGCGACAGGCCCAGGCACAGTTGAAAAAAGCAAAGAGCTACGTCAAGAAACAAGCCAACGTACACATGGTGGAGAGCCCCAAATACCAAATAAAATTACCAAAGTCTCAAAAAAAGAAACCAAGAGACACCATTCAAAGAACACTTCCTGAACAGACAGGCCCTGGATAGTCAAAGAGCTTTCTTTAATACAGCAGCACCACAGGGGCAGAGTGAATAACAAGCTTTTCCAATTAACAAGAGATAGAAAGCTAAACAAAATGATGAAACAGAAGAACTCTCCACCAAAGAAATTCCAGGAAGAAATGACAGCTAAAGAACTGCTCAAAACAGATATAAGCAACATAACTGAACAAAAATTTAGAAAAATAATCATAAAATTAATAACTGGGCTTGAAAAAAGCATGGAAGACATCAGAGAAACTATTGCTACAAACACTATGGAGCTTAAAAATGGTTGTGATGAATTTTAAAATGCTATAAATGAGATACATAATAAAATGGAGGCATCCAATGCATGGGTTGAAAAGGCAGAAAGGAGAAAAAGTGATTTAGAAGACACAATTATAGAAAGAGGAAGCTGAGAAAAAGAGAAAAACTGATCCAGGAACAGGAAAGGAGAGTTTGAGAGCTCAGCAAAACAATCAAAGGGAACAATATCCTTATCATAGGTATTCTAGAAGAGGAAGAGAGAGGGAAAGGTGCTGACAGAGTCCTTGAACAAACTATAGCAGAGAATTTCCCCAATTGGGGAGGGAAACAGACATTGAAATCCAAGAGGCACAGAGAACTCCCCTCAGATGTAATTTGGATCGATCTTCTGCATGACATATAATAGTGAAACTGGCAAAATATAAGGGCAAAGAGAGAATTCTGAAAGCAGCTAGGGATAAAAGGGCCCTAACATACAAAGGGAAACCTATCAGAGTGGTGACAGACCTATCTACTGAAACTTGGCAGGCCAGAAAGGAATGGCAGGAAATCTTCAAGGTGATGAACAGAAAAAATATGCATCCGAAGATGGCGGAGAAGTAGGGAGCTCCGTACTTGCACTCACACTCATGACTCACACGGAAAAGATCTGAAGCCATAGGAAACCGTACGAAACCCAAGATATTGGGAGAAAAAGGACGCAGAATCCACTGAGAAAGGCTTCTAATGTGAGTGCGAACTGGGGAAGATAAAATCGGGCCTAGATCGGAGACTGGAGGAACAGGGCGATCCTCCTCTGTGGAGAGTGAGAGGGGAAAAAGAGAGAGAGTCCAAAACAGAAAAACCTCCGCTCTCAGGGGAAAAACCTCTGCTCGGGGCGTAGAAAGACCTTGCTCACAAAATACCTGCCCACCAGGCCCCCCCACGCTCCAACTCGCCCCGGAGGGGCAGCGTTCGCAGAATGCTGCTTTGTGCTTGCTCCTGGCGGGCTGGGAGAAGCTGTGTGCCAGCCGCCATTGCCCTCCTGGCGGGCTTGGACCCCTGGAGGAGCCGCGCACAGGCACCGGGCATCCGCGCTCCTAGCTGGCTGGACTCTAGAGGGAAGGCAAAGAGCTTAAAACTGGGAGATTTGCCCGCAAATTCGTGTTTTGGGTGAAGAGACACAGAGAGACCTCCATTTCCTCACTCCAGCGGGCTCAGTGCGCCTGGCAGACAAGGCCCCCCACCCCGCCCAGGCCCCCCAGCCCGACCGTAGGAGAAGGGAGCAGCAGCTTCTGGCTCCACCCCCAGAGCTAGGCAAGAGGCTTGGAATTGCCCTGAGAGGGTTGCTAAGGGATTTCCTGCAGCAAATTCAGCGGGGTGCTTGGCCCGAGATTTGGAGGCTGGGACTGGCCTGGGTTGAAAAGCGCAACAAACTTTGGCTGCGCCCCTGGCCCTGGGAGTTTACACGCCCATAAAAGCGAGGTGGAGCGCCGCCACTCTCCTCCCTACAACCGCCAAGGCAGAACTCCCTCCTGATGCATTGGATCACACCACGCCCATCCCTGCTTGAGAGCTGCCCTCCTCCCCTTTTCCTTTTTTCTTTTCTTTTCTTATTTACTTTTTCTTTCTTCTTTTTTTTTTTTTTCTTTTTTTCCCCAGAACACTGACCTGATTAACTCTGGTCACCGACATGCTTAAACAATCACATTTAGTCCATTCTGTAGATGTAAATTATACACCTCCTGACTTTTCATCTCTCTCTCAGGAGTAATTAGACTATATAGTTTCTCTGGATGAAACCAGCATCCTTCTCTCACCTAACCAACCATACTCCACCCTTTAACTCTTTGAAAAAAGCTTCTTATCCCTTCTGCCTGTTCATTCTATTTCCAATTTTGCCTCATCCCTGCCCTCTCTTCTCTCTCTGTCTTTATGCTCTTCAACCAGCACTGCACACACCTGGCTATTTAATTGGAGCTGAAAAACCCGGTTATATGTTATTAACCATTCATTGTCCATTGGTATTCTTCTTTTTTCCTTTTCTTTCCTTCCTTTTGACTTCTTTATGTATTTTTTATTTTCTATTATTCGCCCTCCCTCCTCCATCTTTTCTCTTAACTTTTTTCACTTTCCCTCTCGGTTTGCATGTTAGTCGGATTTGTCTGTGCATTTGTGGGCCCCTGCTCGCTGTGTGTTGGTCAGTCTGTTTTCCTCTCAAGGGCTATCTCAAGAAACAAGCCAAAGTACACATGGTGGAGAGGCCCAAATATCACTACGAGTAGGAAAACAAAATAACCAAGGTCTCAGCAAGAGAGACCAAGAGATATCATTCAAAAAACACTCTCTGAAATGATAGGCCCTGGAAAGTCAAAGAGTCTTCTTGGATACAGCAGTGCTCACAGTGTAGAGAGCATAACAGGTCTTTAAAACTAACAAGAGCCAGAAAGCTAACTAAACTGATGAAACGAAAAAGCTCTCCTCCAAAGAAATTGCAAGAAGAATTGACAGCTAATGAACTGCTCAAAACAGATATAAGCAGCATAAATGAACAAGATTTTAGAATAATAATCATAAAAATAATAGCTGGGCTTGAAAAAAACATAGGGGACATCAAAGAAACTATGGCTACAGACAAAATGGAAAATATAAATAGGCGTGAAGAATTTTAAAGAGCTATAAATGAGATAAATAATAAATTAGAGGCCTCCAATGCATGGATTGAAGAGGCAGAAAGGAGAATAAATGATTTAGAAGACACCATTATAGAAAAACAAGAAACTGACAAAAAAGAGACAAACTGATCCAGGTACATGAAAGAAGAGTTGGAGAGCTCAGCGGCATGGTCAAACGCAACAATATCAGCATGATAGGAATCCCAGAAGAGGAAGAGAGAGGGAAAGGTGCTGAAGGAGTCCTGGAACAAACTATAGCACAGAACTTCCCCAACCTGGGAAAAGAAGTAAACGTTGAAATACAAGAGGCTCAGAAGATCCCCCTCAGACATAATCTGAATCGACCTTCTGCAAGGCATATCATAGTAAAAATGGCAAAATATAAGGACAAAGAGAGAATTTTGAAAGCAGCTAAGGAGAAAAGGGCCCTAACATACAAAGGGAAACCTATCAGAGTGGTGACAGACCTATCTACTGAAAATTTGCAGGCCAGAAAGGAATGGCAGGAGATCTTCAATGTGACGAACAGAAAAAATATGCAGCCAAAAATCCTCTATTCAGCCACCTTGTGATTCAAAATAGAAAGAGAGATAAAAGTATTTCCAAATAAACAGAAATTGAGAGAATTTGTCACCACTAAGCCAGCCCTACAAGAAATCCTGAGGGGGAGGCTCTGAAGAAAGGTTGCCAGGAACAAAGATACCAGAGACACCACCACAAACATGAACTCCACAAAGGATACAAAGACTCTAAACCCACATATTTCAATAATAACACTGAATATAAACGGGAAGAATGCTCCAATCAAAAGACATAGGGTAGCAGAATGGATAAAAAAACAAAATCCATCTATATGCTGTCTACAAGAAACTCATTTTAGACTGGAAGATACCTTCAGATTAAAAGTAAGGGGATGGAGAAATATATATCATGCTACTGGAAATCAAAAGAAAGCCGGAGTAGCTATACTTATATCAGACAAACTGGACTTTAAAGACAATAACAAGAGATGAAGAAGGGCACTACATAATAATTACAGGGTCCATCCATCAGGAAGAACTAACAATCATAAATATCTACGCACCGAATATGGGAGCACCTAAATATCTAAAACAATTAATCACAAACAGAAACAAGCTTATAGATAAGAATGTGCTAATAGCAGGGGACTTAAATACTCAGCTTACAGCAATGGATAGGTCAACCAGACAGAAAATCACTAAAGAAATAATGGACTAGAAAGACACATGGGACCAGATGGATCTGAGAGTTATATTTAGAACTCTACATCCTGAGGCCGGGAAATTTACTTTCTTCTCAAGTGCGCATGGCACATTCTCCAAGATAGATCACATACTAGGACATAAAGCACCCCTCAATAATATAAAAGAATTGAGATCATACCATGCACACTCTCAGATCATAATACTTTGAAACTTGAAATCAATCATAGGAAGAAGTCTGGAAAACCTCCAAAAACATGGAGGTTAAAGAACACCCTACTAAAGAACGAATGGGCCAATCAGGTAATTAGGGATGAAATTAAAAAATATATGGAAGCAAATAAAAATGAAAACACAACAATACAAAATCTATGGGATGCGGCAAAGGCAGTCCAAAGTACATTGCACTTCAGGCCTATTTCAAGAAACTAGAAAAAGGGCAAGTCCAAAATCTAACAGCTCACCGAAAGGAACTAGAGTCAGAGCAACAAGAACGCCCTAAACCCAGTAGAAGAAGAGAAATAGTAAAAATCAGAGCAGAAATAAAGAACATAGAGACCAAAGAAACAATTGAAAAATCAATGAAACCAAGAGGCGGTTTTTTGAAAAAATAAACAAAATTGACAAACCTCTAGCCAGGCTTCTCAAAAAGAAAAGAGAGAGCACCAAATAGACAAAATCATAAATGAGAATGGAATTATTACAACCAACCCCTTAGAAATACAGGCAATTATCAGGGAATACTATGAAAAATTATATGCCAACAAATTGGACAACTTAGAAGAAATGGACAAATGACTAAACGCACACCCACTATCAAAATTCACATGGGAAGAGATAGGAAATCTGAACAGACCCATAACTAGTGAGGAAATGGAATCAGTGATCAAAATACTCCCAACAAATAAGAGTCCTGGACCTGATGGCTTCCCCGGGGAATTCTACCAGACGTTTAAAACAGAACTAATACCAATTCTTCTCAAGCTATTTCAAAAAATAAAGGAAAACTCCCAGACTCATTTTATGAAGCCAGCATCACTCTGATTCCCAAGCCAGACAGAGATCCAGCTAAAAAAGAGAACTACAGGCCAATAACCTTGATGAATACGGATGCAAAAATCCTCAACAAGATACTTGCAAATCGAATCCAACAGCACATAGAAAGAATTTTCCACCAAGATCAAGTGGGATTCATTCCTGGGTTATAGGGCTGGTTCAATATTCGTAAATCAATCAATGTGATACATCACATTAACAAAAGAAAAGATAAAAACCATAGGATCCTGTCAATAGATGCAGAAAAAGCATTTGACAAGATACAACATCCCTTCTGAATAAAGACCCTGGAGAAAGTCGGGATAGAAGGAACTTACTTAAACATCATCAAAGCCATCTATGAGAAGCCCTCAACTAACATCATCCTCAATGGGAAGAACCCGAGGGCTTTCCCCTGAGATCAGGAACACGACAGTGATGTCCACTCTCACCACTGTTGTTTAACATAGTGTCGGAAGTCCTAGCATCAGCCATCAGACAACAAAAGGAAATCAAAGGCATCAGAATTGGTCAAGAAGAAGTCAAACTCTCACGTTTAGCATAGGACATGATACTCTATGAGTAAAACCCGATAGACTCCACCAGACGCCTACTAGAACTGATCCAAGAATTCAGCAAATTTGCAGGATACAAAATCAACGTACAGAAATCAGTTGCATTTTTTGAAGCAACAGAAAGAGAAATCAAGAAACGGATCCCATTCACAATTGCACAAAAAACCACAAAATACCTCGGAATAAACCTAACCAATGATACAAGAGATCTGTATGATGAAAACTATAGAAAACTTATGAAGGAAATTGAAGAAGACACAAAGAAATGGAAAAACATTCCATGCTCATGATCGTAAGAATAAATACAGATAAAATGTCATTACTACCCAAAGCCATGTACACATTCAATGCAATTCCAATCAAAATTGCACCAGCATTCTTCTCAAAACTAGAACAAACTATCCCGAAATATGTATGGAACCACAAAGACCCCGAATAGCCAAAGTAATATTGAAGAAGAAAACTAAAACGAGAGGCATTACCATCCCAGACTTTAGCCTCTGCTACAAAGCTTTCATCATCAAGACAGTATGGTCTTGGCACAAAAACAGGCACATAGACCAATGGAATAGAATAGAGAACTCAGAATTGGACCCACAAATGTACGGCCAACTAATCTTTGACGAAGCAGGAAAGAGTATCCAATGGAAAAAAGACAGCCTCTTTAACAGATGGTGCTGGGAGAACTTGACAACAACATGCAAAAGAATGAAACTAGATCATTTTCTCACACCATGCACAAAAATAAACTCAAAATGGATAAAGAGCCTGCATGTGAGACAGGAAACCATCAAAACCCTAGAAGAGAAAGCAGGAAAAAATCTCCTTGACTTCAACCGCAGCAATGTCTTACTTGACACTTCCCCAAAGGCAAGGTAATCAAGAGGAAAAATGAACTACTGGGATCTCATCAAGATAAAAAGCTTCTGCACGGCAAAGGAAACAACCAATAAAACTAATAGGCATCTGACAGAATGAGAAAAGATAGTTGTGCATGACATATCGGATAAAGGGCTAGTATCCAAAATCTGTAAGGAACTCATCAAACCCCACTCCTGAAAAACAAACAATTCAGTGAAGAAATGGGCAGATGACATGAACAGAGACTTCTCCAAAAAGGACATCCAGATGGCCAACAGACACATGAAACGATGCTCAGCATCCTTCGTCATCAGGGAAATACAATTCAAAACCACACTGAGATACCACCTCACACCGGTCAGAGTGTCTAAAATGAACAAACCAGGAGACTCTAAATGCTGATGAGGATGTGGAGAAAGGCACCCTGCTACACTGTTGGTGGGAATGTAAGCTGGTGCAACCCCTCTGGAAAACAGTGTTGAGGTTCCTCAAAAAATTAACAATAGAACTCCCCTAGGACCCAGCAGTAGCACTGCTAGAGATTTACCCAAGGGGTCCAGGAATGCTGATGTATAGAGGCACATGTGCCCCAATGTTCATGGAAGCACTCTCAACAATAGCCAAAACATGGAAAGAACCTAAGTGTCCATCAACTGATGAATGGATCAAGAAGATGTGATTTATCTGTAGAATGGAATACTACATGGCAATGAGAAAGAGTGAAACCTGGCATTGTGTAGCAACATGGATGGACGTTGAGGGTGTTATGCTGAGCGAAATAAGTCAGTCAGAGAAGGACAGATACCATATGTTTGCACATATAGGTGGAAGGACGAAGCTAACAGAGGACCATGCAGGAGAAGAAGGGGAAGAATAGTGGGGAGAGGGAGGGAGGCAAACCATGAGAGACTCTTCAATGCTGAGAACAAACTTAGGGCTGATGGTTTTTGGGGAGAGAGGAAGGGGGATGATCGGCATGGGAAAGGGCACTTGTTGGGATGAGCACTGGGTGTTTTATGTAAACCAACTTGACAAAATCTATTTAAGAAAAAAAAAATTAAATTAAAAAAAAGAAGGAAGGATTCTGACAAACTCCTAGGACTTCAGTTGGAATCCGGGCAGGGCCATGACCCAGGAGGAGGAATGAACCGGGCACACCAAGCAATGTACCCCTCAGGCTACAGCCCAGACTCGCAGTCAGGTGATCCTTGACTAGACCAGAGTGACATCCTAGCATCTTAGGCTGCCAGAATCAAATGTCATTTCTCTTTGGATGATAAAAATTATTCCAGAGCCTAAAATCGTCAATAACCTGTTTCACAGCAAATAGGTATATAAATCGACAAAAGTATTAAGCATACAAAATACAGTATGGTTTTCAGTCAACAATTCTAGGCTGACAAAACAAGGAGAGAGAAACCAGGCGACAGAAACAGACCCCTCAATGTGTAGATATTGGGTCCAAGAATGGTATAGGTGTAGTGTATAGGGTGACAAGATTGAGAGTTATATCAAGAGCCTGGCACTATCATCAGGAACCTCAAGAAGACCCGGATCAAGATTCTCCCCTCCTGCAGCACGACAAAGTGCAAACCCTTCCCCCCCAGGCCGGTGCTCATGGCTTTGGAGACCTGTAGGTCACACTCACATATTTTTTAGTGTTATTTGTTTATTGAGAGCCACAGAGAGAGAGAGTCCACAAGAAGGGAAGGACAGAGAGAGAGAGAGAGAGAGAGAGAGAGAGAGATTCTCTAGCAGGCTCTGAACCTCCAACACAGAGCCCTGTGCAGGGCTGGAGCTCATGAACTGTGATATAATGACCTGAGCTGAAACCAAGAGTCAGACACTTAACCAACTGAGCCACTCAGGTGTCCCAATACTCACATTTAAAAAAAAAAAAAAAAGGTTTCTTTACTTATTTATTGAGAGGGAGGGACAGAAAGGGAGAACACACAAGAGGGGCAGGGCAGAGAGAGAGAGGGACAGAGAGAATCCCAAGAAGGTTCCACACAGTCAGTGCAGAACCTGACTTGGGACTTGAACTCATGAATCTATGAGATCAAGACTTGAGCAGAAACCAGGAGATGGACGCTTCACAGACTTAGCAACCCAGGGTTTCCTGGTACATCATTTCTTTACTTCAGAAGTCTTCTTTCATATTTGCATTTCCATAATTAGTTTCTTGCTTTTTCCAGGTTCCCATGGGCAGCTGTGCTTAATCAGGCTCCGTTCCTCTTGTTTGTGTCTGTGGGAGGGACTGTCTCTATCTCCTATAAGGCCAGTCTCAGTCCCATGCATGGCACTGGACACACTTTCCTTCCCTGGTTCCAGCAGAAACCACACCAATCTCTATAACTGCTGACACATAGGTGTCCACAAGGCTTCCGGAGACCCAGCCCAGTTTGTGGTGCCTGTGTGGCTCAGTCATTTAAGCCACCCAGTTACCCTAATGTGCAATTTTACTCTTTAGACAGCAGAAACTTTATGTGTTAGTTTCCCTTCAAACACAGACACGTTATATTACTTTGCTCACGTGGGTGCCCCCCTCCCCCCGCCTCCTCCCAAGCTGCTGTGCCCACCAGGAGATTTGCATACTGTTCCCTAAGGGAGGACTAAGACACAGGGTCTCAGATAAAATCTTCCCATCTGACATAAAAGATCAGCTCGGATCCTGCCGTGGGTGACCAGGACTCATCACATAAACTCCTCACAATGAGGTTCCCTGCTCAGCTGCTGGGGCTTCTGGTGCTCTGGATCCCAGGTGAGGGCCCAGTGGGGGAGGGTGAGAGAGGAGCATGGGGTGGTGAGGGAGAGCTCTGGGGACACCGGTGCACTCCGTGCCTATTTTGTTCAAGTGTTGCAGACCTCTGTCCTACACTCTGGGAAGGGGAATGTGATGTGTAGATCTATGACAGTCAAGAACATTCCAGAAGGAAAAAGATCTATGTTCTAGGAAAGACTATGACATAGAGAAAAGGGGATGTGGTAGATGAGAGTAGACACCCCTCTGTGTGTTCCAAATCTTAGCATCTCTTTTGAAATTGGATACTTTGGCATACAATAATAAAAATGAAAGAAATCATTTATCCTGAAATAATTACCAAAGTAAAAATTTCAAAATGACTTATGTTTGCGTGTAATCTTGCATTTCTCTCCTTCCTTTAGGATCCAGTGGGGAAGTAGTGATGACCCAGACCCCTCTGTCCCTGCCCGTCACCCTTGGACAGCTGGTCTCCATCTCCTGCAGGGCCAGTCAGAGCCTCGTGCACAGTAATGGAAACACTTATTTAAGTTGGTTCCTGCAGAAGCCAGGCAAGGCTACACAGCGCCTGATTTATGCAATTTCCAATCGGGCGTCTGGGGTCCCAGAGAGGTTCAGTGGCAGCGGGTCAGAGACCGATTTCACCCTGACAATCAGCAGGGTGGAGGCTGAGGACATTGGAGTCTATTACTGCATGCAAGCTACACACTTTCCTCGCACAGTGGTTCAGCCCCGAACACAAACCTCCCTCCTGTCACGGCCCCGCTGCCCACATGTGCTGTTGGTCTGGGGAGCAGGCACTGCACATCCTGAGTCTGAGGAAGAAGATGCTAGAGACCCCAGGGGACTAGGTGGCAGCTGCGGGCTCTGGGCCACGAGGGCTAGGGCTGCAGCTCAGGCACCACACAGCGAGGCCCCGGAAACGGCATGTCCTTGTTGGCGGAAGCAGCAGGGGCTGGAGGGGCTCGAGGGCCCTGGGAGCAGGTGGTCATGGGAAAACGCACAGGTGACTGAAAACCCTTCCTAAGTCTCCCTGCCTGGCCTCCTGTCATCAATTCAGTCAGCGTGACAGGCAGACACCTGGGGCAGAATGTAGAACAAACCTTCCCTCCCTTCCAGGCTCTCGTCAGGATGCTAAATAAATCAGGTCCTTAGGACACTGTCCTGATTTCTGTTGATACCAGGTAGTATATTGGCGATGCCTCATGTATCACTCCCTTTCTGACTGCCCCTGCAAGAGATGGTGGCCCTCTGTCCTGGAGTCACAGTCAAAGAGACTGGAATCTGGGTTTGCACATTGTTCCCAGTGGAGCCTGGACAGATAAACACAACAAGTTGAACCGATGCACTGATCATCATCCCAGGGTGGAAGAAGCAGGTTGTGATATTTGTCCAGAAGAGAATGCTTTGCAATTACAAAAGATGGTGGCCTGGTTCACATGGGAAAGGGAAGTCAGTTCCACTGAGTAGATGGCCTTGAATCCAGTCTGAAATGTCATCAGGACAAGGAAAGGGTAAGAAGGGTGAGCATGGAAGCCTGGTGAAGGCTGGAGACCTACACTAATCGGTGACCTTGTCTCCGTGAGAAGGAGACAGGGATTCTCCATGTGCCCAGTCCTGAAAACCAATGTCATGTCCCCTTCAAGCCCTCCCAGGCAAACGGGTCACTCCCCAGGCTGCTGTTTGAGGGGAAAACCAGGATCTAACTTCCTATTGTTACATCTTGGTCACTGAAAGCTTGAACCAGATAACTCCTGTTCTCCTACAGCAAGTGACCATGTCTCAAAGGCATTGGGAATAGTGATATAATTGGTATTAGACTTATTCTATGAAGGAGAAGAATGATTTATAACTGGATATATGTCTTAGAGGTTAAAAGGGTAGAAGAAATCAACTGAGAATCACTGGAGAGGTATTCTATCTCACATAGTCCTGGGCAAATACTTGCATCAGCCTTTTTAGAATGTTGAAGTTTTGTAGTACAGGAGAATTCCCATTTTGGTTAGATTGAAATGACCTAATGAAACAGTTGATTACCATATGCTCTTATTTTACATTTTTTTCTTCATTCCACATGTTATTTTATTACCTGAGAAAAATATTTTTTGGCAGGATTCCTCCATCGAGAATACCATCGCCAACTCCAATGAAAACAAAGGAACAGCTAATGACCTTACTTTGTAGCCAACTTCCACCTGGACTTGATTCAGGACACCTGTTAACCAGCTTCCAACACCGGGTCCTCACCTTCGTGGAGGCAGAGAATTGGAGGTTCTTACACTGTCTACACTCTCAGCATCAACAATGGACAGGCTAGCACTGATGTTCTTTACTGCTCCCTATAATGTCATGTCCAACTCCCCACAGGGTCCCAGCCCTGAACACAGTCCCCAGTCCCACGGGGCAGGGAGGCTCTTTTGTGATGCTGGCTCCACTTTCCTACTGCATCTGCACCGAAGGGGGCACCACTGCTTCCTTTGGTGAAAAGTGTGCGCCATGTAAAGAAGGTTGCACATCTCAGCTCGCAGCTGTTTGCCTGGAGAGGTCGTTGCCCTGGGTCTTCCACTCAGCGTTAGTTACAAGGTGAACGGGTGAGCAGGGCCTGTGTGGTGCTGCACTCGAGTGCACGGCCTGCCCCTTTCTCTCCAACTCAGGGAAAGAGCTGCTCCGGTGTTTGGAAGATTCGATGTTGTATGATCCCACACACTTCAGTTAATGCTTGTGACATAATTGGCAAGCATCAAAAAAAAAAAAAAAAAAAAAGGAACAAGGAGACCTGTATATCTAGAATCATCTGTGGAATATTTCATAATGGAGAACTAAATTTTCATTATCACGTAGAATTTTGTCAGTACAAGTATCAGAGGATTAGAGAAAGTGTGAGTTTCAGAGTTGACTGAGTAATGACTTAAAGACCAAACAGGTTCCGCATTGTTGCTCTGCTGTCCTCAGAGTACTAATAACAGGCGCCTCATGATGGGAAAGTGGGTGACACCACTTTCTGTCAAATCCACAGGAGAGAAACACTATCTGTTCAAAGAAATGTCAACTACAATTTTTGAGTCTTCATTTAAGTCCTACTGAGCAACCCAGACCATAGCAATAACTGCATACATTGCTGCTCTGTAGTCAGTACAGACTGAAGTGATGTCAGCCTGCCACGAACCCAGAAAAGAGGTAGAAGCCAAAGGCCTAACCTACTGAGATGGTCAAGAATAAAGCCCGTCTATATGCTCAGTAAGCAACTGTTCCCCCTCCCACACTCATGTATGAGTCGAGATCAGTGTACTGAGAGTGGGTAAGTCTTCATAGCAGAGCCCCGGTGGCAGAGGGAGACACATTCTAAAGAGTCCAGAAGAATACCCAAGTATTTTTCACTTTGCCCACAGGAAATAAAGACGTTTCCTAGAGATCCTGGACCTAAATCCAGACTCGTCGTCTAAGATAGATCTGTGATGTCACCTCCAGCTCCACCTGTGAGGTCTCTGCAGCCTCTCTAACTCCCACATAATCCCGCCCCTTCTCGGTGTGACCTTAAATGCTTTTGCAAGTCTTCAACTGAGACCCAGTGAGATACTATTTTTCCATTCTCATTTTCCCTTATTCTAATAGATTCTGGCCATGAGAGAGAAGAGAGCTCAGTGAAGGGCAGTCTTCTCAACTTACTAAGTAATGGTTTCTTTCTTTCTTATTTTTTTACATTTTTTAAATGTTTTATTTATTTGAGAGAGGGAGAGACAGACAGACAATGTGAGCAGGGGAGTGCCAGAGAGAGGGGGATATACAGAATCTGAAACAGGCTCCAGGCTCTGAGCTAGCTGTCAGCACAGAACCCAACGTGGGGCTCGAACCCACGAACCGTGAGATCATGACCTTAGCCGAAGTCGGATGCTTAACTGACTGAGCCACCCAGGTGCCCCCCGAGTAATGGTGTCTTGAGGTGGCAGTGATGCCAGTGCTGGGATGGTCACAGGGAATGATGATGTACCACGTCCCAGGAGAGCATCCTACTGCAGGTGTACTCTGATCCCTTCTGCACGACATGCAGCTGAGGCCGTGAGCAGGTCAGTGATGTAAATCTATCTGTGTCAACAACTCAGATTCAGATGATACAAAAACATCTTGGAAAATGTAGGCAAGAGTCCATGGAAGTCATTCGGTCTTCACAGAATGACTTTCTTGCCCAAGAGACACAGAAGAAGCTACTGTCCTTAACCTCCCCTTGAGGCTTGCGCATCTTTCCTTGATTCAGCCAGAAAGTCTGCAACTCATACAGCTTAGGGAGAAACAGGTGAGCAGGGAGGCAGCCAGGGGATAGCAAAGCACAGATGTTAGACCTTCTGTTTGATCCCATTATCCCCGGTACTCTCTTCCTTCCTTCCCTCCTTCCTTCCCTCCTTCCTTCCTTTCCTTCCTTCCTTCCTTCCTTCCTTCCTTCCTTCCTTCCTTCCTTCCTTCCTTCCTTCCTTCCTCCCTCCCTCCCTCCCTCTTTCTTTCTTCTTTCTTTCTTTCTTTCTTTCTTTCTTTCTTTCTTTCTTTCTTTCTTTCTTTCTTTTCATCTTAGTTTCTCCATTTGGTTTAGATTGGGTAGTTTCTTGTCTCTGATCTTTCCCCCTTTATGGTTCCAGTCTTCTTCCTGGGCCCTTACACTCCCCCATCCAGTAATGCCTACACGTCCTTCCTTCAGGCCACTTCTCCAGCCACATTATGTCAATGACTATGCATGCTCTTTGAATATCTACTAACTAAACAGCTTGCTTCAGAGCCCTCCATACCATGGTTATATATGCGAATTGTCCGATTTTACTTAGACGAACATATGATGCACACCTGGACGGAGCCTGGAGTTCTTTCTCCAGCATTAGCTGCATAGGGAGGCCTGCATGTTTAATCCGATTTGGTAAGAAACAAAGATGGTTTCTTAATGTCATGGTTATTATAATGCAGTAAGAATGTTTATCATACGCACAGAAACACAACACACAGCAGGCACGAGACAACACAGCAGCACCAAGGTGAGAGGGGCCGGCAGGGAGAGGAGCTGCAGGCCATACATTTTTACTGTGTGTTCCATGAGAATAAATAGGGAAGCAAGTAAGCAAGTTACTTAGCCGTAAGATCGGATAGTCTGGAAGTTTCAGCGGGCTGCCAACTTTGGTGTGCCCTGGGCAGCCTGGTACCTTGGGTGATTAGGGCAGGGGACACTTCCCAGACTTCCCCTGACAGGAGGCCAGAGAGGATTTGGAGATGGGCTTGCATCTCGAAGGCGGGGGCCTGGGCAAGTCTTTTACCGTCGCTGGGAACGAGCTACATTCGGGGAGGCAGTTCCTCCACGCCTGGCGCACCAAGAATGCAGAAATAAGAAACTACATTCGATATAAACCCTCACGAGGCTGACGTCCTGAGCGGAGGCAGAGGTGTTAGGGCAGGAGTGGGAAGTATTGTAGAGACTGAAACTCCTGAGTTGAGTGGCCCACGGAATGGCCTGGGTCCAGTAGTAAAGAAAGTACTATATCCCCTTCCTGGCATTGACTGCTGCTGAGCTCCACATGATCTTACACTTTGGTGTCTCTGACATTCCCCATGCGTGGTGGCAGCTCAGTCATACAGTTATTTGATGAACCAAGGACATGTCCACGGGGCCTGCGCTATCCTGGGAACTACTTTCTGAACAATGAAGAGTCAATTTAGAAAAGGGCCGAGTCTTGCTGTACAACCTTGACGTCTCTGCTACGACCTTTGTCCGGGCTTGCCATGGTGTCCACGCAGTATCCTCAGCTATCACACGTGCCTGCACCGCCAGTCAATGGGCCCTGATGCTGTAGCCACTTGCTGCATGACCTACACCTGATCGAGGCTCACTCCTGGTCCTTTGCCCACTCGAACCGAGTGACTTCAGGTTAGCTGACACTCGGAGTGGTGTAGTTGATCCAAGGTGTTGCTTCAATACTCTAGAGACGTCCACAAAATAGTGTGCTTCATTCTCTGTGGCCGGAGGTACAAGATGCAATTTCCATTCCTTGACCTTGAAGAGGATGTGCCTGCCATGCTCAGGCATCCAGACCCCTGACAGCCACCAGTGAGTTGGGCCCCAGCATTGTTTGTAGCATCCGCATCCCACTGTTGGAGCACATGTGTTTTGGCAAGATATCTGTCTCCTGGTCCTAATGAACACGATGTTGTCACTGGAGTGCGGTACCGTGGGACGCTCTGTGGTATGTTCACACGGTGGTATGTGTGACAGAAGCAGAGGGTTCACTAGCCCTGGGCCAGGACTGAGGATGTGACCCGTTGTTCACCACAAATGAATGCGAACTCCAGCAGAAGAATGCCTTAGAGTGAGGATCACGGAGTATGGGGGGAGAGCTCTGGGGGAGCCACTGCTCCCCATGTGTATTCTGTCCATGGGTGGGACTGCCCTCCACCAAGGGGAATTTAATTTGGGGGCCTGGAAAATCAAGGAGAAATGGAAAGAAACAAGGAACAGTGCTTAGTGAGATGCTGGGAAGGAAAGAGGCTGCTTTGTGCCTGAAATTCTTGGGTTGTCTTTGGAGCGTGTATATATTTAAAGTATGAATCAAACCACAAAAAATGATTTGGCCTAAAACACACACACAAAAAATTAAAATCAGTAAAGGTGGCATAACATTGTGCTTCTCTCTCATTATTTTAGGATCCAATGGGGATGTGGTGATGACACAGACCACACTCTCCCTGCCTGTCACCCTTGGACAGCCGGCCTCCATCTCCTGCAGGGCCAGTCAGAGCCTCCTTCACAGTGATGGAAAAACCTATCTGGATTGGTTCCTGTAGAAGCCAAGCCAGTCTCCACGGCTCCTCATCTATCAGGTTTCCAGCCGGGCCTCGGGTGTCCCAGACAGGTTCAGTGGCAGCGGGTCAGGGACAGATTTCACCCTGACAATCAGCAGGGTGGAGGCTGAGGACATCAGGTTTATTACTGCTACCAAGCTACACACTTTCCTCCCACAGTGATTCAGCTCTGAACACAAACCTGTGTGGCGCATCACCAACCCTCCACATGTGATGCTTATGTAGGGATCAGGCACAGCAAAGCCTCAGTTGCCCTAAGAGGCAGGTGCTGGGGACGTCAGGGCATCACGTGCAGCTAAGGGCTCTGGACGGTGTCATGGCCCCTCAGCTCCACCAGCCCATCGCGGCAGGACCCGCCCTGGAACGGAGGTGACTGACGTGCCCTCTGAGCAGTAGGAGGGAAGGGAGAGCGGACATGCACCCCATCCACACCCTCCCCGCCTTGTGCATGGGTAAAGGACATCGAGTCAGCTGAAGACTCAGCAAACGGAGGCATATTTGTGACAACACAAGTTGAATACATTTGAAGTTAACAAGTTTTGCTATTAGCACGAGAATATTTGGTATCGTGCATATATCATGTCTCATTTTTGCACGTTCTGAACGTCTTCATTACCAGTTACACGAATCCCTTTTGTACAATGTTCTCCAGACAACTTTCCATGCACACTACCCCCACAGCAAACATGGCTGAGAACATTTTGTCAGAGCGTTTGGTGTTCGAGGACCCAAACACGCTGTTGTAACTTCATAGCACAGATGAGCTTCTGCTCCTGTAAAGAAGATGCGGTCATTACACACAATGGATGTCACTCACCATAGAAGAGAATGAAGTACTGCATTTGTGACAACGTGGATGACCTATGACGGTATTATGGTAGGTGACCTACGTCAGGCAGAGAAACACAAATACCATATTTGTCCATATGATTTGGATTTCATTTATATATCAGTGTAAAAAAGAAAACAAATAAAAAGCAGCAAAAAAAAAAAAAAGCATAAGCAGACAAATGAATACAGATTGCAAACTGGTGGTTGCCAGATGGGAAGAGGCAAAGGGGATGGAAAAAACGTTTGCAAAGGAAAGAGAGGTACAGCCTTCCAGTGATGTAATGAATAGGTCACTGTGACAAAAGCACAGGGAACACAGTCAGTACTCTTGTCATGGTGTCCGTGGGGACAGACGGCAGCTACACCTGTGAGCACAGTATAGCATATGGACTTGTCTAATGTCTATGTCCTACACCTGAACCCAATGTAACATGTGTGTCTCCATACTTCATAAGACAACAACAACAACAACACACATGTATGTACATACATGCATGCACACACAGAAGAACCTGTCCAGGAAGATTTTATTTGTCTCAGTGCCCTTTTTCTGAGACAAAAAGAGAGTTCTTAGAACTCCAAAGTAGGTTCCAAGAAAACAAATCAAGCTCAATGATGCAGAGCATAGAATGTACCTGATAGACCACAGCAAGTGTACACAATGACATACAGTTTGTTTCAAAAAAGGGATCATTTTAAGATCACCTAGCCTAAATAATACTTTGGAGATGACATATTTGGTACAATATTGTCAAAAACTATTTCAAGCAATAGGTAAATACATTAGTTTTACAGAACATAGTCTTACCTAAAAATGTACCTGTGTTGTATATTCTCATTGAAAATGTAAATAAATTATATGCTTTGACTGGATCTCAATTAAATAGTGCTCTAAAATTATATCTGACCTAACTTGGGCTCATGCCAATTGTCTGTCATAACACAGTGCTTTAGAAGTAAAAGAATGATTTAGGGGCACGGGGGTGGCTCAGTCAATTAAGCATCCAACTGTGGCTCAGGTCATGATCTCATGGTTGTTGAGAGTCTAAGCCTTGCAATGGGCTTGGTTGTGATAATGTAGAGCCTGCTTGGGATTCTCTCTCTACCTCTCTCTCTATGCCTCTCCTCTGCTAGTGCTCTCTCTGCCTCTCTGTCTCTCTCTCAAAATAAACTTTAAGAAAAAGTTTTAAAAAATGACAAGACGTCAGTGTGTTTCCACACACATTCACAGTGGACACACACGTCCATCCTAAATTGTCCTCATCCATCCCACAGTCACTGGTGTGGGGTCTGGGGAAGCTGCCCATGTCTAGGAGCAGGGACACCGGGGGACCCTGCAGTGTCACAGTCCCAAAACAAACCTCCCCAGGAGGCTCAGCTTCTCAGGGTGGCAGCATCAGAGGTGGTGACAGAGGACCACATGTGGTCTGTCAAAGCGGATGGCCATCACTCCCCGCCCCCAAAGGATGCAGGTCCTCGATGGAAAAATTAGTGAATTCAAATACAGATTATTAATTAGTTAATAGCCTTGCACCAATGTTAAATTCCTGGCTAAGATAATTCTAGTGAGGTCATGTAAGATGTCTGCATTTGGGAAAGCTGGAGAAAGAGTGTGTGGAAACAATGTTAAGACTTTTGAAATTGTTTGGAAGTCTAAAGTGATTTCAAAATAAATTGAAATATAGAGCCAAGAGAATTTAAAATAAGGCAAGAGTGGGGTGCCTGGGTGGCTTAGTCGGTTAAGCGTCCGACTTTGGCTTAGGTCATGATCTCGCGGTTCGTGGGTTCGAGCCCCACATCGGGCTCTGTGCTGACAGCCAGCTCAGAGCCTGGAGCCTATTTCAGAGTCTGTGTCTCCCTCTCTCTCTGACCCTCCCCTGCTCACGCTGTCTCTCTCTCTCTCTCTCCTAGAAATTAAAAAAATAAATAAAATAAAATAAAATAAAATAAGGCAAGAGTATGAGTTCTTATTGCACTGCTCTCCAGTGTCATTCTCTTTTTCATTATATACCTATGTGTAATTCCCTATGATTTGATTTACTGTTATTTTGCCTACTTATGTTCTGAGGTGTAGTAGACAGGCAATGTTACCTTAGTTTCAGGTGCACAACATCGTGACTCATGAACCCTACACAAGACACTATGCTCACCACAGCATAGCTGCCATCTGTCACCATATGATGCTGTGATAATACCAATGACTGTATTGCCTGTGCTGTGCTTTCATCCCCGTGACTTCTTCATTCCATAACTCGACTCCTGCACCTCGCATTCGCCTTCAGCGATTTTTCCCATCTTCCCACCTCCTTCCTATCTGGCAACCATTAGTTTGTTCTCTGCTTTTATGGATCTGTGTATGTTTTTTGTCATCTGTTTTGTTTTCTAGATTCCACATACGAGCAAAATCATATTGTGGTTGGTTCCCCACCCTAAGGAAAGAAAAAAACCCTCAAGGCAACATCCCTCACGACCTTGTAACATGAGTCCACTTATCAGACTGTATGGGAGACAAAGAAGTAAAAAATATATTAAAAACTAGACCACGTGGCATTCTAGGCTCTATTTTCGGGTAGGAACCCAACTGAGCGGTGTCGGCAGGACTAAAGTTGTGTCCTGGAGAGAAAAGCCTGTGTGTCATGACTCTCTGTACGAGAATCCGGCTACAATATGGCATTTGGCTTTCTCAGTCTGACACAGTTCACTTAGTGTGATACCCTCTAGGTCCATCCATGTTGTCACAAATGGCAAGATCTCACTCTTTCTCATGTCTGAGTATTATTCCGTTGTATACACACATACACACACACACACACACTACCTCTTCCTGACACATTCATTCATTTATTGATGGACACTTAATTTGCTTCCATACTTGACGATTGTGAACAATGCTGCAGTAAGCACAGGGTTGCATATGATCTTTTCAAATTGGTGTTTTCATTTTCTTTCCTATAAATACCCAGTAGAGGAATTACTGGATCTATGGTATTCTTACTTTTCATCTTTTGAGGAAACTCCGTACTGTTTACACTTCATACTGTTTTCCAAGGTGGTCGCACCAGTTTACATTTCCACCAAGAGTTCGCAGCGCTCCTCTTTCTTTGCATCCTCACCACTGCTTGTTCTTTCTTGTCTTTTGATAGCAGTCATTCAGACAGGGATCTGGTGCTATCTCACTTGCAGGTGCGATCTGCATTTCCCTGACGTTTCATGATGGTTTGTGAGCATCTTTGCATGAGCTGGCCATCCAAGGTCTCCTTGGAAAAATGTCTATTCAGGGTTTCTGCCCATTTTTAATCAGAGTATTTGTTTTTTCGGTGTTGAGTTGTATAAGTTCTTTATGCATTTTGGGTATAACCTGTTATTGGATGTATCGTTTTCAAATATCTTGTTCCATTTGGTAGGTTGCCTTTTGGTTTTGCTGATGGTTTCCTTCACTGTGAAAGACCTTTTCATTTTGGTGTAGTCCCAATAGTTTATCTTTACTTCTGTTTTCATTGTCTGAGAAGCTATATCCATGGAAATGATCCTAAGGCTAATGTTAAAGAGATTACCACTTAGATTTCCTTGTAGGAACTTGACGGTTTCAGGTCTCACATTTAGGTCTTTATCCGTATTGAGTTTATTTTTGTGTGTGGTGTAAGAAATAGATCCAGTGTCATTCTTTTGCATGTAGGTGTCCAGTTTTCCCAGCACTATTTTTTGAAAAGCCTTCCTCATTGTATATCCTTGCCTCCTTTGTCATAGATGAATGGACTCGATAAGCATGGGTTTATTTCTGGGTTCTCTGTTCTGTTCCATTGATCTATTTGTCTCTGTTTTGTGCAAGTAACATACTGTTTTACTTACTATAGCTTGTAGTCTAGTTAGAAATCTCGGATTGTGATACCTCCAGCTTTGTTCTTCTTTCTCAAGATCGCTCATGCCATTCAAGGTCAACCTTTTCACATTGAACTGTAAAATTTGCCTGGGAAAAAGCTAAAGAACTAGAAATATGACAGTGGAAACAGAACGAAACATTTGTTTTTTTTTAATGTTTTATTGTTTTATTATTATTATTTTTTACAAACAGTTTATTGTCAAGTTGGTTTCCATATAACACCCAGTGCACATCCCCCACAAGTGCCCCTCTCCGTGCCCATCCCCCACCCACATCTATCAGTCCTCAGTTTTTGTCAGGATTCAAGAGTCTCTCATGGTTTGCCTCTCCCCCTTTCCCCCACTATTTCCCCCCTTCTTCTCCCCCATGGTCCTCCGTTAAGTTCCTCCTAATCCTCCTATACGTGCAAACATATGATATTTGTCCTTCTCTGCCTGACTTATTTCACTCAGCATAACACCCTCAAGGTCCATCCATGTTGCTACACAAGGCCAGATTTCATTTTTTCTCATTGCCATGTAGTATTCCATTGTATAGATAAAGCACATCTTAATCCATTCAGAACGAAACATTTGAATACGTCCCTTCTCCCACTCAGGAAACAGAGATTGCATCTCGATTAGTTTTGCTCCAAACACAGAAAATCTTTTCGGTCACTTTGCTCACATGAGAGGCCATACCGCCCTCCTGCTGGCTTTTTCCACATGGCTGCACCCACAGTGGATTTGCATAGTGTCCCCTGGGAAGAGCTTCCCTTGCAAGTCTGAGATAAAAGATCAGCTCTCAAGCGTCTGGACTTAGCAGAGATCATCCACATAAATCCTCAGAATGAGGTTTCCTGCTCAGCTCCGCGGGCTTTTTTGCTCTAGACGCCAGGTGAGGGCAGAGTGCCCAAAGAGAAAGGAAATCGGGGCTGGTAGAGTGGACTCGGAGGGGACACTGCTTCCCACACTAATTGTGGTGGCCTGTGGGCTGGGTGGTCTTGCCCTCTGGGACTTGGCAGGTGAACGTTAGATCTGTGAGAGAAGAAGATTCCCAAAGGAAAAGGACATGTGTGTATTCTGCTGATTACTTAAGCACCAAATAGGGGGATGGCATACATGACTTTTAGAGTCCCTATTATGTCCTACAAATCTCTGGTTCTTTCTTGAAATTAGAAAGTTTTGAGTCCCGAATCAAAGTCGCATACAATGCAATTTTTAAGTCTGAAATAAACAGCAAAAGGGAAATTATGAACATTCCTCACAAAGTTTGCACATGACATTGCACTTCTGTCTTCTTCCTTTAGCATCCTGTGGGGATGTCGCGATGACACAGACTCATCTCTCCCTGCACGTCCTCCCTGGACAGCCGGCCTCCATCTCCTGCAGGGCCAGTCAGAGCCTCGTGCACAGTAATAGAAACACCTGTTTAAGTTGGTAACAGCAGAAGCCAAGCCAGTCTCCACGACTCCTCATCTATAAGGTTTCCAACCGGGACTCTGGGGTCCCAGACAGGTTCAGTGGCAGCGGGTCAGGGACAGATTTCACCCTGACAAATAGCAGGGTGGAGGCTGAAGACGTTGGGGTCTATTACTACTACCAAGGTACACACGCTCCTCCCACAGTGGTTCAGCCCCGAACAGAAATCTTCCTCCTGTCACGGCCCCGCTGCCCACACGTGCTGTTGGTCTGGGGAGCAGGCACCGCACATTCTGAGTGTGAGGAAGAGGAAGATGGTGGGGAACTAAGGGAATGATTGAGGCCAGGGCTCTGGACCATGTGGCCACCAGCCACCCCAGCACCACCTTTATGACCCCGAAAGTGGAAGCAGCCTTGGTATGATGTGGGATCAGGGAGACTGCGGGAGCTCTGAACGGCGGATCAGGACAAAGGAAGGAGCTGAAGGAAGTGCTTCCTAATCATCCCGCCTCGTGTAGGGTTGTCCGTTACATTGAGCAGAAGAAGCAGACAAGGGGGGGCATTCTTGGAAATGTAAGTGGAATACATGTTGGCGATTAACTGTTTGGATTTTGACCACCGATTCGCTCTCCATACCACTTACACGGTTTTTCACTTTTCTACTTCTTCCTCATGGTTTGTTCTTATTCGGTCGTATGTGTCTAGTGTTCATTTCATCCAGATAATTCAGTGTGTTGATGTACAGTGACTCCTAGGATTCCGTTACCATGCATTTAGGTCTGTAAAACGTAGTCATGTCTACGTTTGCAAACCTGATTTTAGACTTTTGAGCCTTCTCGTTTTTTTCTTAGGCAACCTAAGGCCTTGCCAATCTCATTGATTTCTTTTTTTTTTTTTTTTTTGTTAATTTTTTAAATGTTTTATTTATTTTTGAGAGAGAGATTGAGAAAACATAAGCAGAGGAGAGTCAGAGAGAGAGGGAGATACAGAAGTGGAAATAGGCTTCAGGCTCTGAGCTGACTGTCAGCACAGAGCCCACCTCGGTTCTTGAACCACAAACCATGAGATTATGACCTGATTCAAAGTCAGACACTTAACTGACTGAGCCACCCAGGTGCCTCAACATTGATTTCTTAAAGACCCAAACGATAGTATATTTTGTTTTCTCTATATTTTAAGTTTATTTTATTAATATCTTTTCCAATATCTATTATTTCCTCCCTTCTGCAGATTTTGCGTTTATATTGCTCTTCTTTTTCTAGTGCTTATAGTATAAAATTAGATTCTATGCTATAATAAAATTTTAAAAATTGAATTCAATATATTTATAAGATAATAGTCACATCCTTTTAAAATTTTCATAAGGAATTTTCAGTTAGAAAAAGACTGTCAACCTTTCTGCTTCCTTACTTGGTTTAGAAACTGGTGGCCACATTCTGCTGACCTTGTCCCCAGCCTTTATCTCTGCAGCACCAAGAGAATATGTCACTGTGATGTGCAAGCTGGGGACATCTTTCCACAGCGCAGGGGGCCCACAACCATTGGTGGCTCCGACAGGAACCGGGACAGTCTCCCCTACTCTTCTGTAGTGAAACTTCCACCTTGACCCCTGGGGTCCAAGCCCAGTTCAGCAGTTGGGGGTCTGGGACAGGTTCATCCCCATGATCACTGGAGTGGAGGCTACAAACGCCACTTAGACTCTGTGAGCAAAACACTTGGGGACCCTGCAGTGTCACAGCCCCAGAGACAAACCTCTCAAGGAGGCCCAGCCTCTCGGAGTTCCTCGAGCCTTCTGTGTCCCCACTGGCCTGAGCATCCAGGGTGTTGCACTGTGAGGGGGCCTAGCTGCAGAGCCCGGTGCTGCTCTAGCCCTACTCAACGCTCCCTGACTTCAGTCACCTGTTGCATGGCCTGGGCTAGTCCTCCTAACGTGGAATGTGCTGCCTCCAGAAGCTGAAAGAATCCATCAGCGTTTCCTTCCTTTAACGAAAAAGACGTCTGTTGAACACGGTGGAATGGAATGGAAGTCCTCCTCTCACCTGTTTATGAAGCATGCGTGAGAGTTCTCATCATTGGGGGAAAATGTTTCTTTCATAAGATTTGTTTTCAGATGTACAGAGTCAGAAATATGAGCGCGTGGCAACACCAGGCAGGGGACATCAGCCAACAGACCTCGGCATGGATGAGACCAGGCCACCCAGAAAGAGTTCCTAGGTTATCTTCAGAGGGTTCTCCTTATTTTTTTTACATAGACTGTGCTCTACTTAGGGTTGTCTAAGGTTTGACCGAATGATTTCCATACTTCCATTGTGCCTACTGCCTACAGGCTTCTCTGTCAACAGCCCACTAGGGAACACCCCAGACAAATTCTCAATAGACCTGGTTCCCTTCCTCCAAGTCTGGCCCAAAGTGGTTCTGTATTTGCCCTTCATCAAAATCACAAATAGTACGTGGATGCTTCATCAGATTGTGTCTCATTGTATCTCTACCGCTCTCCATAAATGCTTACTTGGGAAAAATACGGTAACCTTCTTATCTCTTCATTCTTGAGTTCTGAAGGTAAGGTATTTTACTGAATCTTAAAACCTTAGAATTAAGCCAGAAACATTATAGACCACCCAACACACGTTTGTTTCTGCCATGTAGGCTACAGCTTTTCCCCTTTTATTTGCCTTACATAGATAACTTTGGTGCAATCGCCTTTCATGCTGTCAATTCTTAAAGTAAATTATTATAGTTGCTTTTCAATTCCACATAGGGCTTCTAAGAGAGCAGAATATGAGTGATCCAGTTAATGGACTGAGGTGTTTCCTAATTCTCAAAGACAAAGATATGAAAGATAAGTTATGTCTGCCCAAGTCCATTTCTAGCAAATTATCCAAGACTCCACTTCTTGTTCTTTTTTTTTTTTTTTTCTTATTTTTATTTTAGAGAGAGAAGGCTAGTGGGAGAGAGGGATTAAGGGAGACAGAGAGAGAAAAAAAAAAAAGGAGAATCTTAAGCAGGCTCCAGGCTCAGCTCAGAGCCTGACCCAAGGCTCAATCCCACGACCCTGGGATCATGATCTGAGCTGAAATCAAGAAGTAGATGCTCAACCAATGAGCTACCCAGGCACCCCAGTCACTTCTTTGTTAAGCTTTATCATAATGCTTTGGGACTATTCTGTTGAA
Source organism: Hyaena hyaena (assembly GCF_003009895.1). NCBI lineage: Eukaryota > Metazoa > Chordata > Mammalia > Carnivora > Hyaenidae > Hyaena > Hyaena hyaena. The sequence continues at coordinate 4,419,242 of NW_024080690.1, forward strand.
TAAAATTAATTTGATTTAACTTCATTTATTACTGCTCATTCAGGTTATGCAGATGGATAATGGGATCCTGAGAAAGGAGAAAACTCAGTCGTGTAAATATACATGCTTCCCACGGTGTTTAGAGAGAACACAGAAACTCAGAACATCCGCCCTTCCACAGAAGCTTTGTGAGCACAGAGTCAACCAGAATAAGTATCCATGAATGTATCCTCTAGGGGGTGACAGGTTGCAGTTACTTAGAAAAGACCAGCAGCTTCAATCATTGGTCCCAACAGCTCAGGAATCCACGCCAACCCACCTGCGGCTTGGGGAGGCGGGGGGGGCTTTCTCTGCTGTAGAGCTTGATCTCCATTCTCAGGAGAGAGGTTCCCCATTCTTTTTTCCTGTTCTCACTGTTCTAAGCATCTTTCTCACCTGTGGTTTTGAGTACCCCTCTATATACCATGCAGAATGGCTTTCACATACATTCCTTAAAGTAATGCTCTTCTCAAAGTAGCATGCTGGTAACATCCTCAGGTCTGTCTTCATCACCTCTGTTTATAAACACGTCTAAAGGTGTACCGGGTGCCTGTCACATCCACTCCATTATATACCACTCTTTTCCATGAACCAAGCCTTTGGCAATGGATTTTTTTCATTGCGATATATTTGACCTAGAATATTGTGTAAGTGTGAGGAATACAATGTGTTGATATGGAAGATTCATATGCTACAATATGACTACCACCTTAGGGTACACTAAAACTTCTACCAGGTCATACAATTATCTTTTTTTTTTTTAATAGTGAGAACAATTAAGATCTAGTCTATTAGCAACTTTGAAGCTTAGAAATACATTATTGTTGACTATAATGCCTATGCTGTGCTTTCGATCTCCAAGATTTATTTATCTACCGGTTGCAAGCTTGTGCCTGTGAAATGAGTAGAGAAAACCTCTTTCAAAATGGTGTTGGGAAGGCCTGAAGGGGGAGCTCTCACACATATACCACTCTTGCAGCCTGCACAACCTTCAAGAAGAAGGAAGATGATGCAAACTTAGGCAGCCACTCTGGAAAACAGCATGGAGGGTCCTCAAAAGGTACAGATAGAACTCACCTATCATCCTGAAATGGCACGACGAGGTATTTACCCAAAGAATATGAAAATCCTAATTCAAAGGGATACATGCCCCCTGATGTTTAGAGCATTATGATCTACAATAGCCCGGTGTCCATGTGTCCATAAATATATTTGATCTATCTATCTATCTATCTATCTATCTATCTATCTATCTATCTATCTATCTAACATTTTCACATAGGAATTTTATTTCCTGCACTTAAAAGAAAGAAGGAAGATCCCTCCCTGCCCCAGGAAGGGTGACAACACACAACCACCGCTAGTAGCCAATGGGATTCTCCTTCTCCAGTGAATTTTGTTCAAAACAACCCTCCCCAACATCCTGCTAAACCGTTATTTTAAATGACTTTCACTTTGTTTCTTTGGATTTACCTATGATTTGTCATAGGTTTCTTGTCCTCTGCTATCCCTGAATAAACTCATTTATTGATACAATAACTGGCCATTTTAAGTTTGTCATAGCCCTAAACAACGCCGCTCCAATTTCCCCACCTGCTCCTCTAGATTCTACATAAAAAGAATATTATACAACAGTTGCCCTTCTCTGTCTGACATGTCTCAGCATAATGACCTCAAGGCCCATCCAATTTGTCACAAAAGGCAGAAAAACTTTCTTTCTCATGGCGGAGCAATATTTCATTGTGTACATATACCACAACTTCCTTACCTGTTCGTCCATTGATGGAAACTCACGCTGTTACCATATCTTCCTATTGTGAATAATGTGGCAATAAACCTGGGAGTGTAGGTATCTTTGGGAATCTGATTTCTTTTCTTTGGAATTGTACCCAGAGTTGGAATTGCTGGTACCTAAAATTGGATCATATGGTAGTTCTCTGTTCAGTTTCTTCAGTAGCCACATATCATCTTCTATAGTGGCTTTTCCAGCATATATTCCCACCAAGACTGTACAGGGGGTTCTTTCTCTCCCATCCTCTCCAACACCTATCTTTTGTCTGCTTGAGGAGAACATTCTAACAGGAATACTGTGATATGTCATTGTAGTTTCAATTTCCTTGGTGATTAGTGATGTTGAGCATCTTTTTGGTACTTGGTGACAGTTGTAGGTCTTTTTTGGAAAAATATCATTCCTTTCCTCTGCCCATGTTTTAAATCAAATTGTCTTGTTTTTGTGGGTTTTGCTGTTGAGTTATATGATTTCTCGATATACTTTGGATATTCACCTCCTATCTCATATATGGTTTGCAAATATTGTCTCTCACGTTGTAGGTTGCCTTATCAAATGGTTGATTCTTTCTTTGACTGTGCAGAAGCATTTTTATTGATGCAGCCCACTTGTGAATTTTTGATTTTGTTTTTTATACTTTTGGCATCATAGCCAAAAATTCATTCTCTAGGCCAACGTCAAGGAGCTTCTTCTCTGTGTTTTCTTTTATGAGTTTTATGTTCTTATGGAAGTCAGATCTTACGTGAACTCTCTAATGCATTTCAAGTCAATTTTGTGAGGAGTATAAGATAGGGATCCAGTTTCACTTTTCTGCACGGGGATATCCTGTCTTCCCAACACCATTTGGTGTAGAGATTATTCTTTACTCCTTGACCGTTCTTGGTATCCTTGTCAAATATTAGTCAACGATATACATGGAGGGTTATTTCTGGGCTCGTTATTCTGTTCCATTGTTCTATGTGTCTATTCTTATGCCAGTACCATACTGTTTGTAGTATAGTTTGAAATGAGATTGTGCGAGACATTTAGCTTTACTCTATTTTCCCAAGATTCCTTTGCTATTTGGGGTCTTTAGTGGGTCCATAAAAAGGTTAGAGTTATTTTTTCCTATATTTGTGGAAATAATGTTGGAGTTTTGATAGGGGTCGCATAGAATCTATAGATGGCTTTGGGCAATATGGAAATTTTAATAACATTACCTCTTCTTGTCCCTGAGTGCATATCCTTCCAATGGTTTGTGTGTTCTTCCAGTTTCTGAGAAAACTTCACCTTTCATCAAAGGAACCTTCATGTGGGCGTCGTCAGGAAAACAGCCCTCTGTGCATTCAGTCCTGGCCAAAACAGTGTGTGTTTGGACAATTTGTGGTGACAAAGTTGATAGATCAAAGTCTACAGCATGTCTGTAAACCTAAAGGTCTGATTCCAGGAGAACAGATACAAACCATGACACCCACGGGGCTACCTTCCAGATCATACAAATCACGTGCTCGCTTCTGGTTTTATTGAACTCGAACTAACAGCATCTGGCAACATAGACAGATCTACAATAAAACCTACGTGCCTAAGTCTTTCCTCATTCAGTTGCTGATGGTCAGGGTTAGAGACTCAGAGAGTTTTGTTCTCCAACCTGGACCTCGTGGAGCCTACTCTTACCCACCTTGCCACTCATACTATTTGTGTTCAGTAGAAACGGACCAGCTTTAGTTGCTGGTCGGTTTGGTCGTCCAGGATACAGCCTGGTTGGTTAACAGAAGACGAGGTACAGGCAGGAGAGAGAGATTCTTTCTACAATTAAGAACGTACTTTCTGTCTATAGGAAGTATAGGAAAATTGCAACGCCTTTTTTCTGACCAAGAAATGCTATTTATAAGATACCTAATTTTCTGTCTCCACACAGAAACAGATGGTGAGATACAATAATAAAAATTGACAACTTTTAGAGGCTTTCTGTTAATTTCACAGAAATGAACCATACACTCCAGGATTTGAGCATCTTAAATAACACCTTGAAAAATATCCTTTTTAAGACTTGATTTTTAATCAAAGAAAACATGACAGATTTCTGATTGTGATTGTGGCCCATTTCCCCATAATGAAGTTTCCTCCTGGGATAGTGGGTGTGTCACCTTCCTAGCCTTACCGTACAAACGTGGTCCAAACTTGGCGGCTAAAAACAACCTAGGTTTACTTTCGCAGGTCAGGGGCAGAAAGTCTGCGATAACTGCCCCTGAAAGGCTCTGACCACAGTCAGAAAGGCTCTGACCACAGCTCCTGAAAGGCTTCAGACCACATATGAAGAAGGCCCCGGAAAATGTCGATCATAGGTACAGGTTACACTGTGACTTTAAAGGAGTGGATCTGTTTCCATCTTTCTAACACAGAGAATCTCCTTTTAAACTGTGGCCTCGTGTCTGTGGTTGCCCAACATACATGATAACCAAAAGCAGGAAAAAGTAAGATAATAATATAGAGTTGTTCCTTGTTCGTTCTATCCTATTGTTCTTATGGGAGCCCAACAGTGACCACAAGAAAGCGTGGTTAGGGACGCGGGGATGTGCCTGCACACGGGGCTCCCTGCCTGGGCAAAGCATGCCTGCAAACAGGATGCTCTGCCAGGAGGCCTGCACACAATATCCAAGTTTAATGGTCCACTCGCAAACGAGGGAACATGCCCTCCTTAGAAGTAAGGAGGAGGCTGGAATTGTGGGCAGGCCTCTTAGTAAACATGTTGTGGTCGCTTCCTCCCTTTGCTCCCCCCTGTCCTTGAAATGTGTTTGGCTACTTGCCCTTAATTGGTAAAGGAATGCATCTTGTAGATTTCAGTTTGTATCCAGTTACCGGGGTATAAAATAAACCACAAGATGGGCTTGTGTAGAATTGTTCCTCCAGCCGGAGTTGTGTCTGTGTCTGTCTTTTGTGTGTGTTTTGTCCTTTGTGTCATTTCGTCCACAACAGTTCTGAGGGAATTTTAACACTAAGAAATCCTTCAAATACTCTAATATGTAAATGTGATATATACACATTTCTATATGTGCACGTAATATATACATATGCCAATATATGCATATTATGATGTATGTTTGTATACGAAGAGATGATAGATATTTGATATATATGATAGAACGTCACCAGGGTGTAACAACCGATCACCAGGATGATCTGAGGCGTCACTAAGGCATACCATTCTTTCCCTTTTCCTCTTGCCTTAAACAGGACTATGAGATATCAGGCTATAAGTGGGATTCTTTATTTCTTACAATTCCCTTCGACTTCAGTTCTTGATAGAGTTGAATTCACTAGTTCCCAAGGAAAGTCAATTTCTAACAGTCTAGCATTTTTAAAGTTATCCTATTAATAGCAGACACCAGGCATTTTTTAATAACCGGCAGGTTATGATGTTATTGGGAGAAAACTCTCATGATCCATACTGGTATGTGTTTTGTGCTGGTCTCTGCATATCCAAAGTGATGCTACTGGCTGGCAACACTTGTGGGCACTCTGGGGTGGACAGCATGCCCCATAGACACTCCCCTTTTGGGAAATGTTGATCCACCCACGTTTTGCTGAAACCAACCCTTATGGTGCCTTCTGTTTTAATGTTTATTTATTTATCTTGAGGGGAGATAGGGGCAGAGAGAGAGGAGAGAGATAATCCCAAGTAGGCCCTGTGATGTCAGTGCAGACCCTGACATGGGGCTCCATCCCACTAACATGAGATCACGACCTGAACCGAAATCAAGAGTCTGCCACATAACCAACTAAGCCTTGTCAACCCTTATGGCTCTTTTGTCTTCAAGACATCCCTCAGCAACAACGTCTGGGAGCTGGGAAAGACCAGGATTATTACTCACAGTTCCTAGAGGGGACACGTCATGCCTGGGGCCACACGGCAAGGTCACTGGCAGACACAAAAAGAGACAGAGAGAGAGAGAGAGAGAGGAAAGTCAGATGCTAGTGAACTCTCATGCCCTTAGCCTGCAATGGACACGGACATGGGAGCTGCTGCCACGTTTAGCTTGGAGGGAGCCACGCAAGATATCCGTGGGCCTCTGGAAGATTGACATGCACACACATATCTACATTGTCATTGTTTCTGATGCTTTCTTACATCAGAAGGGAAATACACATCGTGTCCTTGCCACAGAATTAGACTTTTACAGCCAGACCATTTTCCCATCACCTTAGGCAGCAGGAATTCTGTCTCCATTGGATTTTGTCCAAAGAGAATATGTTTATTTCACCTGGCTCACACCAGGGCTCCCCAGCCCTCCTGGTGGCCCTCTCCACAGGCAGGAAGGCACAATCAGGGGATGATTTGCATAATTGTTCCCTGGGCAGGACCCTCTTGCAAGTCTGAGATAAAAGGTCAGCTCCAGTCTTGCTTCAACCCATCAGAAGGCACCAGTTTCACTCCTCACAATGAGGTTCCCTGCTCAGCTGCTGGGGCTGCTGATGCTCTGGATCCCAGGTAAAGGCAGAGGGGTGAGAGAGGAGAACAGAGTGGGGAGGAAGAGCTTTGGGGGCGCCCCCACTATCCATGTGTATTCAGTACACTCTGAGATTCGTATTTCTTGGTCTCTGGGACGCGGCATGCGATGTTTGGATCTATGACAACTAGAAGGACCTAAAATAAGGACTCCCTGCTCTAGCGAAGACTGTGACACAGACAGAAGGGGGAGATGGGGTAGAATTCCAGAGACTCCTTCGTGCCTGGAAAATTTCCAGCATGTGTTCAAATTGGATGCTTTTGTCATGTGAATCAACTTCACACAAAAAGTGCTTCAGCCTGATGTAATTACCAAAGTAAAATTATGAAAATGGCTCATAATATTTGTATGAACTCTTCCCTTCTCTCCTTACTTTAGGATCCATTGGCGCTATTGTGTTGACACAGACCCCTCTGTCCCTGCCTGTCACTCCTGGACAGCCGGCCTCCATCTCCTGCAGGGCCAGTCAGAACCTCCAGGATAGATTTAGAAAAAACCTTTTAAATTGGTACCAGCAGAAGCCGGGCCAGTCTCCAAGGCTCCTCATCTATGGGACTTCCTACTGTGAAAATGGGGTCCCTGAGAGGTTCAGTGGCAGCGGGTCAGGGACAGATTTCACCCTGAGAATCAGCAGGGTGGAGGCTGAGGACTTCAGGGTTTATTACTGCCAGTAAGCTCTACAAACTCCTCCCACGGTGATTAAACTTTGAACAAAAACCTGCCTGGCTGGGGATTTCAACTGCCCCAAAGTGTTGCTTGTCTGGGTGGCCCACAGCAGGTCGTCCAAGTGTGTGTAAGTGGAAGACGTTGGACACCCCAGGGGACTAGTTCGCAGCTGAGAGCCCTGCACCACGACTTCGACCTCCCTCGGGCACCACGTACTAAGGCCCCATCAGGTGCCACAGCCTTAGGATGGCAGAACCAGTCCTGTGATGGTTCTGTGGCCTTACCTTTGGTTCTGCTGGGTGTATTGTTAGGGATGGAAGTCGGCCTCCCAGGCGGGGGATGTTTGGCTTCTGGAAGCCCTGCCCCACGTTTTTCCAGGATGGTGAATGTGTTTATGCTTCAACACCTACTTGCACATTCCAGTTGCTATAAGTACTTTGCAATCCTTCTTATATGAGACTTTTATTATCTCCATGTTGGTAGATCCTGAAATGGTATTGTGGTAAAAATGTACATTTCCTTGATGAAGAAGATGTTGGAAAATGTTTCATGTTCATTTTTTATTAGCCATTTGAATATCCTTTTTCCTGCAAAGTCCTTGTTTTGCTTGTTTAAATTACATATTATATATACTTGCATATCATAGTAATGATACAATACATAATTTGCATGTTTATACATAAATATAGAGAGAGTATCTTTTCTTTTCTATGGAGTTCCTTATACATTCAGAAATAAGTTTTGTCATAAACACAAAAAATACATATTGGAGAATTGTCTCATGCTTTATGCAATGTCTATTCACCTTCTTAATAATTATTTGAAATGATATTCTTTTTTTTAAATATTTTTTTTACTTATTTCTAGGATAGAGAGAGACAGCGTGAACAGGGGAGGGTCAGAGAGAGAGGGAGATACAGACTCTGAAACAGGCTCCAGGCTCTGAGCTGGCAGTCAGCACAGAGCCCGACGCGGGGCTCGAACCCACAAACCACGAGCTCGTGACCTAAGCAAAAGTCGGACGCTTAACCGACTAAGCCACCCAGGCGCCCCTGAAATGATATTCTTAATTTTTATGAAGTCTAACTTATTGAATGTTGTTCTCTCACAATTATATGTCTCTGTGTATATGGGCATGTTGTTTAAAATACCTTTGTCCCCCTTTCTGGGCTCCTGGGTGACTCAGTCGATGGAATGTCTGATTTCAGCTCATTCGTAATCTAGCAGTTCATGAATTTAACCCACACATCTGGCTCTGTCCTGAGAGCTCAGGGCTTGGACCTGACTCACATCTATGTCCCCTTCTTTCCACTCCACCCACCATCAACTTTATGTATCTCAAACCTGAATAAAAACAATTAAATAATTTAAAAATACATTAAAACATTTTCCCCCTTTAGAGACCAAAGGTGCCCCTCTTATACTTTCTTCTGGAAGCATAATTACTTTAATGGTTATGTGTAGCAATATGATCTTCCCATAACTCAGGCATTTGCATAATGCGAGATGGGTCAAGGCATTTATTTCCATTTCTATAACTTATTAAAATGGAAAAATGACCAATAATCCACCTTCGTTCTTTTGTTAGAAATCAAGGGACAGTGTACATGTGGGTCATTCCTTGGACTTCCTGTATTGGTCTATTTGTTTGTCTATCCTTACACCTCAGACACACTACAGTGTATTAGGCAGCTTTATAAGACTTTTGTAACTTCATATTATTAATTTTCTGACTTTATTTTACTTCTTAGGAGATACTTAGATATTCTAGATCATATAAAATTAACCTAAATTAAAATATCATTTTCTTCAATTTTGAAGAAAAATCCTTGGAGATTTTAATGGATTACATTGAATATTTATATCAATTTGGGAAAAACTGAAACTTAATAATATGGAGTCATTTATTAAGATAGAAAATGTCTTATAGACCAAAATCTTCTCGAACCTGCTATAGATATTATACATATTTTTCTTACTTATTTTGAACGAGAGAAGGGGAGAAAGAAGATAGAGAACCTGAATGGAGAAGGGACAAAGAGAGAGGGAGAGGGGAACCCAAGCAGGCTCTGGCTGTCAGTGCAGAGCCCCACGTAGGGCTGGTTCCCATGAACCGTGAAATCATAACCAGAGCCACCCAGGAACTCCTAGATATTTTATAGATTGACATTGACCCCAAAGCCGTTAGTATATCATTTTTAGAGTTTCCTTTGAGATGTTTAAACACTTATATATACAGTTTATTATCATAAGTAAGGCTAGTGTAATGGAACACATTTGACAAGTTTTTACATTACAAAGACGAAACGCAGCGGGAGATACCACTACATCTTATTTCTTGTCTTTTTTCTTTATTCCTTTTTAACCTCAAGTATTTATGGTGACAGTATGTTTGACTGAGTCCTCAGTCTCCATTTGGAGCTCCTGGATAGAGAATCCTCATTACCCACAAGGACAATGAAAGTGTCAAGGACACTCATGGGAAAACATATTTGAACTGGTTCCAAGAGAAAAGGAAAAAAACTAAGCACCTCATCTACCAGGTTTCCCAGCTACAGCCTGGGGTCCCGGGATGGCTCAGCGGCAGGTAGTCTGGCAGGGGTTTCCCACGCACCATCAGCAGCCAGGAGGCTGAAGCTGCCGCCATCTTCCTTCCCTCCTCCCACAGTGATGAAGTACCCAACACACACTCCACAAAACCCACCTCCATGAGACTCCATGCTCAGTTTCTTCCCCTGCTCCGGGCCCTTCTTGTTGTGTCTCAATCAGTGACTTGATTAATCTGTGACTATTAAATTGAAACAAAAACCAAACCCCAAAACCCCAGGGCTAGGAACAAACTCTGCTGAACTTTAGTCAAGGACCATCCAGTGCCATTTCAATAATCTTGGAATTAAATAATGTCTTACATTTAGTTTCAGTAGCATGAAGGTAGAAAAAAGGTCTTGTCTTGAAAGAAGTCACGAGATGAAGTATATGTAAATAAAACTTGAAAGATGACAAACATATTTTATCCAGTTTAAACCAAACCTAGTTACATATTAGTCTTTTGTTCTTTACTAGGTGAAAGTTTATTGAGGAGATGAATCATGTGTGTTCCCTACAGACTCTGGCCTAGTGATGGATGTCATAGTGTCAACTTCATGAGTGACAGTGAAGAGTCTCACAGCCCAGACTCAGGACCCCACATCAGAAAATCTTGACAGTTGTTATATCATCACAGAGCCATTAGATGGCAGACAGACCCCACAGTAAACCAAAGAAATATAGTCCTGATGCGAAAATGCTGAGACAGCAAGAGTGATACTGTCCAATTATCCCCCAGGAGCTCTGAAGGCTGAATGGGTCTCCGGTGTGTTGGGGACACTGGGAGGAGCGGCCTGTGTGCTGGGGGTGGGGAAAATCCCCTGCGTGGCTGCACTCCATGCCCACGTGGCCTTGCCCCATCCCCTCTGTGTGGCTGTGTCTCAGAGCACTTCCCTCCCTTCTTGGAGCAGGATCAGCTTCAGCAGGAACCTCGGGGGCTTGGGGGCCCAGCTTTGCTCCTTTCCTTCCTGCGGACCTGACTCTGGTGAGGAAGGACTCAGGCTTTATCCTCCTTTGTTTGCATTAAACTTGCACATTGATCTTGGACCAGTAATGCAGCAAACTGATTGATGAGCTCTCTGCCTGGTATTAATCCTTGGGGACGCCCTTGTTGGCTTTCTTCTTAGGTGCCTGTGGGGACACTGTGTGGACATGTCCTGCTACCCTCCCTCCTTATTTCTTAAGAAAAAGGGTTATCATCCCCAGCAGAGCCAGCCAGCTAGCTTATCAACACAGCTGGAGCCAGAACTCAGCAGGAACCCGGAAGAGCTCCAGGGGCTCCTCCTCACTCACGAAGCCCCGGGGCATGATTCCTGCCTGGTTCAGGGCAGCCTGTCAGGACAGAAGTCACCCTCACCAACAGGGTGAGAATGTCAGCCCAAGAGGGTGTCAGGAGCACAGTCCTCCTCTTCCCTTAGCCTCTTGGGGCACAAACCTCACCCAGCTGTCACTTCTGCCCTGAGGCTGCAGAGGGTCTGGGACCTTGTTGGGAGACAGGGGAGGGGCCCAAAGCTCTGACATGGCATCCCCCCTCTTCCTTCTGGCACTGGCTCCCCACCTCCTCTTCCAAGCACCTCCAGTGCATGTCCCTTTGGTCACTGAGTGGAACTGCAGGGTGTTTGTGCAGCTCCTGCTCTGAATTCCCCTCCCCCAGTTCCCCTCACTGCCTGTACAGGAACTACATCAGTGCCTTCAGAGAGCAGCCTCCTTCCCTCACACATCCGGGCCCTTGTTAATCTGTGGTTCTGACTCCACCTCAGAACTCTCTGTTGAAAAGTGCTGGTTCTGGAAACCAGAAAGTAAACTATAAATCTCCAAAGCCGCCACGTGGGGACAGACCCGCCCACTGAGACCCAGGTCCTGGCAGCCCTGTGTGGCAGTGAGGGCTGGGCAGGGAGACCATACCTGGCTGGGCCTCACACACGAGGCTGTGACCAGGCCAAGGAGGGGTTTTCTCTGTGAACTTGCCTACAAAAGAGGGACTCATCCATCTGCCTCTCAAGGTGGGGCTGTGCACTGTGGGGTCACGTTTCATAACATGTCCTGGGCTTGAGGAACATCAACAACTACATGAATTCTTGGACACAGCAAAGGTGGAAAGGCCCAGGGGCACTTGATTTCCAGTTTGTGCCACGTTTAAGCCTGACATGGCCTTTCTGAGGAACCACGTTGCCTGGAAGCCTTTGACTTAAGAAATACGCAGTGGGGCCCGCATGGGGTGTCTTTGCAGACTGCGGAGGGTGGTATGTCCTGACTCAGTCCCCAGAGACCCTGGAGGCGCCTCAGGACAGCTTCGTCTCCATCACTCGTGGAAGCAGCATGGGAGTAGGTCCCTCCGTGGCCTCGTTCCCACAGAGGCCCGACGAGCCTCCCTGGTTGCCCATCCTTGGGGCTTCCGCCAGGGCTGTCGGAGCTCATCCAGGTTCCGGGGAAGTGGCTCCGGTTCCGACTCCTCCCTCAGCATCCGAGGACTGGAGGCTGAGGGCATCGGGGTGGATTCTGCCAGCAGCACATCAGCTGGCCTCCCACAGTGACGGTTCCCCACACAAAAATACCGTCTGGGTCGTGGATGCCGGATCTTGACCCCAGGAACCTGCTTCCTGCATGAGGCCAGGGCATGAGAAGTGTGGCTGTGTGTACTTGAGAATCCATACTCGCAGAATCTCTGTCTCCTGACTGGTAAGGCAAGGGCAGGTAGGAGAGTTACTGCCCCATCCTGAAGCCAGGCCTACTTAGAGGAGACGGAGGCAGTGGACAGAGCCAAGCAGCGATCCGGGATGATGCTGCAGATGGATTTACTTAGTACTGTCCTGTGATCTATTCCAGCAGAATAGAGCACCCAAAAGGTAAAGGTTTACAAGAATAACAGCTTATTATTTCCCATGATTCTTGGGGTGCCTGGGTGGTCTCTCTGCTGCTTTGCCAGTACTCACTTGTGCAGCTGCGGGCAGCTGGAAGGTCAGCTGGCCTGAGAGACCCTAACTGGTCTCTCTCCATATCGACCTGGTGATGCTAGTTGTTCCCTGGGGAGCCTTGAGTCTCCTCTCAGTCACACACAAGGGCAGGTGTGGCTAGACACCTCCATCCCCACGTGCAGGCTCTAAGGAGGGAAGTGACTGTAGAAATTTATAAATTAATAGCAATGTTACCTTTATTATCACCTTCCACTGGCAATTGTGAACAATGTCAATGACAAAACCTTCTGCCCATAGGAAGGATCACTCCATTCCCCACAGCACACTCCCTGTCTCACCACTGGATGGCCTACTCACATGATTGGTTGTTGATACAGGCTGTTAGCCGGGTGCCTCTGTGCTCCACGTGGCCTCCCATCGGCCATGAGTCTGATCATCTGTGTTGCATGTAAGGCAGAGAGCTAGGGCAGCAAGGCCTCTTGAAGCCCAGACACCAGAACTGGTCCAGGGCCCCCCTTTCACCACATGCGGTTTGACACAGCCCAGCCCAAGATGCAATTTGATTCAAGAAATCAAGAAATAGGGCTGCCTTGGTGACTCAGTTGGTTAAATGTCTGACTTCAGCTCAGGTCATGACCTCACTGTTCATGACTTCAAGCCCCACATCAGGGTGTGACCCAAGCCTCCTTCAGATTCTGTGCCTTGCTCTCTCTCTCCCTTTTCCATTAATGTTCTCTCAAAAATAAATGACCAATTATAAAAAATCAAGAAAAAGTATTTACAGTCATATGGAAATCAATTCCACTCTCAGTGGAAGGAACATGTGGCAGTGATCTTCTGACCTACCATTCATGTCTTCAATTACAAGTATAACAACAACAAAGAGAAGAATGGCTGCGATGTGTATTTAATGCTTATTATGTGCAGTAACTGAGCTAAGTCTTGATATGAGATGTTTCATGTGCAACTTCCAGTTGAAGACTATGAGGCAGAGAGAGGTTATGAAATGTGTCCAAGGTCATTCAGCGAGTAAGTCAGGATTCTAATCAGAAAATCTGATTCATGGAAGGGTGGTGGGTGGTGGGACCATCCAGAGGAATTCAGCACAGCTGGCTGACTGGAAAAACTGTCCAAGAGGCCATAGCATCTGGTGGTGGACAGTCACATAATAAATAATTTGAAACCTCACATATATCCCCAATCTGGCCACCTCTCACCATCCCCACTGCCTGACCTGGTGCAAGCTTCCATCATCTTTCCCCTGGACCAGGGCTGCCCCCTCCACAAACATGGCCAGCTTCTCCCCTAGTCCACCTGCAATCTGTTCTCAATCAAAAGCATTCCTTCACATCTCCTGCTGACACAAGTTTGTTGGTCAGGCAGGGTGATGCTGAATGAGGACTTTCTGAGGCACAGACGGAGGTGCTGACAGTAGCATGGTAGACAAGAATGACAACCAGTAACCAGACTTAGAGTGTACTGCAGTGACAACAAATGGCTGTCCCCTTAGGCAGGGAATTTAGCTGCCTTATGGCAGGCATTAAATTTAGCTACTTCCAGATGAGTAGTTGTATCTCTTGGGCACTGAAGACCTATCAGGGTACAGGGATAGAATCAATGTTATCCTTTGAACTGTTGTGCGATTACCTGGAGAGAAAATGCCATGTAAGTCTTGGTTAGCACAAGTCTGTGCCCGTGCCTTGCCTCCATCCTCACCATCAGAGCCACCTAATGCCTGGGCCCAATACACAAGCACTATGGTGTCTGGGAAAGAGGCTATCTGCATCCCCAGCATTGGTCATCGTGTCTGCCTGATGACTGCACAGGGCGTGGGTTGTCAAGAGCATTTGCACAGGACACAAACAATCTTACTCTAAGTGCCTGGACCAGAGGTCCATACATAAAACTCTACTTTTGAGTTTCTCATCACCAACCTCCCAGGTCGTTTTATCCAACCTTTTGCCCATGTGACGACACTGTTAATAACTGCCCTTGAATGAGTGTAGAACTCTTATTCGGGATCTCTCTGAGAGATAACGTGAATCAGAAAACACAACTCCAAGTGCTGCCAACTAGATGAATTTCCTTCCACATGATCTTCCCCCCACTATGTTTAAAGTGGTCATTAAAGCTAAAAGTCTACTTTGGAGGACTGACAGCATATCCTACATAAATTAAATCCGAATTATTTACTTTCTCATTCAATGTCTACAGAGAATTAATATCAGGCTTTAGGTATGAGATGAGGGAAAAGGAGGAATTCTACAGGCACAGGTGCAAAGACAGGGGGAAAAACTTCCATACACACAGCATGTGTACCTTGGGGACTTCATCAGGGACTAGCCTGTATATCCTGCTGCTACCTGATGATGGAAAGCTGTTGTGCAGTATACGTTTATATCTGGGCAGATGCTATACCACTGAATTCATAAAGGACTATGCAGATCACATGGCTTCTTTGTGTCCTAAAGACTGCAGGTAGTCTCTAGCAGGGCTTAATAATAGCTAATCGCTATTATCTCTAAAAGAGATGGGCCATCTTCTGAAGAGACCCTGACATTGTTGTTCTAATACCCAAGCTCTGGACTGTGGTTCTGTCGGGGTGTTCTGGAGCCTGCTAGCACTGTCCCTACCTGCCACAGGCATGTTAAGCATCATTGGTTTGCTGAATCATGAGGTCACTGCATGCTGAACTTAGTGCAGAGTCTTCTTCTGCTCTGGGACTCACTCGACTCTGGCAACCTTTCTAGGGAATCAATAAATGAGTCAGAGATACTCACTCAAAAATGGACCTGTTGCCTTCAGAATCCAAAGAGGACTAGCTAGGGTGGACTTTATCTTTTAGTTATGAGACTGGTGTCTTTAATTTAGAAATAATTTATCAATATTCCCCAGACCATGCAACTGCTAGAAACTTATGTACAACCATAAACAGAACCAGGAGGGGAGCCGGAGATCAATTGTGTGATTTGTCTCAGACTTCTCTCTTTAGTCATGGAATTTAATCTATGACAAAGGAGGCAAGAATATACAAGGAGGGAAATACGTTCTTTTCAAAAATGATTATAGCGAACAAAATGACACAAAGACAAGACACACAAAAGACAGACAAAGACAGACAAAGACACAACTCCAGCTGGAGGAGAAATTCTTCGCAAGCCCCCTTGCGGTTTATTTTTATACCCCGGTAGCTGGATACATACTGAAATCTACAAAATGCATTCTTTTACCAAATAAGGACAAGAAGCCAAGCACATTCCAAGGACGAGGGGAAGCAAAGGGAGGAAGTGACCACAACATGTTTACTAAGAGGCCTGCCCACAACTCCAGCCTCCTCCTTATTTCTAAGGAGGGCATGTTCCCTCGTATGCGAACAGATCATTAACCTTGGATATTGTGTGCACGCCGCTAGGCAGAACAACCTGTTTGCAGGCATGATCTGCCCAAGCAGAGAGTCCCGATTGCAGGCACATCCCCACTTCCCTAACCACTCATTCTCGTGGTCACTGTCGGGCTCCCATAATGATTATGCGAGTAAATTAAGCATCTGACTCTTGATTTCAGGTGGAGTCATGATCTCACAGTGGTTGGATCGAGTCCCATGCTATGCTTAAAGCTGGGCATGGAGCCTGCTCAAGACTTTGTACATCTCCCTCAGTCATTCCACCTCCCAAAACCAGCAACTGACCAACAAACAAATATACAAAAATTATGTCTGTATATATATAATGATACTGGGAATACAGGACAACTACATGCAAAACAATGAAACAGGACCACTTTCTTGTGTTTATTTCTTCTGTTTGTTTCACCCTCAGAAATAAAGTCAATGGGGCGCCTGGGTGGCTTAGTCGGTTAAGAGTCTGGCTTTCGCTTAGATCATGATCTCGCGGTTCGTGGGTTTGAGCCCCACGTTGGGCTCTGTGCTGACTGCCAGCTCAGAGCCTGGAGCCTATTTCAGAGTCTGTGTCTCCCTCTCTCTCTGACCCTCCCCTGCTCACGCTGTCTCTCTCTCTCCTAGAAATAAATAAAAATATTAAAAAAAAAAAAAGAAATAAAGGCAAGATGGATTAGAGTCCTAAATGTCAAACTCAAAACCATAAACCTCTTTAAAGATAACATAGGTAGTAATCTCTTGGACATTGGACATATTTATCAATATGTCTCCTGAGGCATGGGGAAAAGAAGCAAACTAAACTATTGAATCCACTCCAGCTTAAAAAGCACAGAAAATCATTAACAAAACAAAAAAGCAACACAATGAATGGAAAAAGATATTTGCAAATGACCTATCCAACATGGGGATAATGTCCAAAATATACAAAGGCCTCATACCACTCAAAACTAAAAAACCAAACAATCCAACCAACTCTGGATTTTTAAGTATACAAACCTTAGGAAGGATTTCTTAAAATTGGAAAAAATCTGGCCAATATCTTTAAAAATAATGTTGTACCCCCCTCTACACATTTTTTTCTTATAACTCCAAATATACAACCACAGACTGCTTGAAGGTGTCACGAAAGCCCATGATGCTCTGTTCGTTTTATTTTTCCCAAATTCAGAAGGTGTTTTCTACGAACGCAGTAGATTCTTCACACATGTATATCAGTCAGTACATGGTCAAATATAAAGGAGAAAATCTGTAGATACCCTGGGTTATGTCTTTGTGTTGACAACATACCATAACAAGGGCATCTGAAAAGCAGATCAAAGACAAAGCTGCCCTGCCTCAGTAATATCCCGGGGCACCAGATGCAGAGAGTTCTCTTCTTGAACTGTGTCCTTCTCCATAGAACCTATGTTAGATGGAGAAGCAGCAAGGGAAGCATGCTATGAGCATGGAAGAGAACACATGTCACGTTACTCAAAGGACAGTAGAGTAATTCTGGCCCATGACCCCGCAATGGAAACACATGTCCTGTGCACATCCATCTATGCTGCCCTGGTCAGGTGTGGGCACCTAGTAGACAAGCATCTGGATTGTGCTACTGAGATTAGCTAGCCTTGCAGCTGTGCCCAGCCTGTCCCCTCCTCTGCTGATTTGCATATTACTGAGACACTGCCCACTTCCCTGAACACCGACTGATAGGCTGGTCACCCCCTGTACTGGACTCATACCCAGTCAGGACACAGCATGGACATGAAGGCTCCCCCTGCCCCTCATCTCCTGGACTTCCTGCTGCTCTGGCTCCCAGGTAAGGAAGGGGACACTGGGAATGTACCCAGCCTGTGTGCTCAGCACTGGCTCGCCCTCCAGCAATGTATTCTTAACACAATATTCAGAGTGTGGATATGTGTGTCTCTGTGTCCAATCTCAGGAGCTAGCTGTGATATCCAGTTGACACGGTCTCCATCCTCGCTGTCTGCATTTCCAGGAGACAGAATCACCATCACTTTTGGGCAGGTCAAAACAGTAACACGTGGGTGACCTGGTATCAGCCGAAACCAATAAAAACTACTAAGCTTCTGATCTATGATGCATCCACGTTGCACATGGGGGTCCCCTCCAAAGTCAGCGGCAGTGGACCTGGGACAGATTTCACCCTCACCATCAGCCTCTTGGAGCCTGATGACGCTGCAACTTTCCACTGTCAGGAATATAATAGCGGGTGTGATTTAACATGAGACAAAACCTCTGTAAGACTTTCAGAGATTACTTCACTATACAGGTACTCTTTTATAAGCAGCTGGTGTGGTGTTGCTCAGCCTACCTTGTCTGCTCTGTTTGGAAATCCTGAGGTTGTGAAAAGTGCGTCCTTGACAGGATTTGAACTCTGAATTCTGGATGTTCCTCAGACTTCACTGCACCCCCAGGTTCCAAACTTATTTCACCACTAAGGGCATCAGATGAGATGTATATGAATGGACAACTCCTGTGGTGCCAGCCTGTGTGAGAAGACACCCACATTTACAACAGACAGAGACCTGCAGGGAGTGTGGCAATGATCATAATTCACAGATGGAAAGATTGTATGCAGAGAATATTCAAAATAATTTGCAAAGGGGCTACTAGAAATAATTGGAGAAATAGGGCATCCTTGGATCAAAGTCAACATGCAAAAATCAGTTTGATTTCTATGTAACTGAAATAAATACCTAAAAAGTAAACTTAGAGAGCACCTGATTTATAAGTGCCTCAAAAGCGTCCAATATTTAGGGAAAAAACAAAATACACTCAAAGTTCCAGAATATGATTCAAAAATCCCCACAAAACCTACGTAAGCAGAAGACCATATTATGTCCAAGGACTGAAAGCCTCTGTATTGTGAACGTGTCAATTCTGTCTTCCCCTGCTGCCCATGTCTGTATAGAAGCTAGCAAGTTCAGGAGAGAGGGCAAGATGGCGGAGAAGTAAGGAGCTCCGTACTTGCACTCGCGCCCATACATCACACAGAAAAGATCTGAAGCCATTGGAAACCTTACAAAACCTGAGAGATTGGGAGAAAAAGGACGCAGAATCCACTAAGAGCCTTCTAACGTGAGTGCGAACTGGGGAAGATAAAATCGGGCCGGAATCAGAGACTCCAGGGTGGGAGACGATCCCCCTCTACCCTCTACAGGGAGTGAGAGGGGAAAAGGAGAGAGTCCGAAACAGAAAAACCTCTGCTCGGGGGAGAAAAACCTCCGCTCGGTGCATAGAAAGACCGTACTTGCCAAATACCTGCACGCCAGGTACCCTCGCGCCAACTGGTCCTGGGGGGTGCTAAGCACACAAACTGCTTCTTTGTGCTGGCTCCTGGAGGCTGGACTTCAGAGCGGGGGCGCGCCTGCCACCATTGTAGCTCCCGGGGGGCTGGGGCCCTTGAAAGAGCCGCGCAGACACCGGGCGTCCGCGCTCCTGGCGGGCTGGAACTCGAGAGAGAAGGCAAGGAACTAAAAACTGGGAAATTAGCCTGTGAGTTTGTGTTTCGGGTGACGAGCCATAGAGGGGCCCGGTTTTCCTCACTCCAGCGAGCTCGGGCTCAGAACATCTGGCAGGCAGGCCCCCGCGCATGCGCGCCAGCCCGACACAGAGAAGGAAGCAGCGATTCTGACTCCACCCCCAGAGCTCCACAGGGGGCCTGGAATTGCCCGAGGGGGTTGCCTGGGAAGCTGTGTCTAAGGCAATTTCAGCGGGGCGAGAAGAAGAGGATTTGGAGATTGGAACTGACCTGGGTTGAAGAGTGCAACCAACTTCGGCTGCGCCCCCGGTACAGGGAGTTTACACGCCCAAAAAAGCGAGGTGCAGCGCTTGGTTCAAGAAGGGACTGGAGCAACGTCACAAGCTTATAGATAAGAATGTGCTAATAGCAGGGGACTTTAATACTCTGCTTACAGCAATGGATAGGTCAACGAGACAGAAAATCACTAAAGAAATAATGGACTTGAAAGACACATTGGGCCAGATGGATCTGACGGATATATTTAGAACTCTACATCCTGAGGCCAGGGAATTTACTTTCTTCTCAAGTGCGCATGGCACATTCTCCAAGATAGATCACATACTAGGACATAAAGCAGCCCTCAATAAATACAAAACAATACAGATCATACCATGCACACTGTCAGATCAATGCTTTGAAACTTGAAATCAATTACAGGAAGAAGTCTGGAAAACCTCCAAAAACATGGAGGTTAAAGAACACCCTTCTAAAGAATGAATGGGCCAATCAGGCAATTAGAGATGAAATTAAAAAATATATGGAAACAAATGAAAATGAAAACACAACAATTCAAAATCTATGGGATGCGGCCAAGGCAGTCCTAAGAGGAAAGTACATTGCTCTCCAGGCCTATTTCAAGAGATTAGAAAAAGCACAAGTCCAAAATCTAACAGCTCACCTAAAGGAGCTAGAGGCAGAGCAACAAGAACGCCCTAAACCCAGTAGAAGAAGAGAAATAGTAAAAATTAGAGCAGAAATAAACAACATAGAGACCAAAGAAACAATTGAACAGATCAATGAAACCAAGAGTTGGTTTTTTGAAAAAGTAAACAAAATTGACAAACCTCTAGCCAGGCTTATCAAAAAGAAAAGAGAGAGCACCCAAATAGACAAAATTATGAATGAAAATGGACTTATTACAACCAACCCCTCAGAAATACAAGCAATTATCAGGGAATACTATGAAAAATTATATGCCAACAAATTGGACAACTTAGAAGAAATGGACAAATTCCTAAACACACACTCACTACCAAAATTCACACGGGAAGAAATAGAAAACCTGAACAGACCCATAACGAGTGAAGAAATCGAATCAGTGATCAAAAATCTCCCAACAAATAAGAGCCCTGGACCTGATGGTTTCCCTGGGGAATTCTACCAGACATTTAAAACAGAATTAATCCCAATTCTTCTCAAGCTATTCCAAAAAATAGAAGTCGAAGGAAAACTCCCGGACTCATTTTATGAAGCCAGCATCACTCTGATTCCCAAGCCAGACAGAGATCCAGCAAAAAAAGAGAACTATAGGCCAATATCCTTGATGAATACGGATGCAAAAATTCTCAACAAGATCCTTGCAAATCGAATCCAGCAGCATATCAAAAGAATCATCCACCAAGATCAAGTGGGATTCATTCCTGGGTTACAGGGCTGGTTCAACATTCGCAAATCAATCAATGTGATCCATCATATCAATAAAAGAAAAGATAAAAACCATATGATCCTGTCAATAGATGCAGAAAAAGCATTTGACAAAATACAGCATCCCTTCTTAATAAAGACTCTCGAGAAAGTTGGGATAGAAGGAACCTACTTAAACATCATCAAAGCCATCTATGAGAAGCCTTCAGCTAACATCATCCTCAACGGGGAAAAACTGAGAGCTTTCCCCCTGAGATCAGGAACACGACAGGGATGTCCACTCTCACCACTGTTGTTTAACATAGTGCTGGAAGTCCTAGCATCAGCCATCAGACAACAAAAGGAAATCAAAGGCATCAGAATTGGCAAAGAGGAAGTCAAACTTTCACTCTTCGCAGATGACATGATACTCTACATAGAAAACCCGACAGACTCCACCAGAAGCCTACTAGAACTGATCCAAGAATTCAGCCAAGTTGCAGGGTACAAAATCAACGTACAGAAATCGGTTGCATTTTTATACACCAATAATGAAGCAACAGAAAGAGAAATCAAGAAACTGATCCCATTCACAATTGCACAAAAAACCATAAAATACCTCGGAATAAACCTAACCAAGGATACAAGAGATCTGTATGATGAAAACTATAGAAAACTTATGAAGGAAATTGAAGAAGACACAAAGAAATGGAAAAACATTCCATGCTCATGGATAGGAAGAATAAATATAGTTAAGATGTCATTACTACCTAAAGCACTCTACACATTCAATGCAATTCCAATCAAAATTGCACCAGCATACTTCTCAAAACTAGAACAAACTATCCAAAAATTTGTATGGAACCACAAAAGACCCCGAATAGCCAAAGTAATACTGAAAAATAAAACCAAAACGGGAGGTATCACCATCCCAGACTTCAGCCTCTACTACAAAGCTGTCATCCTCAAGACAGTATGGTATTGGCACAAAAACAGACACATAGACCAATGGAACAGAATTGAGAACTCAGAAGTGGACCCAAAAGTATACAGCCAACTGATCTTTGACAAAGCAGGAAAGAATATCCAATGGAAAAAAGACAGCCTTTTTAACAGATGGTGTTGGGAGAACTGGACAGCAACATGCAGAAGAATGAAACTAGATCATTTTCTCACACCATGCACAAAAATCAACTCAAAATGGATAAAGGACCTGAACGTGAGACAGGAAACTATCAACACCCTAGAGGAGAAAGCAGGAAACAACCTCCTTGACCTCCACCGCAGCAACTTCTTACTTGACACATCCCCAAAAGCAAGGGAATCAAGAGCAAAAATAAACTGTTGGGACCTCATCAAGATTAAAAGCTTCTGCACAGCCAAGGAAACAACCCAGAAAATTAATAGGCAACCAACGGAATGGGAAAAGATAGTTGCAAATGACATATCAGATAAAGGGTTAATATCCAGAATCTATAAGGAACTCACCAAACTACACGCCCGAAAAACAAACAACCCAGTGAAGAAATGGGCAGAAGACATGAACAGACACTTCTCCAAAGAGGACATCCAGATGGCCAACAGACACATGAAACGATGCTCAGCATCCCTCCTCATCAGGGAAATACAAATCAAAACCACACTGAGATACCACCTCACGCCAGTCAGAGTGGCTAAAATGAGCAAATCAGAGAACTCTAGATGCTGGCGAGGATGTGGAGAAACGGGCACCCTCCTACACTGTTGGTGGGAATGTAAACTGGTACAGCCCCTCTGGAAAACAGTGTGGAGGTTCCTCAGGAAACTAACAATAGAACTCCCTTATGACCCAGCAATAGCACTGCTAGGAATTTACCCAAGGGATACAGAAATGCTGAGGCATAGGAGCACATGTACCCCAATGTTCATAGCAGCACTCTCCACAATAGCTAAAACATGGAAAGAGCCTAAGTGTCCATCAACAGATGAATGGATCAAGAAGATGTGGTTTATCTATACCATGGAATACTACATGGCAATGAGAAACAATGAAATCTGGCCATGTGTAGCAACATGGATGGACCTTGAGGGTGTTATGCTGAGCGAAATAAGTCAGGCAGAGAAGGACAAATATCATATGTTTGCACGTATAGGAGGATTAGGAGGAACTTGACGGAGGAACAAGGGGGAGAAGAAGGGCGGAAATGGTGGGGGAAAGGGAGAGAGGCAAACCATGAGAGACTCTTGAATGCTGACAAAAACTGAGGACTGATGGATGTGGGGGGGATGGGGGGATGGGCATGGAGGAGGGCACTTGTGGGGATGAGCACTGAGTGTTATGTGGAAACTAATTTGACAATAAGCTATTTGTAAAAAAAAAAAAAAAGAAGCTAGCAAGTTCACACCCTATGAATCTCTAGCTCAAGCTTGAACTACACCCCCTTCCCCTCCCTGGCCATTAGAAATGCTCAACATTCTGTACCATGGACCAGCCTGGACCTGATTGTGCACATGCTGCCCTCTCCAGGGGTCCCTTGTAGGGATAATAAACACCCTCTCAATTTCTCTTGGTTGGTGGAGTACTTCAGCTTCAAATAATGCCTAGTCATTGGAAAAGGGGTCTTTCCCACCTCCATGGAAAATCCCTACAACATAAATAGTGAAGGAGATAAGGAAAGAAGGAAAGCTCATAGAGTTGAGCCCCGCTTTTCTTTCTTCAGTGAGAATCTGAGATAAAGGAAAGGCTGAGAGGTCTCAGAGCTGAGTACAGCGTTCTGGAATCTCATACCATCATAGAAGAAATCAATCTCGGGGAACCTAGATGCCCCATTTCGTTACATGTCTGACTCTTGATCTTGACTCAGGTCATGATCTCACAGTCTATGAGTCGAGCCCCACATGTGGCTCTGGGTTGATGGTTTGGAGACTGCTTGGGATTCTGTCTCCCTTCTATCTGCCCCTCACCCACCTGTACACTTGTTCTCTTTCTCTTTCCAAATAAATTAAAAAAACCTTAAAAACAAATTTTTACATTAATCTCCAAAGAATAAAAAGAAGGAGGGACTCTGACAAACTTGAAAGAGCTTCAGTTGGAATCCCAGCAGGGCCACGCCTCAGGAGGAGTGAAGAACCAGGCCCAGCAAGCAACCTACCGCCCAGGCTATAGCCCAGACTCACAGTGCGATCCTTGATTGGACGAGGGTGACACCCTAGCATCTCAGGCTGCCAGAATCAAATGTCATTTCTCTCTGGATGATAAAATCATTCCAGAGCCTAAAATCGCCACTAACCTGTTTCACAGCAAATAGGTGTATAAATCGACAAAAGTGTTACACATACAAAACACAGTATGGTTTTCAGCCAACAATTCTAGGGTGCCAAAATCCAGGAAAAAGAAACCAGGAAACAGAAACAGACCCCTCAATTTATAGATATTAGGTGCTAGGATGGTATATGCATAATGTGTGGGGTGACAAGATTGAGATTTATAACAAGAGCTCGGAACTATTATAAGGAACCCGCAAAAGATACAGATCAAGGTTCTCCTTTCCTGCAGCACAACAAAGTACAAACCCTGCTTTTCCCCAGGCCAGTGCTCATGGCTTTGGAGACATGTAGATCACACTCACATATTTTTTAATGTTATTTGTTTATAGAGAGAAAGCACAGATGAGGAAGAGCAGAAAGAGAGGAAGTGCAAATCCCAAGCAGGCTCCACACCTCCAGTAGAGAGACCAATTCGGGGCTTAAACTCATGAACCATGAGATCATGACCTGTGCTAAAACCAAGAGTCAGACTCTTAACCAACTAAGCCACCCAGACACCCCGAGACTCACATTTTTATAAAAATGTTCATTTATTAACTGAAAGAGAGAGACAGAAAGGAAGTGCATATGATAGGGGGTGAGGCAGAGAGAGGGAAAGAGAGAGAGAATCTCAAGCAGACTCCACACAGCACAGAGCATGACTTGGGACTCAAACTCATGAAATTGTGAGATCCACGACTTGAGCAGAAACCAAGAGTTGGACACTTAACAGACACTACCACACAGGTGCTCCTGTACATCATTTCTTCATTTCAGAATTCTTTTTCCATATTTGAGTTTCCATGATATATTTCTTTCTTTTTCCAAGCTCTCATGGGCAGCTGTGCTAAATCAGGCTCCATCCCACTTGTCTCTGGCCCTGGGAGGGACTGTCTCCATCTCCTACAAGGCCAGTCTCAGTCCCAACCATGGCACTGGACACACTTTCCTTCCTGGGTTTCAGCAGAAGCCACACCCATCTCTGTAACCACTGACGCATATGGTGTCCACAGGGCTCCAGGGGCCCAGCCCAGGCCAGCGGCAGTGGGTCAGGGACAGTAGTCACACGCCCAATCACGAACATGGAGCGTGGATACATCGCGCACACGTCTGGGCACAGAACACACACAGGGACCCTGCGCAACATGACAGCCTTAAACACGACCCTCCCTGACAGGGTTGGATGTTCTGCTCCACTGAGCAGCTGTCTCCTCCAGGGCTAAGTCATCAGCTGCTTCTTTCAGAGAAGAACCAAGCTGGGGGAGATCCTAATGGTGGGGAGTCCTCGGAGGAGGTCAGGGAAGTCCTCGGAGTGGGGTCTCAAGCCCCGGAGTCTCTTTCATTAGAGGGCCCGAGTCCAGGACAGCGTGGCTGAGGCGGTTCTCACATGGCTCCCCAGGGCTCTTCCCCTTGACTCTTTGCAGTATGGACTCTGAAGGTAGAGCTCCCAGTTCTCCATGGCACCAAGACTGAGGACCCCCCTGTAGTAGGGGAAAGTCAGTGAGCTCTGCACATGGCTTTGACTTTAGTTCCCAGCACAGTGTTAGTGCTCATGTTCAATTCTGCTAAGTAGGTGATGGTTATTTGAGGTGATAACCTCAGGGGAAGCCAGAGGAAGAGTCAATAGGAACCTGCTTTCATTTGTGAAACACAAGGTGAGTCTCAATTAGTTCCAAGTACCTTATGGCATAGCAATAAAAATAACTCAAACTCAGAAAAGAATATAAGTGCTTATGGAAGAGTTCCACATGTCCCCTTTGATTTTTCCTTCGTCCTCTGATTGTAATTCCAGTGCCTGCTGGTGACCCCACCAGCTCCCATTATTTACAGCATGGTTACTTATTTGCTCAATCCTGAACTATATAGAAGGTGATCAAATATTGCCAGTGACTACGTGGAGAATGAGAACTCCAAGTGACAGAGTTCATGTTTGCATAGAATTCCATTCCTCTTTGTGACACCTGCATGGCTCAGTCATTTAAGCTGCCAGGTCCCTCAATGTGTGCTTTACTCTTTAGGCTGCAGGGACTTTATGTCTTAGTTTCCCTTCAAACACAGACACGTTATATTACTTTGCTCACGTGGGTGCCCCCCTCCCCCCGCCTCCTCCCAAGCTGCTGTGCCCACCAGGAGATTTGCATACTGTTCCCTAAGGGAGGGCTAAGGCACAGGGTCTCAACTAAAACCTTCGCACCTGACATAAAAGATCAGCTCAGATCCTGCAGTGAGTGACCAGGACTCATCACATAAACTTCTCATAATGAGGTTCCCTGCTCAGCTGCTGGGGCTGCTGGAGCTCTGGATCCCAGGTGAGGGCAGAGTGGGGGGGCGGTGAGAGAGGGGAAGGGTGTGGGGGGGAGGAGAGTTCTGAGGACACCACTGCACTCTGTGCCTATTTTGTCCAAGTGTTGCAGACCTCTGTCCTACACTCTGGGAAGGAGAATGTGATGTGGAGATCTCTGACAGTCAGGAACATTCAGGAAGGAACAAAGATCTATGTTCTAAGAAAGACTATGACATAGAGAAAAGGAGATGTGGTAGACGAGAGTAGACACCCTTCTGTGTGTTACAAATCTTAGCATCTCTTTTGAAATCGGATACTTGGGGATATAAATAAAAATCATCCAAAAAGATTTATCCTGCAATAATTACTAAAGTAAAATTTTCAAAATGACTTATCATACTTGCATGTAATCTTGCTTTTCTCTTCTTCCTTCAGGATCCAGTGGGGATGTCGTGCTGACACAGACTCCACTGTCCCTGCCCGTCACCCTTGGACAGCCGGCCTCCATCTCCTGCAGGGCCAGTCAGAGCCTCGTGCACAGTAATGGAAACACCTATTTAAGTTGGTTCCTGCAGAAGCCAGGCCAGTCTCCTCGGCTCCTCATCTATAAGGTTTCAAACCGGTACTCTGGGGTCCCAGACAGGTTCAGTGGGAGTGGGTCAGGGACAGATTTCACCCTGAGAATCAGCAGGGTGGAAGCTGAGGACATTGGAGTCTATTACTGCCAGCAAGCTACACACGCTCCTCCCACAGTGATTCAGCCCCGAACACAAACCTCCCTCCTATCACGGCCCCGCTGCCCACACGTGCTGTTATTCTGGGGAGCAGGCACCGCACATTCTGAGTCGAAGAAGAAGACACTAGAGACCCCAGGGGACTAGGTGGCAGCTGTGGGCTCTGGGCCACAGGCTGCAGCTCAGGCACCACACAGCAAGGCCCCGGAAACGGCACGTACCTGTTGGCGGAAGCAACAGGGGTGAAGGTGCCCGAGGGTCCCGGGAGCAGGCGGTCATGAGAAAATGCACAGGTGACTGAAAACCCTTATTAAATCTCCCTGCCTGGCCTCCCGTCATCAATTCAGTCAGCGTGACAGGCAGACACCTGGGGCAGAATGTGGGAACAAAGCTTCCAGGCTCTCGCCAGGATGCTAAATGGATTAGGACCTTAGGACACTGTCTTGATTTCTGTTGATACCAGGTAATACATTGGCAATGCCCACGTATCACTCACTTTCTGACTGTCCTTGCAAGGAATGGTGGCCCTCTGTCCTGGAGTCACAGTCAAAGAGACTGGAGACTGAGCACATTGTCCCTTCTGGAGCCTAAAAGGATAAACACAACAAATTGAATCGATGCACTGAGATCATCCCAGCTCAGACGAATCAAGTTGTGATATTTGTCCGAAGAGAAGGCTGTGCAATTACAATAGATGGTGGCCTGGTTCACATGAGAAGTGGAAGTCGGCCCCACTGAGTACATGGCCTTGAATTCATTCCTGAAATGTCATCAGGACCAGGAAAGAAAGGGTAAGAAGGATGAGCATGGAAGCCTGGTGAAGGCTGGAAACCTACAGTAATGGGTGACCTTGTCTCCTTGGGAAGGAGACAGGGACTCTCCATGTGCCTAGTCCTGAAAACCAATGTCATGTCCCCTTCAAGCCCTCCCAGGCAAATGGGTCACTCCCCTGGATGCCATTCGTAGGGAAAACCAGGGTCTAACTTCCTATTGTTACAACTTGGTCACTGATAGCTTGAACCAAGATAACTCCTGTTCTCCTACAGCAAGTGACCATGTCTCAAAGTCATTGGGAATAGTGACAGAATTTGTATTAGAAGTATTGAATGAAGGGTGAGAATGATTTATAACTGGATATATGTCTTAGATGTTAAAAGGGTACAAGAAATCAACTAAGAATCACTGGAGAGGTATTCTATCCCACACAGTCTTGGGCAAATACTTCCATCAGCCATTTTAGAATGTTGAAGTTTTGTAGGCCAAGAGAATTCCCATTTCTGGTAGATTGAAAAGACCTAATAAAAGGGGTGACTGTCATATGCTCTTATATTATATTTTTTTTTCTTCATTCCACATGATATTTTCTTACCTGAGAAAACAAAATTTTGGCGATCGCTCCATCGAGAATACCATTACCAACTCTCACCAAAACTACAGAGCAACCAAGGACCTAACTTTGTAGCCAACTTCCACTTGAACTTGATTCAGGACACCTGTAAAGCAGCTTCCAACACGGTGTCCCAACCCTTGTGGAGGCAGAGAATTGGAGGTTCAAACACTGTCTACACTCTCAGCATCAACAATGGACAGACTAGCACCGTTGTTCTTTACTGCTCTCTATAATGTCATGTCCAACTCCCCACAGGGTCCCAGCCCTGAACACAGTCCCCAGTCCCGCGGGGCAGGGAGACTCTTTTGTGATACTGGATCCACTTTACCACTGCAACTGCACTGAAGGGAGCACCACTGCTTTCTTTGGTGAAAAGTGTGCACCATGTAAAGGAAGGTTGCACTTCTCAGCTCACAGGTGTTTGTCTGGAGAGAGGTCATTGCCCCTGGGTCTTCCACTCAGCGTTAGTTACAACGTGAACAGGTGAGCAGGGCCTGTGTGGTGCTGTACTTGAGCACTAAATCTGCCCCTTTCACTCCAACACAAGGAAAGAGCTGCTCCGGTGTTTGGAAGATTTGATGATGCATGTTTCCACACACTTCAGTTAGTGCTTGTGAAATAATGGACAAGCATCACACACACACACACACACACACACACACAAGAACAAGGAGACCTGTGTATCTAGAATACTTCATAATGGAGAACCAAATTTTCGTTATCATGTAGTATGCTGTCCGAACAAGTAACAGGGTGTTACAAAAAGTGTTGCTTCCAGAGTTGACTAATAAATGACTTAAAGACCAAACAGTTCCCCATCATTGCTCTTCTGTCCTAAATCTATCAATAACAGGTACCTCGTGATGGGGAAGTGGCTGACATACCACTTTCTGTCAAACCACAGGAAAGAAACCCTATCTGTTTACTGAACATCAAATACAATTTTTGAATCTTCATTTGAGTCCTCCGGAGCAACCCAGAACCACAGCAATAACTGCATACACTGCTGCTCTGTACTCAGTACAGATTGGGGTGATGTCAGCCTGCCACGAGCCCAGAGAAGAGGTAGAAGCCAAAAGCCTAAGCTACTGAGATGGTCAAGAGTGAAGCCTGTCTATATGCTCAGTAAGCATCCAATACCCCTCCCACACTCATGTATGCTCAAGATCAGTGTACTGAGAGTGGATAAGACTTCGTAACAGAGCCCCGGTGGCAAAGGGATGATACATTCCAAAGAGTCCTGAAGAATATGCAAGTATTTTGCACTGTGCACACAGGAAATGCAGACACGTCCTAGAGATCCTGGGCCTAAATCCAGACTCCTCATCTCAGATAGAACTATGATGTCACCTCCAGCCCCACCTGTGAGGTGTCTGCAGCCTCTCTAAACCCCACATAATCCCGCTCCTTCTCTCTGTGACCTTAAGTGCTTTTGCAAGTCTTCAGCTGAGACCCAGTGAGATACTATTTTTCCATTCCCATTCTCCCATCTTCCAATAGCCTCTGGCCAGGAGACAGAAGAGAGCTGAGTGAAGGGCGGTCTTCCGAAGTTACAGAGTAATGGTGTCTTGAGGTGGGCAGAGAGGCAGGTGCTGGGATGGCCACAGGGAGCGCTGACATGCCACTTCCAAGGAGGGCATCCTACTGCGGGTGCACCCTGGTCCCTTCTCCAAGAGATGCAGCTGAGGGCATGAGCAGGTCAATAATATAAATCTATCTGGGTGAACAACTCAGATTCAGATGATACAAAAAAATCTGGAAAATGTAGTCAAGGGTCCATGGAAAGTCATTACGGTCTTCAGACTTTCTTGTCCAAGAGACATAGAAGAGGTGACTGCCCTTCACCTCCCCTTGAGCTTTGCACATTCTTCCACGATTTAGCCAGAAGACCTGCAACTCATACAGCTTAGGGAGAAACAGGGCCGAGCAGGGAGGCAGCAGCAGGTGCAGCAAAGCCTCTCTGACCCAGGGCCCTGGGGACGAGGTTTGTGTGCGAGGCTGAAGCACTGTGGGAGGAGTGCTATAATACTGCTGACAGTAATAATCTGCCACATCTTCAGCCTGGATGTTGTAGATGGTGAGAGTGAAATCTGTCTGAGACCCACTGCCGCTGAACCGGTCGGGGACTCCAGGTGCCTGAGTGAATGCCCAGGAAATGAGCAATTGAGGGGCCTGTCCTGGTTTCTGCTGATACCAGGCTAAGTTGGTCTTCTGGTCGGAGCTGTAGAGAAAATTCTGGCTGGACTTACAGTTGATGGTGATGCTCTCTCCCATAGACCTACTCTCAGAGCTTGGAGACTAGGTCATTTCGATGTCCCCAGACACCCCTGAAATCACAAGTAGACAGTGGCCATACACAGCATCACTGATATAGTAAAATATGTATTCAAAAATGAATGTTTTCTTATTTTTGTAGGAAACCAGACTGTTTTATTGAAATGGTTTATCCATACCACATGGTAGAGTCATTGGCCAATTTTATAAAGATCTTTCTCCTCGGAGTCTCTCACCTGAGATGCAGAACACCAAGAAGAGGAACCGTTGGGGCTGTGGCATCATCTTGCAGCTGGTCACCCGTCCGATGCACCCAGGCCCAGTCCCCAGGAACCCTATTAATAGGGCTCTGAGCAGCCAGCCTAGGGCCCCAGGAGCCTATGCAAAGCATCAAAGAGTATGAAAGTGTCTGGTCACTGCCTTGTGAAGCAGAGAATGGAAAGAAAGAGACAAAATATCACGACCCCAGGGAATGGGATTTGTATGCCCAAGAGACCCAGAAGTCACATCAAACTATGATTCACAATATTATCCACCAAAATCCCCAAATGTAAATTCTTGTTAGTACCAAGTGTTCTATTTCAAATCAGCTGAAGTCAACTTTAAAACATACATCTCTTTTTGTAGTAAAATGTATGTTTACGAGCATATAAGTTCAGAACCTAACTTAAACAGTATAAATGTGATGTGAGCACATGGAATCTACTCAAGTTGTTGGATAGAATGGAGACATAGTGCCCACATTTTTGTCCCTGGCTGTGGTTCTCTTCTGAATTTTAAATACATATTTGAAGTTGCACTTGGACAACTGAGAGGAGCCTCCTTTTGTCCAAAGCAGACCTCTGGTAGTTCCCTCTGCACAAATACTGTCTCAGAAAATGTGTCACCAAGTACTTGTGAGTCACTCTTGTCACTGCTCCTTCGGTCAACCAGTGTGTGAAACATCTCAGATCTCCCCAGCCCCCTTCACTAAGTGACCTATGGGGTCACTACTCCTTGGGAGGGGGTGGTCATAGGTGAAATAGTTTTAGTTCCCAGCTCTGCAGGGCAGTTCTTCATTTATTCAGACTCCAAATCAATAATAATTCCAAAATTACCCAAGCAGCTTCAGGAACTCGCCTGGGCATAAAGCATTGAAAACACATCAGACAGAACCTCCGATCTCCTAGTGCTCTCTTTCACTGGAAAAGATAGATAGCAAAGAGACACATGCCCTCTCTGCTCCTGCCACTCCCACCTTATGAGGTCCCTGTGTTGGCACAGTGTCATCACTTGGGGTGAGTGGGGTAGTAGGTGTCCAAGTCCATGTTATGTAACCTCATCTTTCAGCCTGCACAGAGTCAGAGGAAGAGAGAACGAGTCCATGCAGGATCACAGTTTTGTTTTGGAAAAATAAAATCAACTGTAGTCTCCTATATTGTCAAGTCTCCAAATCATCTCTTGATCACAGACAGTAGTCTTTCATTCATAATTTCCTTGTAGCCTGAAACTAACCAGGACACAGTTCAATGACAGAAATCAACACTCAAACACTGTGTATAAAAATGAACAGGACCCCGTTCCATCAGGGCACTGTTCTATGGTTAATACTCATTTCTAGTGAAGGGAACCATCTTTCATTTTTTCTTTTTCCCATATATTCTTGAAAAATGAACTTTATCGCATAGAAGAGGTAAGCATTGATTCTTCCTTTGCCTCAGATTATAGTGACTTCTCCCTTGAAGCACTCACTGTTTCCTCCTATAATCCTTAACACAGAGTATGGGGTATAGATGGAAGAATGGACATTAGTATTCTTTCCTCTAAACTATCTAGTTTCTCCACTCAGTTCTCTGTTCCTATTTGGTAGTCTTGGTTTGAGTAATGCTGATTCCAATCTAATTCCAAGGATGAAATGCAGAACAGTAGATTCTCTGTTCATCATGTTCTCCTCCTTGACTGCAGTGGTCTGTAGAGATCTGTCAAGAATGGCCATCACTGAAGCTTGACCATCCGGAGAGAATCTCAGAATTCCTGATAGAATGTGAGGAATGAATACTGTTTGTACAAGGAGCAGACAACACCAGAATCTTTTGGCATCCATGCCAAGCTTCCCTTCATATGGAACTAGTGCAATGGAAGTCAAAGTGGAATGGGAGGAAGAAACTGGATCTTAGTGACATAAATAAGTGGCAGGATCAAACCTAGCCTTAAGCCTTCCACTCTGGACTCTTCATTAACATAAGTGCCCAGATTCCCTTTCCTATATAATATAGTGCAATTTGAGGCTTCTGGTAATTGCAATGAAAACTCGCCAAAAGATGTTACACTCTGAACCAACCTAATAAGGTAATGCAGTTGGAAATACCTCCGTTTTATGTTTTGGCCTACAAAGTCTCACCACAGAAACTACAAAAGTAGCATTGTTTATAATGGTCAGCCTTTAACCTGGAAAACCATGAAAAATGCAAGCCAATATGGTGATATCATACTTTTCCAGGGAGAAGTTCACTATTTTCTTTAGACTGTCAAAACTGGTATTTTTAAGTCATTAAAAATCTGTTTCTTAAAGTATAAATTCATTTATTTTGGGGGTGCCTGGGTGGCTTAGTCCGTTAAGCGGCCAACTTCAGCTCAGGTCATGTTCTCATAGTTCGTGAGTTGAGGCCCCACATCGGGCTCTGTGCTGACAGCTCAGAGCCTGGAGCCTGCCTCAGATTCTGTGTCTCCTTCTCTCTCTGCCCTTTCCTGCTCACACACTGTCTCTCAAAAATAAATATAAATTAAAAAATAAAATAAAATAAAATAAATTCATTTATTTTTATCATAGTTACAATCCTGAAAGAGAACAGGATCTTCTTCAGGAATGAGCACAGCCAATGGGATGGATTGGAAGACATATACACACATGCAACTACGTGCACACACATATATCTACACATTGTCATAAAAGGATTGTAGCCAACTTGATAGCAGGTACAGCTATCCTAGTTGTATACATTCACATGCATTCCATGAACTACTCCTCATCATAATTATACCATCTTTAAATCAGTAATCAAAAACCTCCAAATAAACAAATGTACAAGACCAGATAGATTCACTGGTAACTTGTAGCAAACATTGAAAGATTTAATATCTGTTCTTCTTGAGGTGCCTTGGTGGCTCGTTCAAGTAAACATCTGAATTCGGCTCAGGTCATGACCTTGCGGTTCATGAGTTCAAGCCCCGGATCAGACTCTGTGCTGACAGCTCGAAGCCTGGAACTTGCTTTAGATGCTGTGTCTCCCTCTCTCTGGCCCTCCACTGCACATGTTCTGTCTCTGCTTCTTTAACAAAAACAAATAAACATTTAACAAAATTTATCTATTCTTCTCAAAATTCCAAAAAGTTGAAGAGGAAAAATGCTTCAAATCTGTCTTATGAATCCACCATTAACCTGATACCAAAACCAGACAAGGATACCCCAAGAAAAAAATTACATGTCAATATCCTGGATGAATATAGATACAAAATCCTCAACAAAATAATAGCAAACCAAATTCAAAAATGCATGAAAATGATCACACACCATGATCAGGTAGGACTCTTCCAGGGATGCAAGGATGGTTCACCATCCACAGAACGAACAACATGTTCTATCATATTAACAAAATTAAAGGTAAAAAACAGAGAATTGTCTCAAGAGATGAAGAAAAATCACCTGATAAAATTCAGGATCCATTTTTCAAAAAGAGAAGAAATAACAAGTGTTAGAGAGGATGTGGAGAAAGGGAAACCCTCAGGTACTATTGGGAATGTAAACTGATGCAGCCACTGTGGAAAACAGTATGGAGTTTCCTCAAAAACTTAACAATGGAAGTACCATATGATCCAGCTATTCCACTTATGGGTATTTATCTGCGGAAAACAAAAATAGTAATTCGAAAAGATATCTGCACCACCGTGGCCATTGCCCCGTTGTTTAAAATAACCATGTTAGGGAAACAACCTCAGTATACATTGGTAAGTGGATAAAGGAGATGAGATATATACATATACACACACAATGATATACTACTCAGCCGTGAAAGGGAAGGACATCTTGCCATTTTCGACAACATGGGTGAAACTCTTCCCTCCCCCCACCCCCCACGCCCCCATCCACAGTTGGTGAGAGGCTGGAGTCCCTTCTTCACCCACAGGGAGACGCTGAGACTCCTGGTGGGCTATTCCATCTCAAGCTGGACTTCCAACCGCCTTGTAGAACCACAGGCAGCTGTTGTAGAGGATGAAGTACGGACACAGAAGCTTCCTGAGAGCAGACCCGTACCCAGGAGGCTGTGCTCCTTGCGAGGCTTCATCGTGTATGGACTTGATGTCGTCCACACAGCAGGCCAGGCACAGCCACCTTGCTTTTAGGGACTGGAGCTTCTCCACCACCAGGTGGCTATCGGTGCCCTGTGTCTGTGAGAGCCGTGACACCTTCTCCACAATGTGCAGGGGGCACTCTGCCTCCCCACTAAATATTCACAAGGAATGGGTATGGACCATATTTCAGGTCATACCTGAACAAAGCTGAGAGTCACTTTTCACCCCAATAACAAAATTGAAACTTACTTTAATATATAAACAAAATCTTTCAGTGATAGAAAAAAATCACTTTGAATAAAAAACAAAACTAAAGTGAAAGTGAAGATATTTGAGTAGAAATTAGGAACCAATATTAAAGGGCCTGTTTCTCTGTAAAGTGGACCAAAGCGGTGGGAAAAGGTACAGGATGGAGAGGAAGAGGTGATATCACAGATAAGGGTCTGGCCCATGGGTCCAATTTGGGTCAACTCTGGAGAGCGATCCCGGCTCTGCACCCCCCTGTGGGGGTGGCTTAGGCTTTTGTCTGCCTGCATCACAGCACAACGTCCTCTGTCCTCCTCTGCCCAATACAGCTTTCTCTTTCCAGAGATATTCATCCTAAGAATATCCCCTCAGCAGAGGCTTCTGGGTGGCTCAAGAGGTTAAGCATTCGACTCCTGATTTCAAATCTGATCATGATCTCAGCATTGGTGGGGTAGGGTCCCATCTCCAACTCTGCCCTGACAATATGCAGTGTGCTTGGGATTCACACTACCTCCTTCTTCCTCTGACCATTCCCTGCAATCTCTCTCTCTCTCTCTCTCTCTGTCTTTCAAAGTAAATGAATAAACATCAAAAATAAAAATTTAAAAAAAGGAATATTCCCCAACCAGTGCTAAATTCAATATGAGGCTGCTGTGCAGGGACCAATGACTGTGACCGATGATGTCCATGGCACAGGCCAGATTGTCATAATGACCCTCAGACATAAGAGGTGTTCATTGTCCAAAATCAACAGGGACAGAATAATAGCAGAAATTGGGATCGGTGGCAAAAGACCTTGATCACATGTTATTAGAAATAAATCAGTGCACAACCACTTAGAGAAGTTTGTCTCTCTTACTGGAAAACTAGGTCAGGTGAGCTGAAGCCTAAAGTCACTGCTTCTGACTCAGTTCCTCCACCTCAGCCAGGTCAGCATCTCAAAGCTCATGGACTGAGTGCAAGGCCAGGTCTTGAAGGAAGGACCCTGAAGCTTTGCCAGAGATATATTGAGCACATCTTGCTCCCTCAGTTTCCCTAAGCAACTCAGGGCTCAGGGCCTGTGCTCAGAATGTCCCTTCTCTGCCCTGATGAGGAAGCTCGCTGCTAGGAGGCGACAAGGAGAAGGCCATGCTCCAGTGGGTGGAGAAGGAAACTTTTCTCTGTGCTTAGTGTTCAGTGTTTAAGAAATTAGAAGGAATGAAACAGAGGGTTCATATGTAAATCTTTAGTTGGCTTGGATGGTGCCAGAATTTTCTTCTAGAGTCTTGCATTGACTGAATATGTTAATGCTTCATACCCTCTCTGTCTTTTTCAAAATAAATAAATAAACTTACAAAGAGTATAGATTTGAGACACCTAGAGTCCTGTTTCCCACCTGGACCTCATGGAAGTTCTGAAACACCACTTACAAGTGTTATTATTTCTGGGTAATGACGGTGACCAGCTTGGTGGGCTCTGGGTTATGTCCAGGGCACAATAGAGTTTGTAAACATGCAGGGGAAAAAAATACCTGTTTACAATGAGGAGCCCTCTTCCTTTGGTCAACAGAGAGTATAGGAAATTTTCAAGCCTTTTCTAGATCCCAAAAGAATTTTTATAAGATTTTACATTTTCTGGATATTTTCGGGCAAGAAATTACAAGACCAGGAACCAAACAGAAAAGGGGACTTTTAACTTTCCATGTTATGTTTCATAGGCAATAGCAATACTCTTTGAAATTCCAGCATTCTAAAGAAAACTGTCTAAAATTAATCTCTTTAAAATGGATATACAGTAAAAGAAACATGATAGATCACTATTTTCCAGACATAATTCCAAACTTTTAGTTTTCATGTACGATAATGTGTGATATAATTATTTTTTTATTATAGTTAACACACTGTTATATAATTTGATGCATGATCTGACATCTAAAATGAATAGTCCTCAAACTCACTTTAAGATGGATAAGTTTGGTTCATATTTTTCCTCATGGTTTTTATTTTCAGTTACTTAACTCTCTGAATTCATTCATGAGAAGGATTCATTAAGAGGACTGCAATTTTCAAGGGCAACATGACTGCATGGGCTACCCCTATAAGAGAGATCAATGAGGAAAACCACACAAAAAGGTAAATAAAATGCCAACTAGTAACATATGGGACATGGGCTGTTATAAGCCTGATTCTATCACAATATTTCAATAGCAATCGAGTCCCTCCACAGAGTTCAGGGTTTACTTTCAAAATCACTTTTATACAATATCTTTTCCCGCCCTGGTACAAAATCTTCCTGGAGGATTTCTAGAAGGTTTTCACGCTGACCTTGCTTGTGTAATCATGCCTACCATTGTATGTTATCAAGGTTTTCTTGTTTTTTTATTTTTTGTTTTTCAGTTCAGTATGATTTGGGTTTAAATTTCCTGAGATGTAATAAAACCACAAATCCTCTCTCTGTTTCTCCAGGATTTTGTTTACAGGACTGTGACTCCCTTTGTGAGGCCACTTGAAGCAGACACAATTCTCACAAACGATTCCATATGGCATACATCAGGCTGATACAGGAAGGTTCATCAGGTCATGTCCCTGTTTTCATTCAGGATGGTTGGTAAACTGATGCCTCCAGCAGCTTTGAACCTGGACCTGATTCCACAGTGACTGTCATTAAGTGGAGACCCAAGAAGATGTCAGTCATAGACGCAGGTTACACCCCGACATTAAATTGTTGTCCCAGGTATTGTTATTCTCACATACAGAATCTGTTTTTGAACTCAGGGACTCATAGCTGTTGCCGCCTCACATAAACCAGTGCGAGACTCAGCTTCTCCCACGGTACTAACAGGACCCCAGAACCTCTGACAGACACTGATTTTACATGGGGCACCTGGGTGGCTCCATTCGTTAAGCGTCTGACTTTAACTCTGATTTTGATTGCCCAGTTTGTGGGTTCGAACCCTCGTCAGGTTCTGTGCTGATAGCTCAGAGCCTGGTGCCTGTTTCAGATTCTGTGTCTCCCTTCTCTCTGCCCATCTACCACTTGTGCTGTCTCTCTGTTTCAAAAATAAATAAACTATATGATACATTTTTTGAAGAAATTGGTTATACATGATGAGAAGACTGCATATAGGAAAGGATTTCCTAAGCATCTAAAAGAAAATAATAGCAAAGAAAAGGATACATTACAAAATTAAACATTCTTCATTTTCTCCAATCTGCTTAGCAATTGTTTCCCATAAGAAATCCCTGACTTGGGGGAGATGAGGGGTGTGTTTCTGTGTATATTCCACAGCTCATATATACCATATGGTGTGTGTGTCTGTCTATGTATGTATGTATGTATGTATGTATCTATCTATCCATCCATCTATCTATCTCTCTATTTATCTACCTGTCTCTTTGTCTAAATATCTAGGGTGAAAGAGAGAAGAAATACAGGATACACACCATGTTGTAACAAATGGTTACCAAAAATTGAACACTCACTGCCTAAAGCATAAAATTCTACTCCTTTCCTCGTCTCCTAAGCAGGGCTATTAGTTCTCTACTTGTGAGTGATTCTTTTCTCCTTGTCTAGATCTTTTTACTTTCATCTTCTTGAAAGTCCCAGGGTGAGTATAATTCATTAATTAATGATTATTAAAGTATCTTAAAACATTAGCTTGGAAACGGCAGATACCAGAGGCTCTAGAACTCTCTACTTCATCCTGTGGTTTGGAGATACTCATCCAATCAACCGGAGTGGGGCGGCTCTGTTTCGCCCAAGACAGTAGCTGAGAGGACTCCAAGCCTAAAGGCCATTCTCCTGTCAGATAGTGACTCGGGACACTCAAGTCCACATCTTCAGGGTCTCTGCAGCTTTCTCAGAAGGGCAGGGATATAAACACTGTGTCTTCCCAGATACTCAGATCCTTCTTCCCACTCAGCAGTAAGGAATTTGTCTCTGGTAGTTTCCCTCCAAGCACAGAACGCATTGGAAGGTACTTTGCTCATAGGAGAGGTCTCTGTGGCCCTGCCTTAGGCTCTTTCCCCTCTGCCACACACCCCAGGGGATTTGCATGTGGTCCCCTGGGAGGCCCTGGCCTGTGACATAAAGCTCAGCTCTGTCCTTCTCTTTACCTGTGAGGACCCATCAGTCCCGCTTCTCACAATGAGGTTCCCTGCTCAGCTGCTGGGGCTGCTGGGGCTCTGGATCCCACGTGAGGGCGGAGGGGGTGAGAGAGGAGCACGGGGTGTGGGGGAGGAGCTCTGGGGACGCCCCTGCTCCCCATGTGTATTCTGTCCTTGGGTGGGACTGCCCTTCAGCAAGGGGAATTTAATTTGGGGGCCTGGGAAATCAAGAACAAACACAAAGGACAAGGAACAGTGCTTTAGTGAGATGCTGGGGAATAAAGAGGCAGCTTTGTGCCTGCAATTCTTGGGTTTCCTTTGGACACTGAATATAATTAAATATGAATCCAATCACAAAAAAAATGATTTTGCCTAAAACACACACACAAAAAACTTAAAATCAGAAAAAGTGGCATAAAATTGTGCTTCCCGCTCATTCCTTCAGGATCCAGTGGGGATGTGGTGCTGACGCAGACCCCTCTCTCCTTGCCTGTCACCCCTGGACAGCCGGCCTCCATCTCCTGCAGGGCCAGTCAGAGCCTCCTGTACAATAATGGAGGCAGCCTTTTAAACTGGTTCCTGCAGAAGCCAGGCCAGTCTCCATGGCTCCTCATCTCTTGGGCTTCCAGCCGGGCTTCTGGGGTCCCAGACAGGTTCAGCGGCAGCGGGTCAGGGACAGATTTCACCCTGACAATCAGCAGAGTGGAGGCTGAGGATGTTGGAGTTTATTACTGCATGCAAGCTCTACAATCTCCTCACACAGTGGTTCAGCCCCGAACACAAACATGACAGTCAGCTGCCCCAGCCGGTAGCTTCTCTGGGGAACACACAGAACGTTCTCTGAGGCTGTGTGAGAGGAAGGTGCTGGAGACTCGGGGACAGCCTGCAGCTGCCCAGTAAGGCCCGTCAGCGGCACAGCCTGGGGGCAGAACCAGCAGGGAAATGGCAGGCGATCCTGACCTGTGAGGAATGGGTCACTGTGAAGGAAAGAGCCAATGACAGCCCCGCCCCATCCCTGGTCCCAAGCCTGTGCTGTCAGTTAAATATTGCCAGTCTAATCACCAGTCAAGTCATATAGATATTTGGTGACAGATTAATCCATACTGGAGATGAACAGTGTGGGGTCCATTTTCCACAGCATCATTTGCTAATATTGGTAATGGTGGTATTTCTCACTGTCTTTTTTTTTCACTTCGTTGCTTCTTTCCCTACCTCTCCATTCATATGTTGAAGAGAGCACCCTGCTCAAGCTCCCTCCCTGAGAGAATGGATGAGAACTATTAGTAGCATGTTTAATTCTGATCCAATTAGCTTTTTGAAAATTTTCTGAAAGATTCCAGTACCAAGATTCTTTGCTTTCCCTGCACTGCATTTTTTCTAAGTGAAAAGGAGATTCTTGCAATTTCAAAAGTGATGACCCTGAATAATCTATTTTTGGGAAAAGTACAGTAAATTCATGCATTGGGTACATTCCCTTCAACAGAATCGTGACCTTCCACATGAATCGTGACCTAATCACGGGTCATGTCGTTAGGTCCTCACACACATGACAGAAGCAAGAGTGATTAAGTCCATAAATATCTAATCCTGTGCCTAGTTAAGAAAATAAAGTCTACTAGGGATGATTGTCTCTTCCAAAATAATGAACATCATGACAGGTACAATTAGATCCAGTGTATCAATTCTGGCTGCTATGACATCCAGTGGGAAAACGTACATAGAAATCAGGCCGCCCGGAGCTCACACAGCATGGCAGCCTGGGTGATGAGTTTGAAACCCCTAGGATGCATGTTCATCATTATTGATTCAGGCCTACAAACCCACTGCTTTCTTGTCTCCCACAAACTTTGGTAAACGGTGTTTTCTTTCAGCTCAGTAAACTCTCCAGTTTCCCTCTTTGTTCGTTCTGTTTCCCTTTTTATTCTTTCTGGACCTGACTTTTTACATGGCAATTTCTTACTTAGATTTTAAATGTTTGGGCATTTTTTAGATAACTTTCTGTTACTGATTTTGAATATATTTCCCTGTTTCCATAAAGTAACTTTTTATGACTTGTATCCATTTTAATTTTGCTGACATAGCCGGTGGCCCACATTGTGCACTATCACAGTGAATGCCCTGAGGGAATGTGTATTTTATGATCTTCAGCACTGCATCCTCCAACTATGAATTATATTCCCATGCTTGACTGATGTCACTGTTCAAGACCTCTGCATCCTCACTAGCCCAGGGGCAGGACTCTCTGCACTGGGGACTGGACCTGCTGCAGTGCCCTCCTCTGCTCTGGCTGCATTGGAAGCCACCTGACTTCATGTCACCAGGTCCCAGGGCCAGACCAGTCCTCCTAGAGGTGGATGGGCTTGCCCATCATCAGGGACACTAAAGGTGATTCCTTCTGAGAAGCAAAGACAGACGCTAAACACAATGGAAGGGGAGGTGCCCCCAATCCTGGTCATGGGGTCCCCAAGCTAGATCTCTCACCAATGGGAAAAAAATTTTATGGAAATAATCAGTCTAAAATTTTATCGAGGGCGGCTGGAATGCTAGAACATAAGAGAGCCGCTGTGTGGGTTGAGGTTGATCCCCACTCACTAGGGTAAGAATAGGAAATGTGGGGGGGAAATGTGCCCGAGGAGGGTCTCATCAATTATTACAGCCTATAGTTTTTTGTGAAATCTCATAATTCCATCATGTGACTGCTCCAGGGTACTCAGAACTCATTCATTCTATTTTTATGTTATTTTGTATTTTATTTCTTTTATTTCTGATCTTTATTCTGTGCAAGGCCGAGTAGGTGCT
Organism: Hyaena hyaena; assembly: GCF_003009895.1. Taxonomy (NCBI): domain Eukaryota; kingdom Metazoa; phylum Chordata; class Mammalia; order Carnivora; family Hyaenidae; genus Hyaena; species Hyaena hyaena. The sequence continues at coordinate 4,461,678 of NW_024080690.1, forward strand.
TTAGAAGAATGAACGTGCAGATTTCTGGAAGCACTACTAAGTGAAGGCAGGTGAAGCTTCAAGCAGCACTTGAACCTTGGGTGCCCCTGGGCTCCTGCTACAAAAGGCCAAATGGATGTAAAGGTCACTGGTGTGCAGCTGTGGCTCCCATAGGTCACTCTGTCACTCTCTTCATTTACTCATGCAGACGGAACCTGTATGGTCAGTGGCCACTGAACACTCCATTCAGCTCTTGCCTCTTTCTTGGTCTGAAGTTCGATTTGTGTTAAGAACTGAATAAAAGGAGGAGGTCAAAAGGAATTTGTGGCAATTTTTAAAAATCAGTTTAAGTGATTTAACCTGATCTTTATTATTCTAGAGGGTTTAATATTCTCTTCTTCAAAATTTGTTTTTTTTTTTAAATATTTTTATTTATTTCTAGGAGAGAGAGAGAGAGAGAGAGACAGTGTGGGCAGAGGAGGGTCAGAGAGAGAGGGAGTGACAGACTCTGAAACAGGCTCCAGGCTCTGAGCTGGCAGTCAGCACAGAGCCCGACACGGAGCTCGAACCCACGAACCGCGAGATCATGACCTAAGCAAAAGTCGGACGCTTAACCGACTAAGCCACCCAGGCGCCCCTCTTCTTCAAAATTTATATAAGCATTCTGTAGATTCGTGAAAGAGCTGAATATGGAAGAAACAGTGCCTTTGAGATTCTCAGCTTATAATCTCCATTTTTCTGCAAATAGAGTAGCTTTTCTAAATACAAAAAATCCAAAGAAAATTCTTTTTTCCTGGAATAGAAAATTCAATTTCTCTCTTCCAAGTCTCAAATTCTTTGTTCAAAGGCAGCCTCAACTTAAATTTAAAAGATGAGGATGCTCACATCTCATGTGAACCAGTCTTTTACAAGGTACTAACAGGCGGTGTAAACAATTATTAAATTTGCAGACAAGCTGTGGCTTTGAGACCATTGGAGCAGGGACTCTCCTTTCTGCCAGGGTGAGCCTAGGGCAGGTTTTTTTTTTTTTTTAATGTTTTATTTATTTCTAGGAGAGAGAGAGAGACAGCATGAGCAGGGGAGGGTCAGAGAGAGAGGGAGTCACAGACTGAAACAGGCTCCAGGCTCTGAGCTGGCAGTCAGCATAGAGCCCGATGTGGGGCTCAAACCCACGAACTCCAAGATCATGACCTAAGTGAAAGTCGGACGCTTAACCAACTAAGCCACCCAGGCGCCCAGAGCCTAGGGCAGGTCTTAGAGGAGGTGAAAACTTGCCAGGCAGAGAAGCTCGGGTGGCAATAGAAGTACTGTCTTACTTTACCTGGTTAGTCTGCACACAGCAGAGTTTCACACTGACAGACAAAATGCCTTGTGTCCAGCACATGATTCTCCCACCTGATGGATGAACTGTGTGCCTCTCTACTGCAATGCCGACACATAGAGACCACCCAAGACCACTAAAGTCTAGTTAAGGGCATCTTTATTACCAGCCCGGGCCACACAGAGTTAACACAGAACTCTAAATGTGCACCCCGAGTCCAAAGATTTAGGGCTTTTTATAATGAGCAAGAGGAAAGTGGGCAGTATGGAAGCATAATTGAGCAGTTATTGTAAAAAAGCTCTAAATGATAAAGAGAGCAGCCCTTGTCCTGGTGTGCAGGAAAACACTGGTTATTTTGAATGCATGGCCTTTGGTTTGGGGCAGTTTCCAGGGAATAGCCGTGATCTCAAGGACACAGTATGCAAACTCTGTCATACATAACCGTTAATAGGGAACATTAACCCTTGTCTTCTTATTTGTGTTTTTTCTTTGCACCTGGGGATAGTCACGAAGCCGTCCGAGTGCAAGTCCAGAGGGTACACTCTGGGTCAAGATGGAAGGACTGAGGCTAAATTCATGTGCAACAGTAGGATTTTTATATTGATTTTAAGAAAAAGGAAACAAAACTGAGATGAATAGTTGGATACAGATTCATAATCAGCAGAGGAAGAGTAAGGTCTTGAGAATTCAGAAAAGTCAGATGTGTAACATACCTGGCTGTCTCAGTGCTCTGAGAGAACCTCCCTGCTCAGAGGATGAAACACATGCATGAGCCTCCCCGACCTCCCTGTGCACCAGGAATCATCCTTTCATGGGTAAAACATTGTAGTTGTTCCCAAGAGATGGACACATTTAATCCCAGGGGCCTCAGGGGCAGGACTCCCCTCTAGTTCACCTATGGTTGGGGGTGTTCTCAATGGCCAGGTTGATCTCAGTGCTCTGAGAATGACGTCACCGGATCTTTAATCACGATGTACCTCCATTCATGTCCATGGAGGGAGGAGGCCTCTGTGTGTGTCTGAGCTTCAACAAATCAGCTTGGGTTTGGGCTGTTTGGACCCACAAAGTGTACAGCACACATGTCCACAATGTGGGAGAGTCTCTTACTCCCCACCTGTGACAGGACACAGACTCAGAGGTGCCCCCTGCAAGACTGCCTTTCCATGTCACACTCACGCTTCCAGTGTCATTGAGCCTGAACTAGTCTCCTCTGACAACACACACAAAACTACAGGAACACCCACCTGAGTAGGATTGTTTCTCAATCAGTCGCTGATGGTCAAGTATAGAGACACAGAGAGCTGCTCTCTCCCCCACACCCACCCCACACATCCATTCACCAGATGTAACCATTTGTGTCCAGGCCTGATGACTTGACTTGGCTATTGGGCACTTTTGGTGTCCAGGGCACAGGATGGTCTGTTAGAATTAAGAGCATCACACTTTCTATCTACAGGGAGTATAGGAAAGACGTGCAGCCTGTGTGACCAATTCTATAGAAAGTTACGTGTGCGGTGTATTTCAGGGCAACAGATTATGTTGATAAAACAACAGCCAGAAAAAGAGACTCTTAAAGATTTTACCTGAATTTTGCAGAGAATAACAAACTGCCCGAAACTGAAGCATCCTAAAGACTACTTTGTAAGAGTAGCCTTATCAGATATTGATTTTTAACAAAAGAAAACACATGTTTCTCACTGTTACTCTTTTCCTCACAATACAAGTTTCCAATTTGGGTGACTCAACTCCATGCCTGCCAGAACAAAGCTCCACAAAGTGGGGGGTCAAAAGGGCACCATTCTTCAATGCTGGAGCTCTGGGGGGCAAGAAGCCTGAAATCAATGCTGTGGAGCACCTCTGACCCAGCACCCAGGTCCCTAGTGAGCATCTTCGATGCAAGTCCATGGAAATGTCCAGGATACACTGAAACTTGAAGGGAGTGAATCCTGTTTCTCTTGTTCTAACACACAGAACCTCCTGTTAAACTGGGAACTCATGGCTGTGGCTGTGCAAAATACATGACAAGAAAGAGTCGATGTGGGAAGAGATTTTGTAGAACCATTCAGTAAAACTAATTTGAAATTGTTCCTTGGTCATTTTCTTCCATCATATTTACTCCCAGAAACATACATTTCTTTTGTCCTTTCCTCTTGTCTTCAACAGAGCTAGATACCCGTGGAGAACAATTTTGCACTGCTGGTGGAAATGCAAACTGGTGCGGCCACTGTGGAAAACAGTATGGACGTTCCTTAAAGAATTAAAAATAGAGTTGGGCTAAGACTGAGCAATTGCACTGCTAGGTAGTTATCCAAAGATTACAAAAATGCTGATATGAAGGGGCACGTGCTTCCAAGTGTTTATAGCAGCGCTATCAACAGTAGCCAAACTATGGAAAGAGCCCAAATGTCCATAGACTGATGAATGTATAAGAAATACACATATATTCAATGTGTGTGCATATATATATATATACACACATTGGAATAATACAAAACAGACATCAAAAAAGTGTACTTTCCATTTTGTACAAAATGGATGGATCTAGAGTTTATTCTCCTAAGCATAAAAAGACAGTCAGAGAAAGACAAATATCATATGACTTCACTCATATGTGGAATTTAAGAAACAAAACAGATGAACCTAGGGCAAGGGAGGGAAAAATAAGATAAGAACATAGACGGAGGTAAGCCATAAGAGACTCTTAAATGTAGAGAACAAACTGAGGGTTTTGGGGGGGTTTTGAGTGGGAGACAGGTTAAATGGGGGGTGGGCATTAAGGAGGGCGTTTGTTGGGATGAGCACTGGGTGTTCTATGAAGAGATGAAAACCTAAACTTTACTCTTGAAACCATATAACACTATATGTTAATTCCCTTGGGTTTAATTTTTAAAATAAGTAAAACAAAGTCTTTTTTTTTTTAAATGTTTTATTTATTTCTAGGAGAGAGAGACAGTGTGAGCAGGGGAGGGTCAGAGAGAGAGAGTCACAGACTCTGAAACAGGCTCCAGGCTCTGAGCTGGCTGTCAGCACAGAGCCGGACGCGGGGCTCGAACCCACGAACCGCGAGATCATGACCTAAACGAAAGTCAGACGCTTAACCGACTAAGCCACCCAGGCGCCCCAAACAAAGTCTTTTTTATCAGAAAAGAGTTCTTTTATTTTGAATTTTCTGAATTCTTAAGGGCAACAGATTGAAATAAAACAACCAGTTAAAATGGCAGACTTTTAAGGAGGAATCAATTTTCATAGGTAGTAGTAATATTTTATCAAATTAAGTAACTTAAAATATTTTGTAACTAATAATACTTTAAGAATCAATGTGTAATTAAACAAAAGCATGACAGGTGTCTTGCTGCTATTCATTTCCCCATAAATTGTGTTTCTATCCTGGAGAGTAGGTAAAACTAATTAATTTATACCTTTGCAGAATGACCCTTTAAAAATAGGTGAAGATATATGATATTGTTCTTTTTCTGTTGTCATCTTTGTTTTCATGTTCAATGCCATTTTTTTCTTGTTCAGCTGCATATGTTTGTGAGTTCTTACTCCAAGATGGTTAATTAGGGGTCTGATATTTTCTGAAGTAAGATTCAGAATTGAAGGAGGTAGCATAATAAATAAAACTAAAAGGCACACAGAAGTTCCAAAAGGTTATGAAATGAAAAAGGTAAATGAAATTGTTAGTCGTGAAATAGGAGACACTTATTGTATTCCTGTCTCCTTACCATCATGTGTCACTGGCCACCCAGATTCTTCCCATAGAGCTCAAAAGTGAAATACCTGTATCATTTTTACTGAATCACATTTTCCAACCTTGTTAAAAATTCTTATTTTGGAGGATTGCCCAGAAGAGAGTCAAGCCAAGCTCTCTTTGAGAAACTCATGGAGAACTGTGTTTATTTGTTTGTGTTCTTTGGCAGTAAGTCTGACTTGGGGTTGGTTACCCAAGATGACCTAGAGCCACACACTCTAATTTTCAATTGCTCTAGGCTGGCTTCTTTGTTTTGTTTTGGGTAACAAAGGATGGTGACTACCCTTGTGGATGAATTAAAATCAGCTCCATTTTCCACGAGCTGTTCAATCCATCCTGACTCACTTCACTGACAAGGGACAGAGACTCAGGTGCCTCTCCTACTTGAATGCCCCGCGGCAGGGTATCCGGCTTGCCCTGAGCAGTGGCATCTTTGGGGGGAAAGGCAGGGAAACATCAGTCACAGGAAAGGGTTACCCCAAGACGTTCAAACAGTGTCTCCAGTTCTTGCTCTTCTCACATACAAATCTCCTTGAACTCTACGTTCATGGCCATGGCCGTGACTCATTCAGGTCGGGGAGAGACTCAGGTTTTCACACAGAAGGAACGAGAACCTGGAAGGCCTGACAGAACCTGTCCTCCATGATGAGAAAGACTGTACGAGAAGAGATTTCTAACCACCACACAGAAAACACAGTCCTTGCTTCTGTGATTCCGCTCTCTTAGGATGCCTTCCATGAAGAAATTCCTTTGGTGTCTCTGGTACGTGTGAGGCAAGTATGATGGGAGGTACACCGGTCAGTGGATGTCCAGTCCAGGATTTTATATTCACTGCCTGGTGCATGAATCTTCCCTGTCCTTCTCTGACATGAATCGGGCTGTTAGCTCTCTATACGGAGGACACGGCCTGGTTTTCCTGTCAAGGCCTCTCTCTCCCAGAGTGCTTTCATGGTGCTTACCTCCCCACATGACCTACAATGGCAGTTTCTACACTTGCGTGTCACTTTCTGAACCCGTTACCCTGGGGACCACAGAGAGCTGACAACACTTGAAGGAGCAGAACACCCTCTGCTGGAGGAAACACCCTCTTGATCACCAGCAGCGTTGATGGGAACTATTTTGTCTGTAGATGAGCTGGCAGGAAGCCAAGAAGATGGCCCTTCACTTCCCAGTGGTTGAACCTAACTAGACACACATGTCTACATATTCAGTGTGTCTCTGCTTTCTAGAGGGTCAAGGCCAGTGCCCGGGTCCTCACCGCAGACCCGGATTTCCACAATCATATCTTACTTCACACTCTGCAGGCAGCAAGAACTGTGTCTTTATTGCTTTTCCTCCAACCCCACAACATGCTTTATGTGAATGTGTTCACATGATAAAGCCTTACCTTCTGTTGGCTTTTTCAAATCTGCTGCAGCCACAGGACATTTGCATAGTGTCCCCTAGGGAGGATCTTCCCTTCCCTTGCAAGTCTGAGATAAAAGGTCACTCCTAAACTGGCCTTGACTTATGAGAGCTCATCAGTTCAACTTCTCAAAATGAATTTCCCTGCTCAGCTCTTGGGGCTCTTTATGCTCTGGATCCCAGGTGAGTGCAGAGGGGGGATGAGAGAGAAGAATGGGGTGTGGAGGGTGAGCGAGAGTGACCCCACTGCTCCCCATGTGTACTCTGACCATACATGTTCATGCTCCAAGGAAGAGAACTTGATCTTACGAGATTTAGGAACCACCTAAAATGAACAATGACCAGTGTTGGATGAAGACTTTGAAAAAGAAAGAATCACCTTTGTGCCTTGTAAATAATATTGTTTTAATTATGATGTGGGTCATTTTCTTTTTCAAAATGATTAACCTGAAGTAATTAACAAAAGGAAAATCACGAAAATGGCTTGTAAGGTCTGTATGCATCCTTGAACTTCTTTCTCATAATTTTAGGATCCAGTGGGGATATTGTGATGACACAGAGTCCTCTGTCCCTGCCCATCACCTCTGGACAGCCGGCGTCCATCTCCTGCAAGGCCAGTCAGAGCCTCCAGGGTAGTTACAGAATCAACTATTTAAGTTGATACCAGCAGAACCCAGGCCAGTCTCCACGGCTCCTCATCTATAGGGCTTCCAACCGGGATTCTGGGGTCCCAGGCACGTTCAGTGGCAGTGGGTCAGAGACAGATTTCACCCTGAGAATCAGCAGGGTGGAGGCTGAGGACGTCAGTGTTTATTACTGCCAGTAAGCTCTACAAACTCCTCCCATGGTGATTAAACGTTGAACAAAAACCTGCCTGGCTGGGGATTTATACTGCTCCAAAGTGTTGCTTGTCTGGGGGGCCCACAGCAGGTCATCCGAGTGTGTGTAAGCAGAAGACATTGGACACCCCAGGGGACTAGATCGCAGCTGAGGGCCCCACACCACGAGGGCTTTGGTCCCCCCTGGGGCACCACATGCTAAGTCCCTTTCAGGTACCACAGCCTTAGAATGGCAGAACCGGTCCTGGGATGGGCCTGTGGCCTTACCGTCGTTTCTGCTGGGTGTATTGTTAGGGATGGATGTCGGCCTCCCAGGCTGGGCGATGTTTGGCTTCGGGAAGTGGGACGGTTTCCGAGGTTGGAGAACGTGTTTATGCTCCATCACCTACGTGTACATTCCAGTTGCTATAAATCATTTGCAATTCTTTTTATATCAGACTTTTATTATCTCCATGTTGCTAGATCCTGAAATGGTATTGTGGTAAAAATGTACATTTCCTTGATGACCAGGATGTTGAGAAATTTTTTTTCATGTTTAATTTTCATTATCCATTTGGATATCAGTTTTTTGGGAAGTGTTTGTTTTGCTTATTTAAATTATATATTATGTATACTTCCATATCTTCATAATGATATAATCCATAATTTGCATGTTTATATATAAATATACATAGCTTGTCTCTTCTCTTCTAGAGAGTTCCTTACACATTCAGAAAAATAACTTTATCATACTGGAGAATCTGCTCATGCTTCACAGCATGTCTGAACTCAGCTCAGGTCATAATCTTGAGTACACGAGTATGAGCCACATATCTGGGTCTCTGCTCACAGGTCAGAGCCTGGACTTACCACAGATTCTGTGTCACTCTCTTTCTGTTCCATTCCGTACCCCCCGCCCCCAGCATTCTGTGTCTCAAAAATAAATAAAAACATTTAAAATTTTTAAAAATATATTAAAACATTTTCCTCATTTAGAAGCCAAAGGTACCCTCCTATGCTTTCTTCATGAAACATAATTACTTTAATGCTTATGTGGAGAAATATGATCTTCCATTGACTCAAGCTTTTGCATATTGTGAGATGGATCAAGCTTTTTATTTCCATTTTTATAATTTATTAAAAAGGAAAAATGACTAGTAATCCACCTTTCTTTGTTAGGAATTAAGGGACTGTGTACACATGGGTCATTTCCTAGAGTTCCTGTTTTGTTCTATTTGTTTCTCTTTTATACGTCACATACACTACAGTGTTTTAGGCAGCTATATAACAACTTTTAAAATCTCATGTTATTACTTTGTTGACTTTATTTTGATTCTTAGGAGTTTCTTAGATATTGTAGATCATAGAAATTTAACCTATATTAGAATATCATTTTCTTCAAATTCAAAAAAAGTCCTTTGAGAATTTTTATAGATTACATTGAATATTTATATCAATTTGGGGAAAGTGGAAACTTAATAATATTGAGACCTTTCCTGTCATAACGTAGAAAATGTCTCTATATAGCAAAATCTTCTCTAACTCGCTATCGATATTATATACATTTTTTAAAATTTACTTTGAAAGACAGGAGAGAGAGAAAGAGAGAGAAAGTGAATGGGGAAGGACAAAGAGAGAGGGAGAGAGAGAATCCCAAGCAGGCTCCGTGCTATCAGTACAGAGCCCCACGTGGGGCCGGTTCTGTGAAATCATAACCAGAGCCGAAATCAAGAGTGGGACACTTAACTGACCGAGCCACCCAGCCACCTGAGATATTTTACAGATTGGCAGTGAATCCAAATCCTTTACTGAAATACTTCTAGCATTTTTTCAGATTTTTAAACATTCATGTACACAATTTTTTATCATAAGTAAAGATAATGTAATGGAACATATTTCACAAGTTTTTACATTATGAAGACCAAACGCAGAGGGAGATACCACTGTATGCTATTTCTTGTCTTTTTTTTTTTTTTCCTTATTCCTTTTTAACCTCAGGCATTTATGGTGACCTTAGGTGTGACTGTCTCCAATCTCCAAACTGGGTTACATATGAGTCTTTTGTTCTTTACTAGGTGAAGGTTTATTAAGGAGACGAATCATGTGTGTTCCCTACAGACTCTGGCCTAGTGATGGAAGTCACTCCATCATGTCACCTAGTGATGTCATGTCAACTTCATGAGTGACACTGAAGAGTCTCTCAGCCCAGACTCAGGACCCCACATCAGAAAATCCTGACAGTTGCTATATCACCACACAGCCATTAGATGGCAGACAGACCCCACAGTAAACCAAAGAAACATAGTCCTGATGCTAAAATGCTGAGACAGAAAAAGAGATACTGTCCAGTTATCCCCCAAGAGCTCTGAAGGCTGAATGGGTCTCGGGTGTGATGGGGACACTGGGAGGAGCTGCCTGTGTGCCCAGGGATGGAGAAAAACCCCTGCGTGGCTGTGCTCTATGCCCACGTGGCCTTGCCCCATCACCTCTGTGTGGCTGTGTCTCAGAGCACTTCCCTCCCTTATTGGAGCAGGATCAGCTTCAGCAGGAACCTTGGGGATTTGGGGGCCCCAGCTTTGCTCCTTTCCTTCCTGCAGACCTGACTCTGGTGAGGAAGGAGGACTCAGTCTTCCTCCTCGTTTGTTTGCATTAAACTTGCACATTGAACCTTGGAGCAGTAATACAGCCAACTGGTTGATGAGCTCTCTGCTTGGTATTAAGACTTGGGGACGCCCTTGTTGGCTTTCTCTCTTAGGTGCCTGTGGGGACACTGTGTGGACATGTCCTGCATCCCTCCCTTCCTAGGTCCCGGGAGAGAGGGTCACCATCCTCTGCAGAGCCAACAGGCTAGCAAATCAACACAGCTGGAGCCTGAACTCCCCAGGAACCAGGAAGAGCTCCCGGGGCTCCTCCTCACTCATGAGGCCCCCAGGGCATGATTCCTGCCTGGTTCAGGGGCAGCTGGTCTGGACAGAAGTCACCCTCACCGACAATGCTAAGATGCTTTCAGGAGCACAGTCCTCCTCTTCCCTTAGCCTCTTGGGGCACAAACCTCACCCAGCTGTCACTTCTGCCCTGAGGCTGCAGAGGGTCTGGGACCTTGTTGGGAGACAGGGGAGGGGCCCAAAGCTCTGACATGACATCCCCCCTCCTTCTCTTGGCACTGTTTCCCCACCTCCTCTTCCAAGCACCTCCAGTGCGTCTTCTCTTGGTCACTGACTGGAACTGCAGGGTGTTTGTGCAGCAGCTGCTCTGAATTCCCCTCCCCCAGTTCCCCTCACTGCCTGCACAGGCCTTACATCAGTGCCTTCAGAGAGCAGCCTCCTTCCCTCACACATCCCGGCCCTTGCGGTTCTGACTCCACCTCAGGATTCTCTGTTGGTAAGTGCTGGTTCTGAAAACCAGAAAGTAAACTATAATCTCAGAAGTGTCACATGGGGGCAGACTGAGCCACCACATGGGGACACCACTGAGACCCAGGTCCTGGCAGCACTGTGGCAGTGAGGGCTGGGCATGGAGACCAGACCTGGCTGGACTCACACAGGAGGCTGTGACCAGGCCATGGAGAGGGTTTGTCTGTGAGCTTGGTTACAAGGGAGGGACTCGTCCATCGGCCTCATGCGGTGGGGCTGTGCCCTGTTGGGTCACATTTCATAACATGTCCTGGGCCTGAGGAACGTCAACAACTACATGAATTCTTGGACACAGCAAAGGTGGGAAGGCCCAGGGGCACTTGATTTCCAGTTTGTGCCACGTTTAAGCCTGACATGGCCTTTCTGAGGAACCACGTTGCCTGGAAGCCTATGACGGAAGGAATACGCAGTGGGGCCTGCATGGGTGTCTTTGTGGACTGGGGAGGGTGGAACGTCCAGACTCTGTCCCCAGAGACCCTGGCGGGGCCTCAGGGCAGCTTCATCTCCATCCCCGTGGAAGCAGCATGGAGGTAGGTCCCTCCGTGGCCTGGTTCCCACAGAGGCCCGACGAGCCTCCCTGGTTGCCCATCCTTGGGGCTTCTGCCCGGGCTGCCTGAGCTCATCCAGGTTCCGAGGAAGTGGCTCCGGCTCCGACTCCACACTCACCATCCAAGGACTGTAGGCTGAGGGCATCGGGCTGGATTCTGCCAGCAGCACATCAGCTGACCTTCCACAGCGACGGGTCCTCCTCACACAAAAATACCGTCTGGGTCGTGGATGCCAGATCTTGAACCAAGACACTGCTTCCTGCAGGAGGTCAGGGGTGAGAAGTGTGCATGTGTGAACTTCAGATTCCACACTCGCAGAATCTCTGTCTCCTGACCTGGGGAGGCAGGGGCATGTTGGAGAGTTACTGCCCCATCCTGAAGCCAGGCCTACTTAGAGGAGACGGAGGCAGTGGACAGAGCCAAGCAGCGATCCGGGATGATGCTGCAGATGGATTTACTTAGTACTGTCCTGTGATCTATTGCAGCAGAACAAAGCACCCCAAAAGGTAAAGGTTTACAAGAATAACAGTTTATTATTTCCCATGATTCCAGGGGTGCCTGGGTGGTCTCTCTGCTGCTTTGCCAGGACTCTCTCATGCAGCTGCGGGCAGCTGGAAGGTCAGCTGGCCTGAGAGACCCTAACTGGTCTCTCTCCATATCAACCTGGTGATGCTAGTTGTTCCCTGGGGAGCCTTGAGTCTCCTCTCAGTCACACACAAGGGCAGGTGTGGCTAGACACCTCCATCCTCACGTGCAGGCTCTAAGGATGGAAGTGACTGTAGAAATTTATAAATTAATAGCAATGCTACTTTTATTATCACCATCCACTGGCAAATGTGAACAATGTCAATGGGAAGTTCCTCTGCCCACAGGAAGGACCACTCCATTCCCCACAGCACACTCCCTGTCTCACCATTGGATGGTCTACTCACATGATTGGTTGTTGATACAGGCTGTTGGCCGGGTGCCTCTGTGCTCCACATGGCCTCTCATCAGCCATGAGTCTGATAAGCTGTGTTACATGTAAGGCAGATGGTGAAGGCTGCAAGGCCCCTCGAAGGCCTGACACCAGAACTGGTCCAAGCCCCCCTTTCACCACATGCTGTTTGACAAAGCCCAGCCCAAGATGCAATTTGATTCAAGAAATTAAGAAATAAGACTGTCTTGGTGACTCAGTTTGTTAAATGTCTGACTTCAGCTCAGGTCATGACCTCACTGTTCATGAGAGTGAGCCCCACATCAGACCCTAGCATTCTTCAGATTCTGTGTCTTGTCCTCTGTCCTCCCTTCTTTGCTAACGCTCTGTCACTCTTTCAAAAATAAATGACCAATTATAAAAAATCAAGAGATAGAATTTATAGTCATAAGGATATCAATTCCACTCTCAGTGGAAGGAACATGTGGCAGTGATCTTCTAACCTACTATTCATGTCTTCAATTACAAGTATAACAACAATAAAGAGAAGAATGGCTGCATAGTGTATTTAATGCTTATTATGTGCAGTAACTGAGCTAAGTCTTGATATGAGATGTTTCATGTGCAACTTCCAGTTGAAGACTATGAGGCAGAGAGAGGTTCTGAAATGTGTCCAAGGTCATTCAGACAGTAAGTCAGGATTCTAATCAGAAAATCTGATTCATGGAAGGGTGGTGGGTGGTGTAACTGCCCAGAGGAATTGGGCACATCTGGCTGACTGGAAAAACTGTCCAAGAGGCCATAGCATCTGGTGGTGGACAGTCACATAATAAATAATCTGAAGCCTCACATATATCCCCAATCTGAGCACCTCTCACCATTCCCACTGCCTGATCTGGTGGAAGCTTCCATCATCTTTCCCCTGGGACAGGGCTGCCCTCTCCACAAACGTGGCCAGCTTCTCCCCTCGTCCACCTGCAGTCTGTTCTCAATCAAAAGCATTCCTTCATATCTCCTGCTGACACAGTTTCTTGGTCAGGTAGCGTGATGCTGAAAAAGGACCTTGTGAGGCACAGACAGAGGTGCTGACAGTAGCATGGTAGACAAGGATGGCAACCAGTAGCCAGGCTTAGAGTCTACTGTAGAGACAACAAATGGCTGTCCCCTTCATGATGGAAGGGGTGTATAAAATATAGCTACTTCCAGATGTAGCTGGATCCCCTGGGCACTGAAGCCCTATCAGTGTTCAGGGATAGGATCAATCTTTTCTTTTCAACTATTGTGGGATGACCTGGTGGGAAAATGACATGTAAATCTCAGTTAGTTGAAGTCTGTGTTGTGGAGCCCATACATTGCTGCCATTCTCACCATCATGGCCACCTAATGCCCGAGCCCAATGTACAAGCACTAGGGTGTCTGGGAAAGAGGCTAACTGCATCCTCAGAGCTGGTCATTGCAACTGCCTGATGACTGAGAGCTCCCTGCACAGGGCATGCATTGTCCAGAGTATTTGCACAGGACACAAATACTCTTCCTGTAAGTGTCTGGTCCAAAGATTCATTCATAAAACTCTATTTTTGAGCATCTTGTCACCAACCTCCCAGGTCATTTGATCCAACCTTCTGAACATGTGACCACACTGTTAATGACTCCCTTTGAATGTTGCAGATCTCTGATTTGGGTTCTATCTGAGAGGTAACATGGATTGTAAAACACAACTCCAAGCCCTGTACACTAGATGAATTTCTTCACACGTAGTCTTCCCCTCATTATGTTTAATGTAGTCATTAACGTTAAAAATCTACTTTGGAGGGTTGACAGCATATCCTACATAAATTAAATCTAAATTATTTTCTTTCTCATTCAGTGTCTAGAGAGAATTCACATAAGGCTGTAGGTACAAGAAGAGATAACAGAGGGAACTGAAAAAGCATAGGCCCCACAAACATTGAACAACTTCAATATGCACGGCATGTGTGCCTTGGGGACTTTATCAGGGACTAGCCTGTATATCCCACTTCTACCTCATGATGGGAGGCTGTTGTGTAGTATACATTTCTCTCTGGGCAGATGAGATACCCCTGAATTTATAAAGGACAATGCAGATCACATGGATTTTTTGTGTCCTAAAGACTGCACGTAGTCTCTAGCAAGGCTTAATAATAGGTCAGGGCTATTAACCTAAAAGGGATGGGCATCTTCAGAAGAGACCATGACATTGTTGTTCTAATACCCAAAGTCTGTACTGTGGTTCTATTGGGTTTCCTGGAGCCTGCAAGCACCGCCCCTACTTGCCACGGGCACGTTAAGCATCGTTGGCTTGCTGAATCATGAGGTCGCTGCATGCTGAACTTGGTGCAGAGTATTCTTCTGGCAGCATGAAGAATACTTCTCCCCAGGCCAGTACTCATGACATTTGAGACCTGTAGATCACACTCACATATTTTTTAATGTTATTTGTTTATTGAGAGACAAAGAGAAAGCACAAGATGGGGAGGGGTAGAGGGAGTGGGTGAGAGATTCCCAAGAGGGTCCAAACCTCCAGCACAGAGCCCAATGCAGGGGTTGAACTCATGAACTGTGAGATCATGACCTGAGCCAAAACCAAGAGTCAGACACTTAACCGACTGCGCCATTCAGGCACCATGAAACTCACATTAAAAAAAAAAAAAAGTTTATTTATTAAGAGGGAGAGACAGAAAGGGCGACACACTAGAGGGATGGGGCAGAGATAGAGAGGGAGAGAGAGAATCCCAACCAGTCTCCACACAGCCATGTAGAACCTGATGCAGGACTCGAACTCACGAAACTGTGAGATCATGACCTGAGCAGAAACCAGGAGTTGGACGCTTCACAGACTGAGCCACCCAGGGGCTCCTGGTACATCATTTCTTCATTTCAGAACTCTTTTTTCATATTTGCATTTCCATGGTGAATTTCTTTCTTTTTCCAGGTTCCCACAGGCAGCTGTGCCGAGGGCTCCATCACTCTTGTCTGTGGCCGCTGGAGGGACTGTCTCCATCTCCTACGAGGTCAATCTCAGTCCCATCCATGGCACTGGACACACCTTCCTTCCTGAGTTCCAGCAGAAGCCACACCAAACTCCACAACCACTGACATGTAGGGTGTCCACAGGGCTCCTGGGGGTCCAGCCCAGGCTAGCAGCCGTGGGTCAGGAACGGATTTCACAAGCACAATCAACAGCATGGAGCAGCATGGAGCGTGGAGACATTGTGCACATGGCTGGCACAGAAGGCACACAGGGACCCTGCATAGCATGACAGCACTAAACACAACCCTCCCGAGAGGGGTCGGCTGTTCTGCTTCACTGAGCAGCTGTCTCCTCCAGGCCTTAGTCATCAGCTGCTTCTCTCAGAGAAGAACCAAGCTTCAGGAGGTGCAAATGGCAGGGGACCCTTGGAGGCCATCAGGGAGATCCTCAGAGTGGGATCCCAAGCCCCAGCATCTCTTTCATTGTAAGGTCCGTGTCCAGGACAGCGTGCCTGAGGTGGCTCTCAGATGGCTCCCCATCGCTCTTCCTCTTGACTCTCAGGAGTGCCAACCCTGAAGGAAGGGTCCCCTGTTCTCCATGGCACCAAGACTGAGGACCTCCCTTTAGTAGCGGAAAGTCAGTGAGGTCCGCACATGGCTTTGATGTTAGTTCTCAGCACAGCGTTAGTGCTAATGTTCAGTTCTGCTAAGGAGGCAATGGTTATGTGAGGTGATAACCTCAGGGGAAGCCAGAGCAAGCATCAATAGGAACCCACTTTCATTGTGAAATTTTAGGTGAGTCTAAATTATTTCTAGGGGCACCTGGGTGGGTCAGTCGGTTATTCGTCCAACTTCGGCTCAGGTCATGATCTCACAGTTCGTGTGTTCGAGCCCCGTGTCAGGCTGTGTGCGGGCAGCTAGCTCAGAGCCTGTAGCCTGCTTCAGATTCTGTCTCCCTTTCTCTCTGACCCTCCCTTGCTCATGCTGTCTCTCTCAGAAATAAATAAAACATTAAAAAAATTTTTTAAATTATTTCCAAACACATTATGGTATCGAAATAAAAATAACTTAAAGTAAGAAAAGAGCATAAGTCCCTTTCTATTTTTCCTTCATTCTCTGGCTGTAATTCCAGTGCCTGCTGGTGACAACCGTGGGCTCCCATGATCTACAGAATGATCACTTATTTGCTCAATCCTGAACTATATAGAAGGTGATCAAATATTGCCAGTGCCTATATCTGAGAATGAGAACTCCAAGTGACAGAGTTCAATGTTTGCTTAGAATTCCATTCCTCTTTGTGGCACCTGGGTGTCCCAGTCATTTTAGCTGCCCAGGTGCCCCAGTGTGCGCCTTTACTCTTTAGGCAGCTGGGACTTTATGTCTTACTTTCCCTTCAAACACAGACACATTATATTGCTTTGCTCACGTGGGAGCCCTCTTTCCCCCGCCTCCTCCCAGGCTGCTGTGCCCACCAGGAGATTTGCATACTGTTCCCTAAGGGAGGACTAAGGCACAGGGTCTCAGATAAAACCTTCGCACCTGACATACAAGATCAGCTCAGATCCTGCCATGAATGACCAGGACTCATCACATAAACTCCTCACAATGAGGTTCCCTGCTCAGCTGCTGGGGCTGCTGGTGCTCTGGATCCCAGGTGAGAACAAAAGGAGGGTGAGAAAGGAACACAGAATGAAGAGGGAGAGCTCTGAAGACACCACTGCACTCAATGCCTATTTTGACCAAGTGTTGCAGACCTCTGTCCTACACTCTGGGAAGGAGAATGTGATGTGGAGATCTGTGACAGTCAGGGACATTTCAGAAAGAAAAAGATCTATGTTCTAGAAAAGCCTATGACATAGAGAAAAGGAGATGTGGTAGATGAGAGTAGACACCTCTCTGTGTGTTACAAATCTTAGCATCTCTTTTGAAATTGGATACTTGGGGATATTAATAAAAATCACCAAAAAAGATTTATCCTGAAATAATTACCAAAGTAAAAATTTCAAAATGACTTATCATGCTTGCATGTAATCTTGCATTTCACTCCTTCCTTTAGGATCCAGTGGGGAAGTCGTGCTGACGCAGACCCCGGGGTCGCTGCCTGTCACCCTTGGACAGCCGGCCTCCATCTCCTGCAGGGCCAGTCAGAGCCTCGTGCACAGTAATGGAAACACCTATTTAAGTTGGTTCCTGCAGAAGCCAGGCCAGCCTCCACGGCTCCTCATCCATCTTGTTTCCAACAGGGAATCTGGGGTCCCTGAGAGATTCAGTGGCAGCGGGTCAGGGACAGATTTCACCCTGAGAATAGCAGGGTGGAGGCTGAGGACATTGGAGTTTATTACTGCTACCAAGGTACACATTATCCCCCACACAGTGATTCAGCCCCGAACACAAACCTCCCTCCTGTCACGGCCCCGCTGCCCACATGTGCTGTTGGTCTGGGGAGCAGGCACCGCACATCCTGAGTCTGAGGAAGAAGATGCTAGAGACCCCAGGGGACTAGGTGGCAGCTGCGGGCTCTGGGCCACGAGGGCTGGGGCTGCAGCTCAGGCTCCACACAGCGAGGCTCTGGAGACGGCACGTCCTTGTTGCCGGAAGCAGCAGGGGCTGGAGGGGCCTGAGGGCCCTGGGAGGGCCCAGGGAGCTTTTTCATGGGAAAAAGCACTGGTGACTGAAAACCCTTCCCAAATCTCCCTGCCTGGCCTCCCGTCATCAATTCAGTCAGTGTGACAGGCAGACACCTGGGGCAGAATGTGGAACAAAGCTTCCAGGCTCTTGCCAGGATGCTAAATGGATTAGGACCTTAGGACACTGTCTTGATTTCTGTTGATACCAGATAATATATTTGTAACGCTCCACGTATCACTCACTTTCCGACTGTCCCTGCAAGGGGTGGTGGCCCTCTGTCCTGGAGACACAGTCAAAGAGACTGGAGGCTGGGTTTGCACATTGTCCCCATTGGAGCCTGGACAGATAAACACAACAAGTTGAACCGATGCACTAATCATCATCCCAGGGTGGAAGAAGCAGATTGTGATATTTGTCCAGAAGAGAATGCTTTGCAATTACAAAAGATGGTGGCCTGGTTCACATGGGAAAGGGAAGTCAGTCCCACTGAGTAGATGGCCTTGAATCCAGTCCTGAAATGTCATCAGGACCAGGAAAGGGTAAGAAGGGTGAGCATGGAAGCCTGGTGAAGGCTGGAGACCTCCCAGGCAAATGGGTCACTCCCCTGGCTGCCATTTGTGGGGAAAACCAGGATCTAAATTCCTGTCATTACAACTTGGTCACTGAAAGTTTGACCCACAATAACTCTTGTTCTCCTACAGCAAGTGACCATGTCTCAAAGACACTTGGAATTGTGACAGAATTGATATTAGATGTATTCTATGAAGGGGAAGAGTGATTTATAACCGGATATATTTCTTAGAGGTTCAAAGGGTACAAGAAATCAACTGAGAATCACTGTTGAGGTATTCTATCCTACAAAATCTTGGGCAAATAGTCATATCAGCCTTTTTAGAACTGTTTAGGTACTGTAGTCCAGGAGAATTCCCATTTTCGTTAAGGTGAAAAGACTTAATGAATGGGTTTATTGCCATATGCTTTTATTTTTTTTTTCTTCATTTTACATGATATTTTCTTACCTAAGAAAACAAATTCTTTGGCAGGGTCCCTCAATCGAGAAAATGATCACCAAATCCAACGAAAACAAAGGACCAAGTGATGACCTAACTTTGTAGCCAACTTCCACCTGGACTTGATTCAGGACACCTGTTAACCAGCTTCCAACACCGGGTCCCAACCCTTGTGAAGGCAGAGAATTGGAGGTTCTTACACTGTCTACACTCTCAGCATCAACAATGGACAGACTAGCGAAGTTGTTCTTTACTGCTCCCTATAATGTCATGTCCAAATCCCCACAGGGTCCCAGCCCTGAACACAGTCCCCAGTCCCGCGGGGCAGGGAGGCTCTTTTGTGACGCTGGCTCCACTTTCCCATTGCATCTGCACCGAAGGGGGCAACACTTCTTTCTTTGGTGAAAAGTGTGCACCATGTAAAGGAAGACTGCACATTTCAGCTCGCAGCTGTTTGCCTGGAGAGAGGTCGGTGCCCCTGGGTCTTCCACTCAGCGTTAGTTACAACGTGAACAGATGAGCAGGGCCTGTGTGGTGTTGCACTTGAGCTTTGGGCGTGCCCCTTTCACTCCAACTCAAGGAAAGAGCTGCTCAAATGTTTGGAAGATTCGATGATGCATGATCCCACACACTTCAGTTAATCCTTGTGACATAATAGGCAAACATCAAAAAAAAAAAAAAAAGGAGCAAGGAGACCTGTTTATCTAGAATCGTCTGTTGAATACTTCATAATAGAGAACTAAATTTTAAATATCACCTAGAATGCTCTCAGTACAAGTAACAGAGGGTTAGAGAAAGTGTGAGTTTCAGAGTTGAACAATAAATGACTTAAAGACCAAACAGTTTTTACATCGTGGCTCTGCTGTCCTCAGTCTATTAATAAAGGCATCTTCATGATGGGGAAGTGGCTGACACCACTTTCTGTCCAAACCACAGGAGAGAAACACTATCTGTTCACTGAAATGTCAACTACAATTTTTGAGTCTTCATTTAAGTCCTACTGAGCAACCCAGAACCACAGCAATAACTGCATACACTGCTGCTCTGTACTCAGTACAGATTGGGGTGATGTCAGCCTACCATGAACCCAGAAAAGAGGTAGAAGCTGAAAGCCTAAGCTACTGAGATGGTCAAGAATGAAACCCATCTATATGCCCAGTAAGCATCCGATCCACTTCCCACACTCATGTATGAGTCAAGGTCAGTGTAGTGAGAGAGTAAGTCTTCGTAGCAGAGCCCTGGTGGCAGAGGGGAGACACATTCCGAAGAGTCCAGAAGAACATGCAAGTATTTTGCACTGTGCACACAGGAAATACAGACATGTCCTAGAGATTCTGGACCTAAATCCAGACTCGTTGTCTCAGATAGAACTATGACGTCACCTCCAGCCCTACCTGTGTGGTCTCTGCAGCCTCTCTAAACCTCACATAATCCCACCCCTTCTCCGTGTGACCTTAAATGCTTTTGCAAGTCTTCAGCTGAGACTCAGTGAGATATTCTCTTTCCATTCGCATTTTCCCTTCTTCTAATAGCCTCTGGCCAGGAGAGAGAAGAGAGCTGAGTGAAGGGCAGTCTTCGAAACTTACCGAGTAATGGTGCCTTGAGGTGGCAGTGATGCCGGTGCTGGGTTGGTCACAGGGAGCGCTGACGTGCCACGTCCCAGGGGAGCATCCTACTGTGGGTGCACCCTGGTCCCTTCTCCACGAGATGCAGTTGAGGCCGTGAGCAGGTCAGTGATGTAAATCTATCTGTGTCAACAACTCAGATTCAGATGATGCAAACATCTTAGAAAATGCAGACAAGAGTCCATGGAAGTCATTCAGGTCTTCACAGAATGACTTCCTTGCCCAAGAGACACAGAAGACGCTACTGTCCTTAACCTCCCCTTGAGGCTTGCACATCCTCCCATGATTCAGCCAGAAGGTCTGCAACTCATACAGCTTAGGGAGAAACAGGTGAGCAGGGAGGCAGCCACTGGGATAGCAAAGCACAGATGTTAGACCTTCTGTTTGATCCCATTATCTCCAGTACTCCCTCCCTCCCTTCCTCCCTTCCTCCCTTCCTTCCTTCCTTCCTTCCTTCCTTCCTTCCTTCCTTCCTTCCTTCCTTCCTTCCTTCCTCCCTCCCTCCCTCCCTCCCTCCCTCCCTTCCTTCCTTCCTTCCTTCTTTCTTTCTTTCTTTCTTTTTCAAGCTTAGTCTCTTCTTCATGTTTAGACTGGGTAATTTCTTGTCTCTGATCTTTCCCCCTTTATCATTCCAGCCTTCTCCTTCCAGGCCCTTTCTGTCCCCCATCCAGTAGTGCTTACACGTCCTTCCTTCAGGCCACTTCTCTAGACACGTTATGTCTCTGACTATTCATGCTCTTTGAGTATCTACTAACTAAACAGCTTGCTTCAGAGCCCTCCATACCATGGCTATATATGGGAATTGTCCGATTTTACTTAGACCAAATATGATGCACACCTGGACGGAGGTGGACTTCTTTCTCTGGCATTAGCTGTGTGGGAAGACCTGCATCTTTAATCAGATTTGGTAAGAAACAAAGACACGATGGTTATCATAATGCAGTAAGAAGTGCTTATCACACGCACAGAAACACAACACACAGCAGGCACGAGGCAACACAGCAGCACCAAGGTGAGAGGGGTTGGCAGGGAGAGGAGTTACAGGCTGTACATTTTTTACTGTGTGTTTTGTGAGAAAAAATAGGGAAGCAAAGTAAGCAAGTTACTTAGCCGTAAGATCGAATAGTCTGGAAGTTTCAGCAGGCTGCCATCCTTGGTGTGCCCCGTGCAGCCTGGTCCCTGGGGTGATTAGGGCCGGGGACACTTCCCAGACTGCAGGGCTGACTGACAGGAGGCAAGGGAGGATTTGGAGATGGGTTTGCATCTCAGAGGTGTGGGTCTGGGCAAGTCTTTTACCATTGTTGGGAATGACCTACACTCGGGAGAGGTAGTTCCTCCACGGCTGGAGCACCAAAATGCAGAAATAAAAAACTACATTCGATATAAACCCTCACAAGGGTGACATCCTGAGCGGAGGCAGAGGTGTTAGGGCAAGAGTGGGAAGTATTGTAGACAGTGAAACTCCTGAGTTGAGTGGCCCACGGAATGGCCTGGGTCTAGTAGTAAAGAAAGTACTATCCCCTTCCTGGCATTGACTGCTGCTGAGCTCCACCCGATCTTACACTTTGGTGTCTCTGACATTTCCCCGTGCATGGTAGCTGCTCAGTCATATAGTTACTTGATGAACCAGGGACATGTCCATGGGGCCTGCGCTATTCTGGGAACTACTTTCTGAACAGTGAAGAGTCAATTTAGAGAAGGGCCGAGTCTTGCTGTAGAACTTTGACGTCTGTGCTACGACCTTTGTCCGGGCTTGCCATGGTGTCCACACAGTGTCCTCAGCTATCACACGTGCCTGCACCGCCAGGTGATGGACCCAGATGTGTAGCCACTTGCAGCATGACCTACACCTGATCGAGGCTCCCTCCTGGCCCTGTGCTCACTCAAACCCAGTGACTTCAGGTTAGCTGATACTCAGAGTGGTGTAGTTGATCCAAGGTGTTGCTTCAATATTCCAGAGATGCCTACAAAATAGTGTGCTTCATTCTCTGTGGCCAGAAGTACAAGATGCAATTTCCAATCCTTGACCTTGAAGAGGATGTGCCTGCCATGTTCAGGCATCCGGTCCCCTTACAGCCACCAGTGAGGTGATCCTTGGCATTTTTGTAGCATCTGCATCCCACTGTCAGAGCACATGTGTTTTGGCAAGATATCTGTCTCCTGGTCCTGGTGAACACGATGTTGTCACTGGAGTGCGGTACCTTGGGACGCTCGTGGTGTGTTCACACGGTGGTATGTGTGACAGGAGCAGAGAGTTCACATAGCCCTGGGCCAGGACTGAGGATGTGACCCGCTGTTCACTGCGAATGACTGGGAACTCCAACAGAGGACTGCCTTAGATGAGGTGTCATCACCCTGCTGGGGACATGGGGTGAGCTCTTCCAACACCCCCCACAGGCCAGAAGAGGAAGACATGATAGAGCCAGACAAGGGCAAGGGCTTCTGCTGACCAACATCACTTTTGAGTTTTTGAACGATACAAAAGCCCCATAATTTGCGTAGACTCTTCCTCTACATCTGAAGCGTTTCTGCCTCTCAGGAGCTCATAAGAGAGAGAGTTTTTCTCTGGGTAAGGAGCCCAAGCAAAGTAGTCCCAGTGAAAACAGCACGATGGTGTCTCCATCACAGCTTCTTGGGCTTCTGCTCCTCTGGGTTCCAGGTGAGAATATTGGGACAGAGGTAAAATTTGGGGACTATTTTGCATCACTGATTTTCATTCTTCCTGGGAACTTTGACAAATGAATTCGGCTTACTGATTCAGTCTGAAAATTTTTAAATAAATCATAGTCTTTCTCCTCCCTAAGTAGATAATGTTGACATCTAGATCCATATCCTTAGGCTTTGCTAATGTTTTTCATGTTTGGTTTTAGCCTCTAGTGGTGAGGTTGTGCTAACCCAGTCCCCAGCCTTCTTGTCCAGGACGCTAAAGGAAAAAGCCACCATCACCTGCCGGGCCAGTAGGGGCATCAGCACCAATTTACACTGGTATCAGCAGAGACCAAATCAGCCTCCAAAGCTCCTTGTAAGATATGCTTCCCAGCCCATGTCGGGAGTGCCGTCGCGGTTCAGTGGCAGTGGGTCTGGGACAGATTTCACCCTCACCATCAGCAGCCTGGAGCCTGAAGATGCTGCAACCTACTACTGCCAGCAAAGTAACAATTTCCCCTGCACACAGTGTTACAGACCAGATCATAAACCACCAGGGAAGCAGATGAGAGAGGCTGGCTCCCCCTGCTGGCCCTCTTGTGCTTGCATCTGCTCAGAGAGTGGTCAGATGCAGCCCTGCTCTGGAGGTCACTGGGAGGTGTGGGAGGAGGGCAGGGAGGCTCCTGTGCCCCCCACCCCCCGACTCCCCATCCTCCTCCTCAGTCCAGCAGCACAGACATGACAATGCCCCTTCTGATGTAATCAAGACGAGATGTGGGTCATGGCTTCCATCAGGGTTTGTAAAGAGAAGCCACTATAGATATTCCAAGCAGGAATTACTTAATATATGAAGTAATGTCTAAACTTGACTCTTTCAAAGTCCTGGGTAGATACTAATAAGGGAAATAGATACTAAAAATGGGTGCTTCCTAGGTGACCCCCCCATAAGTCAGAGAACATATGCCACTGGAGACAGAGGCTGCCTAACCTGTGGTCCCCAAGACTGTCTAGGAAGGCCAGGGATGGGGGTGCCAGTGCTCTAGACTCTGCAGCACCCCCACACGGTGAATCTGTGATCCCCCCTTGTCCATGCATCTGCCTGTAGGTGCTGATGGAAGGTACTCAGCCATCCTCTGCTGACCTCAGATCTAAGGTAGGACTGCTCTGAGAGCAACCCCTTAGGAAACTATAGAGGAAAGGGGCTGGGGCTGGGAAATGTCATCTGGAAGTAATGGTGATGATGGGGAGTTGACAGCAGACAGCCTGGATGGCCACTATTTTCACATCTCTCAGAAATTCCCCATTAAGGGGACGGCCCCTGATACATTTGAACATGCTTCTCGCTACCATCAGCAGGTCTGAATTCATAACAAGAAAATTTTGTCAAGCAACAGAGTAAATAGAAAAAAGAGGAAATTGCATCTCATGTATAAGAATAATTCAACAAACAATGAAAGATTCTCTTGGTTAATAAGAAAACTGAATGTGGATAAAGCATTGTTTTTCCTTAATATAAAAATATCTCCTCACTCAAGATTTTCCAACACCCAGAGCCTCGCTGACTTTCCGGGAAGCTTGTAACAAATAGCAGACGCCACCTGACACTTACTTACAGAGACCTTCATTCTAACAACACATCAGGAGACCTGCATAAGGTGTATGATGCTCTCTTTTACAGCACTTTTACTTTAGCTAAAGCAGGCATTTTTTTTTTCTATTTTCATTTAAGAAATTTCCATTTAAAACTGCATGTTGAAAACACATCTGATATTATTTTTTAATTCACACAACCCTAAGTCTCAAACCTCTTTTTATTTTATTTTTTTAAGGTTTATTTCTTTTTGAGAGAGAGCAAATGCACATAAGCAGGGAAAGGGCAGAGAGAGAGGGAGAGGGAAAATCTTAAGCAAGCTCCCTGCTTGATGCAAGGATCTACGTGGGACTCAATCTCATGACTGCAAGATCATGATCTGAGCTGATATCAAGAGGCAGAAGCTTAAACTACTGAGCCACCCATGTATCCCAAAAGCTTCTATTTAGACTTTAAGCATTAAAACTTAGAAGTATTTGGAAATAGCATGATCTGATACCTTAAAAATTAAACAGAATAAAGAATTTTAGAAACAGAGAATTATGAAGACCTAAGAATAAATAAAAATTTATTTATTTAGTCGCATATAAAAATATGCGACTGTGTTGGCCATGACTGGGCTTCCTTTTGCTTTGTTTGGGGATTCTGTACCTTCCAACGACTTGCCATAAGAATGATGTGCCGTGGGAGGTCACCACAGCCTCAATCGTGGCCCCAGATCACACACGATCCTTAGGCTGGAGGACAATTCGTCTGCCTGCAGGAAAACCACACACCGAGCCCTGTGTCCATCATCCAACTCACTGTTAACATGAACAGCCAGGAGAGAGGGCAAGATGGTGGAGAAGTAAGGAGCTCCGTACTTGCACTCGCGCCCATACATCACACAGAAAAGATCTGAAGACATTGGAAACCTTACAAAACCTGAGAGATTGGGAGAAAAAAGACGCAGAATCCACTGAGAGAGCCTTCTAACGTG
>NW_024080691.1:0-197238 GCF_003009895.1 Hyaena hyaena
GCTGTACCAGTTTACATTCCCACCAACAGTGTAGGAGGGTGCCCGTTTCTCCACATCCTCGCCAGCATCTAGAATTCTCTGATTTGCTCATTTTAGCCACTCTGACTGGCGTGAGGTGGTATCTCAGTGTGGTTTTGATTTGTATTTCCTTGATGAGGAGGGATGCTGAGCATCATTTCTTGTGTCTGTTGGCCATCTGGATGTCCTCTTTGGAGAAGTGTCTGTTCATATCTTCTGCCCATTTCTTCACTGGGTTGTTTCTTTTTCGGGTGTGGAGCGAACTGGTCTATAATTTTTAGATATGCACAATGGAGTGGCAGTATCAAACACATACAAAAAAGATTTTAAAAATACGCACATATTTTAGCAGGTTTGGATCATGAAACTGTGTTTACAGAAAATGATGTTTGATTTATTCTTTGCTCCTAATACTATTCTTAGAGTTTTTATTTCATTTCCTTGCAAAAGCAATCATATTCTTAACTCAGTCTCCAATAGGAAAACAGGTCACTGTGATAAGTCTTTCAGAATACAAATACACATAGAATTGATACTTGCAGTTAGATCTGACTTGGATAAGTTCTCATTGTAAAAAATATTATAGAGCAATTTGTGTTATCCATAAACCTCTCTATTTTTGATAAGAGATTTACAATTCAGAACAACCACGTAAAGGGAATTGAAAAACCTTACCCATAGATCTCATAGTCACTGAATATTTATTATAGAATATTTCTTAGTCTTGTTTAAAAAAGGGAAACAAAGCACATTTCCCAATTCATATAGATGTATTCTGCAAATTTTAAGGGTACTTTTATGTGGCTCTCCAAAGTAATGAGCCACCCCGTGTCATCTGTAGGTAAGAAGTTTTAGATACTAGCATAGGAAATTTTTAGGATCAAGATAAAAAATTCAGTGGGATGGGAAACAGATGTTAACAAGATGAGAAGTGAGGCATTGAGGAAGGTATTCTAGGCTCATGGAAAAGTGTAAGGATGGTGATAAGTGAGAACATACGAATCAGGTTTGTGAATCTGATAGGTCATAGTGGAGTGTTCCTTGGTAGTAGGCAGGGAGATATAGGGAGAGATGAGTAGGGTAGACTTTTAACCTCATTTTTATGCCGTTGAGAAATTTTGAGAGGATTTTGCACAGTGTGGTAGGGATCAACTACATACTTTAGGAAGGTGTATTCTGAAATAATGTGAAGAAAGGATTTGAGGGACTGAGACTGGAGAGCATAAGAAGAACCATGAGACTGTACCAGTAGTCAAGGCCAGAGTTGAGCCAGAGAGGTGGTAGTGGGGGTGAAGGGGGGGACAGATGCTAGAGACTGGGAAGGTAGGGAATCTCCACAGTCCACTCTTATGGGGGCCACATTGGGGCACAGGAGTGAGCATCATGGGCTGGGATACTTTTCTTGTTCTTCCCTAGAATTTAGCAGGGACATGAAGCTAAGCTATGATGATAAGATGGATTTTCAGAAGTAGGTGGGGTACAGAGCTCACATTCTCTTTTGCAGAGGGGTTTGAGCTAGATGTGGACACTAAAAGAGGAAATAGGAACTGAGGCCGATGACAGTGTGAATTGTCTTACTCTTCCTTATTCTTCCCTTGCACTCGTCACCTTCTGCTATGAGGATCCTTGTAGGGGCAAGACACTAAACTCCCTCCTAGGGTATCTGAAGATGTATAAACAGCTTAACTCAGAGACTTTTTGGAAACATTCTGCCAAATCCTAATATTTCTACATTTATTTACAATTTTTCTTTATTCCCTGCTTGTGACATCATATAAAAATTAGCAAATTCCAGACAGCAACGAAATAAAGCAGGAAGTTAAGTCAATATCTTCTTTACATAATTTCAGCAAAGCCTGCCTAGTCACCTTTGGTAGAGAAGGCAGTAAGGAATTTTCACCTTACTTTGGCAAGTTGCTTGGTAATTTCCAGTCTTTTTTTTTTTTTTCCCCCAAAGGAAAGTTCACTTTTATTTTATTTATTTTTTTTAAATGTTTTATTTATTTCTAGGAGAGAGAGAGAGAAAGAGAGAGACAGCGTGAGCAGGGGAGGGTCAGAGAGAGGGAGTCACAGACTGAAGCAGGCTCCAGGCTCTGAGCTGGCAGTCAGCACAGAGCCCGATGCAGGGCTCGAACCCACGAACCGCGAGATCATGACCCAAGCGAAAGTCAGACGCTTAACTGACTAAGCCACCCAGGCGCCCCGGTAATTTCCAGTCTTGAAGACACAAAGGGACAATCGAGATAGTCTAGTGAGAAAAAGTCTTCTACTTAATCAACTTTCTCCCTGCTATTTAACAGAAAGAACATTGAGTTGCAAGTCATCAATTAGCTGTATGACCTTGGCATTTAACTTCTCAATGATTAGATATATAAAGGTCATAATGAGGAAAATAATGAGATCATAGGCATGATAGTGCTTTGAAATTTTTTAAGAGCAGATGCAGAAATGCAGAGCATTATTTTTTGTTACTCCTGAAGGCCTCATTGCTACAAATTTTCAGGTTGGATTGATTTACTCAATCGCAGACTTGTTTGTCCTTTACACTTTTTCTGACATTAGCGGTTATTTTCCTGTATGTCAGTACAATCTGTTTTCAGTGATCAGCAAATCAGTTGTGATGAGAGCTAGAAATGAGACTCAGACCCAGGCAAGACTTCTAACTCAAAATCCATTTTCTTTTCACCGTGGCATCTTGTAAAGTGTATATGTGTATGGGTGTGTGTGTGTGCGTGTACATGTATGTGTGTGTGAGAGAGAGAGAGTGAGAATGTGTTTGTTGTAGGAGAGAGAGAAAGAGAGAGAGAGAACGTGTGTGTTTAAAAAGTTGAAAAGGAACAGTTAAGGCTTTCTGAACTCAAATATGCAGCTCTAGTATGCTGTCTAATCAATCTCCCTCCATTTCCCTAGCATTTCTTTATCCTCTTCTCCATTTTTTAAAATCAATATTTCTCTTCCTCATCTTTTTTATTTTTATTTTTTCTGCTTTATATAAGTTGGTGATAGCATTGATGGTGGTTGCTAAACACGGGGTTGACATGGTAGAAAAGTATTAAGATTATTTCCTGTTTTCTTACTTTTAAAAAAAATTTTTTTTTAATGTTTTATTTATTTCTAGGAGAGAGAGAGAGAAAGAGAGAGAGACAGACAGAGTGAGCAGGGAAGGGTCAGAGAGAGAGGGGGGTCACAGACTCTGAAACAGGCTCCAGGCTCTGAGCTGGCAGTCAGCACAGAGCCCGATGGGGGGCTCGAACCCACGAACCACGAGATCATGACCTAAGCGAAAGTCGGACGCTTAACCGACTAAGCCACCCAGGAGCCCCTTCTTACTTTGTTTAAGAGAAGCCAGTTGGGGCGCCTGAGTGGCTCAGTCGGTTGAGCATCCAACTTCGGCTCAGGTCATGATCTCACAGTCTGTGGGTTTGAGCCCCACATTAGCTCAGAGCCTGAAGCCTGCTTCAGATTCTGTCTCTCTCTCTCTGCCCCTTCCCCACACATGCGCTGTCTCTCTCTGTTTCAAAAATGAATAAACATTAAAAAATTAAAAAAAAGAAAGAAGCCTATTATTTGAAGGGTTTTTGATCTGGTAAAAACCATGCTTTCCTCTGGTGCTTCCAAGCCACCTCCCATGGTCTCAGTTCCAGATAACAGCTCTGCCAGGATCGTTTCCCCAGCAACCAGTGTTACTTTTGAAAGTTGTATTTCTGGGCTTCTCAGAGCCTTACCTCCTTCCTTAAAACTGCTTGAAGTTATACCTCTTTAGACCATTATGCAGCCACTTCTCCAGATACTACTTTTCCCACTTTTGAGTCAGTTGATGGCATCAGATGATAATGAACATTGCTGCTGCAGTAGTAGACTGCAGCTGAAGTTAGAGGAGAAGCTTGAGAAGCATAGACAGAATCAGGCCAACCTTGTCTTTTTGTAATGAATTTGGTTATACTAAAACAAGTGGGAAATTACCTGAAACTTGAATAAGATGCATCCACTAATAGGTAAAAATACATGATTCCCTACTTTATGCAAAGTGCTCTTTTAGGTCTTGTGGGGGATACAGGCAAGAGTTTTATATTTTGAGACATTTTGAATTCAGCAAGAGAAATAAGGCATGTTCATTAATAACTATAATGCAAGATAGAACTTGTATCACCTGCTATAATGTAGAAGAATGTAACATAAAGGGGATAGAGGTTTTTTTAATGTTTTTTTTTTCATTTTTTAATGTTTATTTTTGAGAGAGAGACAGAGCATGAGCGGGGGAGGGGCACAGAGAGAGAGGGAAACAGAAAATCTGAAGCAGGCTCCAGGCTCTGAGCTATCAGCACAGAACCTGACACGGGGCTTGAACTCACAAACTGCGAGATCATGACCTGAACCGAAGTTGGATGCTTAACCAACTGAGCTACCCAGGTGAGTTTTGATGACAGAAAGGGTAGAGGGGAATTTTAAAGGATTCTCTGGACACAGGAGTGACTGTGGCTAGACAGAGTTAAAAAAAAAAAAAGAGGGAAGAAGGGATATAAGACAACTTTCAGTAAAAGGAGTTTAATACCTTTGTCCCCTGAATAGGAGGCAGACACTAGGAATAGGAAATGAAACTAAGCACACCAAAAATTCTCTGCCTTACAGAGTTTATATTCTACTGAGGAGGACAGGCAATCAACAATATACATAATTAATTAGATAATGATCAATGCTGAGGGGAAAAAATAAAGTAAGGACGGAGGGTTTGGAATGTAGAGTGGGTAGAGATGGCCGTGATGACAGGCCTTACTGAGAAAGGGACTTTTGAAAATGGACCTGAGGGAAGTGAGAGCACAAAGTAGGTAGCCATAGGGGAGGAAAGGGGGAAGAAAAGATTCAAGGAAGTCTGCCTGGGGTGATAGAAGCTCAGCCATGAGGCCGGGGTGGCTGAAGGGAAGCTGGTGGGGGTTGGGGGGGAGCGGGGAATAGGTGATGAAATCAGAGAAGCATTGGAGGACCAAATGCTGAAAGGCCTTGTAGATCACATAAATGAATTTCAGTTAACAGACAGGTTTCTTTGTGTCATAAGTGAAGAGAAGTATTGCAGACATTAAATCAAAATTGGAAAAATAATTCTGCTTCCTGCTCTTCAGTGGCCTCTTGTATAGACACCTTTGCCTGGTACTGAAGGGATCAATGATGGTGTAGGTTTGAAGCACTGATGTCAGTTTGAAAACTGATAGTGGGGAAAATTGAACTTAACTGAGGAGGTATTTGTATTCAATGGTAAACTGTTGCCTTTTAGATTTGAAAGAATCTTAGATTGAACTGGTGTGATCTTTTAATTTTATTGGTGAAAAGATAGGGACTCTAAGAGAAGAATAGAGACCAAGGTCGTAGAATCAGTTAGTGGCAGACTGAGGGCTAGAATCCATGTCAGAACTCTGAACAACAGCTACTTTTCGATATTGACCCAGTGTGTTTGCAGAGAGGTTACATGCACATTGTGGGAGGGATAGATGAGACAGTACTTTTGAGCTTGTTTTTCACATAAGCCTTTTTTCATTAAGGACAAGAACAATCAGAGGACTCCTTCTTCTCACCTCTCCCTGGAGAGCTCTTCTATGCCTCCCTTGTTGGCAATTGCCTATTTATGTTATAAACCCGTTGAACAGGGAGTGTGCTGATTTTGTGGTTCACCTCTTACTAAGGCCTCCTTGGTCCTCTGGTAACTGATCTTATTTGACTGATGATTGCAAATCATCATATAATGTTAATAATATTAGTCTCTTAACTGAAATTCATTTAACCTTGCTCAGCAGACATTTTATGCATGTTATAGTTCCCTGTTGGGGCCACTGGGGCTGATAACCAAGGAAAATGTGATCAGAATGGGTTTAAATGGAAATAACATGTAATGAGGTTGGCTTAACACTGGAGTTTTGATTTGGGAAACTGCGTTCTAAAATGCTCAGTTGCGATAGGAGATCTTTGTCATGATTCTGAAGGGATTGCATTCAAATTGTGATGTGTTCTTTGCCACATGCCTTATTTATCTTAACATGGGCATCTTAATGCACTTAAATATATCAAATATTAAATGTGAAAGAGGAAGGTAAAATTTGAAATTTATTTGTCTTAGTAAATTGTGTGCTCATGAAAATATAGTATTCTTTGCTAAGGTCATCATTTGTTCAGTTATTTATTTGAGGCTACACGATACAGGGAAAATACTGTATACTTTGGAGTCAGAGAGTCTAATTTGAATTCTTGTCTTTTGGATTACAATCTATGTGACCTTCAGTAGGTTACTTAATTCCTTTGAGCCTCCACTTTTTTTCCCCAGAGAAACGAACATCTATTTTCTATGGTTGTTACAAGAAAAAATGGGTAAATATAAACTATCTAATACAATGACTGCACATGGTAGTCATTTCATTACTAGTAGCTATGTACCACTATTTGTGGTTAAAATGTGGAAAATCAGAAGATGTAGTGAATACCTGAGGTGATCAGAGAGGGCTTTTTGGAGGATATAACTTTTGAGATGGATTCTGAAGGGTTACCAGACAGATGCAGAAGGCATGGAAATACAATCAGGTAGAGGGAAGAGTTTGCTTGGAGTCTAGAAATAAAGATGAGGCTGGGGAGATAGGTGAGTGGGTAAAATGGAACATTTATAGTTTTATATGATTTGAATAGTGATAGGAAAGTTTTACTCCCTACCCCATTTATAAATATCTCCTTCATCTAGGTACCAAGATATGCATATGCAGAATATAAGTTTGAATTCTTTGCATGTTTCTTTCAAAATGCAAACATTCTTTTATGTTTTAAAAATGTTTATTTATTTATTGTGAGAGAGGCAAAGAGAGAGTGAGCAGGGAAGGAGCAGAGAGAGAGGGAGATAGAAAATCCCAAGCAGGCTTTGCACTGCCAGTGCAGAACCAGATGTGGCACTTGAACTCACCAACTGTGAGATTACTACCTGAGCCAAAACCAAGAGTTAGACGATTAACCGACTGATCCAGCCAGGTACCCCTCAAACATTCTTTTAAAATATAAAATAAATCCATTTCAATTAAAAAAAAATTTTGTTTATTCATTTTGAGCAAGAGCCAGCGAGAGAGAACAGGGGAGGGGCAGAGACAGAGGGAGAGAGAGAATCCCAAGCAAGCTCTACACTTTCAGTGTAGAGCCCAAAGTGGGACTCACACTCCTGAACCATGAGATTATGACCTGAGCTAAAATCATGAGTCAGACTGAGCCACCCAGGAGCCCCAGTTCATTTCAATTTAATAAACAATATGTTTATGTTCTACTGAGGAGGACGCCAAACATTGTGCCAAGCATTGTGTTAACCACTGAGAAAACTACAATTAAAAAAAGGACTTTAACTTACCCTCACATAACTCAAAAAATAATGGAAAGCCAATCTACAAAATCAGTAGCTCAGGTGCTACAGTTGAGGAATAAAAACATGTACAAAGGGAGGAGTATTGTTTCAGCTAGAGCCTGAAAGATGAATATGATTTCCAATTGTTCTTTAGAAACATCATTAGGACTTTGGAGGGAACTTGTTGAATGAACATGATTTGGATAGCTTGGGTGTCAGAGAATCCTTGAGAAGTAGTTAGGCTGCCAAGGTGGGGCAGGTGGGGCTTCTGCTTCACAATTATGTCTTTGGTTAGCCCTGCCCTTAGAATAAGAATGCAATTGTTTGTAGGTTCTGAGATGATCTTTGAGAGTGTAAACTCTATTTTCCATGCTCATTAGCACAATAAATGTGTGGTTGATGTTTGACATATAAAATATGAATTATGCATGAGCAATAGGGATGAAATGTTGTCATGATAAAAATTTAATTACTATACACTATACTGCTGATGAGACAGCAAATTGAATACCACTGACAAGTTGTCTCAACAGCGAAATGTGTTTGATGAAATGTCCAGTCAATGATGAGATAATGAATTATCCTACTAGAACTATGATAACTATAGCTTTGAAAAAACACTGCCCAAAGGAAATTGAAATTACATAAGTGAATCCTTGATTTTTTTTGATGACAAGGAATACATGTGATGCCATAATAATAATAATAATAATAATAGACCAGAACTTTCTGACTTTTAAGAAAGGATAGGGTATAAATATATCCTGTTACAAATTTAGGTGACTTTACATTTTATTTTGTTTTATAACATCTGGAAATATTATTTCAATATTTTTGGGATGAAATGAAATATTTATTGTTTATATACCATGTACTTTGCGCTTTCGTAATTATTAAGTCAAAGCAATATCAATAGTTCCATTTTTGCTAAAACAGAATCTGAGGCTTGAATTAGATAAATGACTTTCCCAATGTCAAATGATTTGAAACAGAGCTAAAGTTCCAACTCAGATCTACCTGGTTTCAAATCCTTAGGTCTTTTTACTATAAAACATTGTCCTTATTGGTTATTAACTAAATGAATGCAAATATTTTGTGTTACATTTGGGAAAATTGAAAATGAAAAGATTGGGCTTTGAAAATCATTTTGATATAAAGAGAAAATACAGTTGATCAGTTAGCTACATCACACTTTGATCTCTGCCTTAGCTAGAACTTATTGTCTGCATCATTCTTTCTTAACTTGGTGCTTATTTGAATCTAATGGGGGATCTCTTAAATATGGATTTTTGGGCTTACCACAAATCGATTATACTTTCTTGTTTCAGCATATTTCAGTATGGAACTGGTTTTATAAGGTTTCCTATGTTATTCTGAAGTGCACCCAGGTTTGGGATCTACAGTTTAGCTTATATGATGAGTGGATTATTCTTACTATTATCTCTGCTTTGCTATATGTACAGCTGCCTAGATTGTGGTTGAAGCTCTACTTTATTTGTTGTTATTGTTTGTTTATAATTTTTGGGAAAGTATAATATTAGGAAAAGGACAAGTTTTTAAAAAAAAATTTGTTTGTTTTTTATTTATTTTTGAGACAGAGAGAGACAGAGCATGTGTGGGGGAGGGGCAGAGAGAGAGGGAGACACAGAATCTGAAACAGATTCTGAGCTGTCAGCACAGAGCCCAACATGGGGCTGGAACGCAGGAACCGTGAGGTCATGAGCTGAGCCAAAGTCAGATGCTTAACTGACTGAGCCACCCAGGGGTCCCAGAAAAGGCCAAGTTTAAATCCCTCACAGTTCTTTTTGAAGAGAGGTCAATGAGCCACCTCTGTGGTGAATCATATTTTCTTGTTAGAAAGTAGATCTATTGTAAGAAAGGAAGAGTTTTAGAATTAATGTTTAGAATGCCAAGCGAAGCAATAGCTGAGATATAATTTACATACAATAAAATGCATAGATCTTAAGCACTTGGTTCAGTGAATTTTGATATTTGTATATTCTCATGTGACCACCACCCAAAAATTCCATCACCCCAGTCACCTGATGCTTCTTTCCAACACCTCACACATAACACTCAGGCTTTTTTTGTCAAAATAGTTAGTTGTGTCTCTTCTAGAACGTCATGTAAGTAGAATCATACAGAATGTATGCATTTGTGTCAGGCTTCTTTTGCTCAAAATAATGTTTTTGAGCTCATTGATGTTGCAAGCATTCTTCCTTGTATACTTTTGCATTGTATTAATATAACACTTTTTTGGTCCATTTAACTATTGTTCAGTTATTTAGGTATTTTTGCTATTATTATAAATAAGGCTACCATGAAAATATTTGTAAGTAAGTACATTATGAATATAAGTTTTTATTACTCTTGTAAAGATACCTGGGAATGGAATTGCTGGATCCTAGGATAAATATTTTTTAGCTTTATAAGTAGCTACCAAATAATTCTTCAAAATGATTGTACCATTTTACACTCCTGCCAGCAATGTTTAAGAGTTCTGGTAGCTCCACAGCCTCAACATTTGGCATAATCAATATTTTCTATTTAGCTATTTTAGTATGTTTCCAATTTCTATCACATTTTCAAAGTAGAAAATTTAAAAACAGTTTTCCATCTTATTTGAGAGATTAGTTTAGTAGAATAATACTTCATTAAATGGTGGACAGAAGATATTAGCTTCTAACATTTTATGTAATATTGCTTTAACAAAAGTTACTGTTTTTCTAGAAAATGCGCAGAAAAAAATCTGATTGCTAAAGACCTAATTCTTAAAGGTAGTGTTCCATGTGTACCAAGTGACTAAAATACACATTTGTAATTAACATGGGGGTAAATTTCAGGCATAGTGTCTAATACAGTTGTATGGCCAATCTTTTCAGCCCTAATACCCACTTCAAACATCAGCATCATGTGACCAGTTGAAGACCTTGTCAT
This sequence comes from Hyaena hyaena, assembly GCF_003009895.1. Classification (NCBI taxonomy): domain Eukaryota; kingdom Metazoa; phylum Chordata; class Mammalia; order Carnivora; family Hyaenidae; genus Hyaena; species Hyaena hyaena. The sequence continues at coordinate 10,316 of NW_024080691.1, forward strand.
GGATCAGCCAGTTAATATGTTGTGCCATGCTCATATGTGTGGCCCTTTCACCAGACTGATGCCTGATAGGCAGAGCTTCCTATGTGGTCTCCAGGCAAAGTGGAGACACTATAGTGGATATACACGTCGATGGACAGGTATTCATATAACGAGATTTGATGCAGGTATCTTGAGACCAATCTTGTTTAATGAGCCACATGTATAATTTTAAGTTTTCTAATAGCCACATTAAAAATAATAAAGGGGCACCTGGGTGGCTTAGTCAGTTGTGTGTCCAACTTTGGCTCAGGTCATGATCTTGCATTTGTGGGTTTGAGCCCTGCGTTGGGATGTGTGCTAACAACTCAGAGCCTGGAGCCTGCTTTGGATTCTGTGTCTCCCTCTTTCTCTGCCCCTCCCCCACTCATGCTCTGTCTCTCTCTCAAAAATGAATAAACATTTTTAAAAAAGTAAAAAGAAATGACTAAAATTAATTTTAATAATATATTTGATCTTTAAATCAATACATGCATCCAATAAATTATCATTTCAACATGTAATCAATATAAAAATTATTAGTGTTTATGTTATTTTTCCCCTTAAATTGTCATAACTCCATATCTTTTTACACTTACAGTACAGATCAATAGAGCTTCTCAGTTACTCTAAACTCATGTGGCTAATGGCTACTATACTGGACAATGTATCTCTAGATATTGATTTAGTAAGAACTACAAACTGGCTTGTGGAAGTTTATAGTCTGATCTTTCCAACAAAAGTTCGAAGAGGATTATCTTCTTATTCTTTCTACTGGGCTTTTAGATAATGTAATCAGAGCCTTGGGAAAGAATATAGATTCCCTGCTAGCACTTGAGCATGCTGTCATAATAACAGTTGTTTTAATTGCACACCTACCCCGTGATGGTACTTTATCCATTATCACATGAATAGTCATTATTCACATTTTGCAGATGAATTAACTATGGCTCCAAATGGTTATGTCACTTGCCAAAATTTACATACCTGTTAAGTACAGTTAAGGAACACAAGCAGGATATGAATTCAGGTACTGCTAATCTGTTCTGAGGTTCTTTCCTCTCCCAGTAAACTACGATCATTCCCTGCTATTCTTCTCATTCCTCCTTCCCTTCTTCTCTTCTTTTCATTGCTATCCTGGGAATACAAGCACAAGACATACTGCTTTCTCTTGAAAAATTCACAATATAATAGCAGAGAAATATAAATAAAAATTACAATATAGATGTATAAATGACAAAAGAGCCAGGTGGGTGCCATTCCAAAAGTGCAAACTCAATGTTTTATTTACTGGGAAGAGTGTCCAGGTCTTCTGGGTGGTGATTAGAAGGGTGTTCAAATACAGGGAAGCAGTAGGAGGGGGTCATATTTGAGCTGATTTTGAAAATGACCAGACAAATGAGGGGAAACAGGTATTCTTGGCAGAGGGATTAATAGGTATAAAAGTAGAGTTCCATTGTATCATCTACTGTGATCTGGTGAATCTAGCATGACAGTTCCAAAGCATTGACTGATTGGAGAGAATTTCAGTGTGCAAAGAGAATTGAAGTAAGAGAAAAAAGGGAAGGGGGCGTGGGAGAAGAGCAGTTATAAGAGACTGAAAAGTTGGTTGAAGTGAATTATAAATGACACTCTGGAAAACAGTGTGGAGGTTCCTCAAAAAATTAAAGATAGAATTACCCTATGACCCAGCAATAGCACTACTAGGAATTTATCCAAAGAATACAGGAATGCTGATTCATAGGGGCAAATGTACCCAAATGTTTATAGCAGCACTTTCAACAAGAGCCAAATTATGCAAAAGCCCAAATGTCTATCAACTGGTGAATGGATATAAAGAAGATGTGGTATGTATATATATATATGGAATACTACTTGGCAATGAAAAAGAATGAAATCTTGCCATTTGCAGTAATGTGGATGGAACTGGAGGGTATTATGCTATGTGAAATAAGTCAGTTAGAGAAAGACAGATATATGTTTTCACTCATACGTGGAGGATGAGAAACTTAACAGAAGATTATGGGGGAAGGGAAAGGAAAAAAAAACCAGTTACAAACAGAGAGGGAGGCAAACCATAAGAGACTTAAATACAGAGAACACACTGAGGGTGGAAGGCGAGCAGGGACAGGGGGACAGGGAAAATGGATGATGGGGCTTGAGGAGAGCACTTGTTGGGATGAGTACTGGGTGTTTTATGTAAGTGATGAATCATGGGAATCTACTCCTGAATCCAAGAGCACACTGTATACACTATATGTTAGCTAACTTGACAATAAATTATTAAAAAAAAAAAAAGACAGTGACAGGATGGGGCACTTGGGTGGCTCAGTTGGTTAAGAGGTTGAGAGTGGACTCTTGATCTTAGCCCAGGTCTTAATCTTACTGCCATGAGCTCAAGCCCAGTGTTGGGCTCTTCATTAGGCTCTCTGTTGGGCTCCGTACTGGGTGTGAAGCCTACTTAAAAAGAAAACAAAAACAAAAACAGAAACTGTGAAGAAAAGAAAAAGGCTGTGAAGGGTTATTATTTTTATTATTTGTTTTTAATTTTTTAATGTGTATTTATTTTTGAGAGAGAGAAAGAGAGAGGGAGTGAGAGCAGGGGAGAGGCAGAGAAAGGGGAGACACAGAATCTGAAGCAGGCTTCAGGCTCTGAGGTGACACCACAAAGCCCAACAGCGCAGAGCCCAACAAGGGTCTTGAACTCACGAACTGTGAGATCATGACCTGAACCAAGGTTGGATGCTTAACTGACTGAGCCATCCAGATGCCCCTAGATATTTTAAAGTCAGAGCAGTGAAAGGATATTTTTTTGTTGTTGAGGCTATGGAAACCAATATTGTAAGCAGTGTTATATTAGATAAATAAAACATTTTCTAAATAAAATATGAGTGTATGCTGGTCTTAAGTTTTACTTTTCAAAATTGATAATTCTGTATGTGTGTGTATATACAGAATATTTCACATACATAAATTGATTTCTTCCTGGAAACATTTTATAAGTAATGTGAGGATTACTATTATGGCCTGTTTAGAAACAAAATAACTAAACTGTTTCCCATGACACCTGAGACATAGAGGCCTGAAATGATTTGTCAATTTTACAGTTAGTAGTAGAGTTAGAACTAGAACCCAGATCTCTTAACTCCTAATTCAGTGCTCTTCATTATCTCACTTTGTAGGAGAAGTCTTTCCTGTGACCATTAATCCCAGTACCTTTGCATAAGTTTTTTCTTTATAAAAGACTTTATCTCAGATGTTAGCTAGACCAGAATCTGATTAGGGTTCATTTGCACAAAGAATACATACAGTTCATTCATCTGTCATTTATCATAATTATAATATTTAAAAAAATAAACTTGTTATTCTTTTTAAAAGTGTGAAATTCTATAGTATGTATCTATTATTCTTTGAGTAATATTTTGGTTACTTCCAGTTTTTCACTATTATAAACAGTGCTGCAATGCATAACCTTGTACAGGTATCTTAGTTCAATATGTATTTTTATAGGATAGATAACCAGAAATGAAGCCAAAATTTTAGTAGAAATCGTTCTTTTATGAGATTGTACCCATCACTGCACATCTTTGCCAACACTGAATGTTATCTTTTATTTTTTAATGGAGATATAATTAATATATAAAATTATTTTAGTTGTAGGTATACAAAATAATGATTATATATGTATATACATGTATATATATGAATATGAATATGATCACTGCAATAAGTCCCTCATCATACATAGTTACAATTTTTTCTTATGATGAAAACTTTTAAGATCTACTCTTTCAGCTACCTTAGATATATATAATACATAATACAAAATAAAAACAATACATTTTATTGGCTGTGGTCACTATGCTATATATTATATCCCTATGTCTTATTGTTCCTTTGACCACTTTTACCCATTTTGCCTATCCTCCCACCCATCACTCCCATTTCTGGCAACCTCCAATCTGTTCTCTGTATTTATGAGTTTATTTTGCTGTTATTATTGTTTTAGATTCTGCATATAAATAAGATCATACAGTATTTGTTTTTCTTTGTCTGACTTGTTTCACTTAGCATAATGGCTTCAAGTTCCATTCACGTAGCAAATGACATGATTTTATTCTTTCTCATGACTGAATGATTTTCCATTGTGTGTGTATGTAAATAAATTTTAGATAGACAGACAGACAACAGACAGATAGATGGATAGATAGATAGATAGGTAGATATCACATCTTCCTTATCCATTTATCCACTGACAGACACACGTTTTTCCATGTCTTGGCTATTGTAAATAATGCAGCTGTGGACATGGGAGTGAAGATATCTCTTTGATATCCTGTTTTCATTTCTTTGGATAAATACCTAGAGTGGGATTGCTGGGTCATATGGTAGTTCTATTTTTCGGTTTTGAGAAACCTCCATTCTATTTTCCACAGTGGCTGCACAAAATAACATTCCTACCAACAGTGTACAAACGTTCCCTTTTTTCCACATTCTTGACAACACTTATGATTTCTTGCCTTTTGAAAATAGCCATTCTAATGTGTATGAACTGATATCTCTTTGTGGTTTTGTTGTGAGTATTCTTGATTATTAGTGATGTTGAACATCTTTTTAGGTACCTGTTGAGCATCTGTACTGTCTTTGGAAAATTGTCTCTTCAGATCCTCTGCCTAATTTTTGATTGTTTGGGTTTTTTTTGCTATTGTATGGGGTTTTTATATCTATTTTGAGTATTTACCCCTTATCAGGTATATGACTTGCAAATATTTTCTCCCATTCCATAGGATTATTATGATCTTATTAACATATTTGACATTTTAATATTTACTGTTTTCACAGATAGCATCTCATTTAATCCTTTTAACAACTTTCTAGTATAACTAAGCCTTTACCCCAGGAAGTACCAGAGAGGCTAAATTATGTGCCCAGTACCAAATAGATCATAAATGTCAGGACTTGACTAGGATTCAGGGCTTCTGATAACCAGAGCTATACCCATTATACAATGGCCTGAGGCCTCCTACTTTTGGAGATTTTGTTCTAGTTCAGTGCTTGGAGCTTCTGTCTTCTCATTTGTAAAATAAAGGACTTGTGATATTTGATTTGTAAAGATCCCTTTAGTTCTTGATATCTATGACTCTGTCTTTATTAAGATTTTTTTTTAATGTTTATTTTTCAGAGAGACAAAGCATGAGCAGGGGAGGGGGAAAAGTAGGGAGAGAGGGAGACACCAAATCTGAGGCAGGTTCCAGGCTCTGAGTTGTTAGCACAGAGCCTGACATGGTACTCAAATTCATCAATTGTTCTCACAGCTGACCTGACCTGACCTGAGCCGAAGTAGGATACTTAACCAACTGAGCTACCCAAGCACTCCAATGTGACTCTGTCTTTCAACTCAATACATAAAAAATAAATTTAAGGAAATTATAAACCACGATACCTGCTTTATATATATATATTATATGTATATATATATATAATTATATAAAATTATATATATTATATATGTAATATATATAAAATATATATAAAATTGTATTGCCTTTCTAAAGTAATCCTCATGGGTTTTCTTTGAAGGTCAAGTTTTGCTAATATCCTTAAAATATGGGTTCTTTATGTGGGTCCAGAAGCCCATGACTAAGTCACAGAATGTCTGTCATTCCTTTAACATTTTATGCAAAAATTTCTACATATACAATTTTGTGCATTTTCTGTTAAAAGGTTCATAATTTTCATTAGATTTCCAATGATGTCTAAGATCAAAAGGAAAGAAATAGAAACATGGATCTAAAGTGTGACTTGACTTTTCACAATATAATGCACACATCATTTTAATAGTATGTCAGTTGTAAAAGCAAGGTTCAATTGTACCTGGAAATGGCCCACCAAATTATATGGTTCTCTTACTATATAGAGGTCTTGCAATTTATTTTTTTAAAGTTTATTTATTTATTTTGAGAGCAACAGAGATAGTGTGAGCAGGGAAGGTTCAGAGAGAGAGGGAGAGAGAGAAGCCCAACCAGACCCCATACCTTCAGCGTGGAGCCCAACATGAGGCTTGAACCCATGGATTGTGTGATCATGACCTGAGCCAAGAACAAGAGTAGGCCACTTAATCGACTGAGACACTCAGGCACCCCAGGTCTAACAGTTTGGTGCCTATATGCTTTTCACAAGACATTTAAAATGTATCCTTAGTTTTCTTTGAACTTTACAAGGTAGAGACAAAGAAAGAAATATTCAGACTTTGTACAGATATAGCTATTTTGTTGTTTTATGAACAGAAAACAACTGACAAAATGAAACAGATACAGTTGATTTCTTTCATGTGGATCTCACAAAAGGGTGCTTACACTTGGTTTCTGTTGTCTCAAATATTATTTCTATTGAGAGAACTGTGTGTGTGAAGACCTAATAATTTCTTTTGTATTTGGCTGGGGAGAATTGCAAGAAAAATCTACTGTTTTCATGCAGTTTAGATAAAGTACTCTAATTTCATGATAATTATCCATGCTAACCATATATCTGTTCTTAAAGCACTTTAGTGTATTGTCCCAGTGAAATCCCCTGAATTCTAATAAGTAAATGTTCAAGTCAGTCTCAGATGTAGAGGAAAACAAACAAAAAAAACAACCTAGCTCCAGGGGTGTGATAGAGCCAACTTCTAATCTGTTTGTGAAACTCGTTTTTAAATTTCAAGAAATTTTGCCACCTGGTTGGCATCATATTGGTAGCTTGAAATTGCTCGTGGTGGGGATATTTATAACATGGAAATAAGCAATCTGCACTAATCAGGGCTTCTATTCCTTGTGATCCAGGCTATTAAACATTGACCAGCACAACACTATTCAGCTCATCTATTTTCTCAGTTAGGATTGCATACTTTGTATATTATCTAATTAGTAATCCCTAGAGAAAATTCAAATAAAGCAAACTGAATTTTTTTTCTTAAAATTCTACCTCTGTAAACATTCACATATAATGAAACTCCAGTCTCCAAAGTACCTGTATGTAGTACTTCTCATTTGTTGCCAAATAAATTGTAAAATAATGGAAGTATCACTGAAATGGAAGTCAAGGGGCTGGGATTCATATCTCCCCTTTGTTATTGATTTTATGACTTCAAGCAGTCACTTCACCTTCTGTGCTTCAGCCTCACTAAGTATAAAAAGGAGGTCAAGCTGAATAGAATTTGCTAGTCTTTATGAACCTACCTAGTGTAAAAATTCTCCTTCCAAAGGAAAAATGAGTATTTAAAGGTAGTCACCAAGAGTTAATATTTCATCTAAAATGATTTTATTTGTGTAGTGATTATACATCTCATAGTCACAAAACCAGACTATATGAAATTGTACTTCCCCAAATTTTTCTTATTTTAAAAATACTTAACTTCTCATTTCTAGTGATGGCAGAATCTGTGAAATATTGTCACTTTCAGGAAAAGTAATTTATTATTTAAATTTGCCAAATTTTAGGTTTCTATGTAGTCAGTTCAGGGTTCTCCTTTTTCACTTCTTTTGTTCTTCCTAGAACTTTGACCTAAATTCCACAGGGTAGAGACTAATGTCTAAAGCATCCATGCAAGCTGTCTTCTGAGAGAAGACTGAAGAAGACCATTATTGGTCTTTGATCACTAGAACTGATTTCTACTGCATTGTTTACTGAAACATTCTCCTGCCCTTTGACATTCTGTTTATCAGGTTTGTACTGATCAGTCTGGCCTCTCCATTCTAATTGTAATGCCTCTTCCAGGAGCAAGCTCCCACCAACAATTATCACACCTCTTCTCCAGGATACAGCACATTTTCAGATGCTATTCCTTCCTGCTCTTGTCCACTGAGATTGAGAGATTGAGGCTAGGGGAAATATCTGGCCTTCTCTTTTTAGATTTAGCTTCTGTTATATTTGCTTTTGCAGAATCAAGCTGTTGTAGAACACTTCTGTCCCAGAATTTTTATATTTTTGAGCTGAAAATGAAAGTGAGACCTAGTTATATGCCCAACACCTAGATAGAGCCTGACATATAATAGGTGTTCAATAAATATTTATTGATTAAATGAATTAATAAATGACATAAACTGAATTAATAAATGAAAATTCCTCTGCTTTATGCTGTCCCATTCCTTCAGTGACATGGGTTTTCTCTCATTCCCCCCACCCCCAACTTGACCAGGAGGATAGGAAAGTTCCTGTGCCCATATAAGAGACAATAACCAACCTCATGTCACAGTCCTCCTGAATTCTTTCCACTCTGCTTGAACTTTTTTCCCTTTGAGGACAAGAAACTTTCTTTTTTGTCCACTATGTGGATTATATTAAGTTTTACTCTCTTAGACCTCTGGGTCATTTGGCACTTGGTTTTCAAATTTCAGCATTTAAACTGAAAAATAAACAAAACCCAAAACAATTTTCTCTCAAAAAACCCTGATCTCACAACTGAAATCACTTGTTTTGATGACAATATATGTTATTTATGCTGTAGATTTTAAGAGTGCTTGTAAGAAGTTTCATCCAAGAATATGACTCTCCATTCTACATGGGAGCCATGTATCTAGAAAGCTGTTATTAGTGCTTGAATGATGGGGGAAGGGAAATGGGTACAAAGAAGTGTGTGTGTGTGTGTGTCTGTGTGTCTGTGTCTGTATGCATATATGTGTAGTCAGAGCTCATATAATATGTACATAGAAAAATTACTATTTAGTACAAGGATTTTAAAATCAGGGGCCCAGATATCCTTGGACAGTACTTCTTAATTTGTACATTAGAATCACCTATGAAACTAAAAATTATACTTGCTTGTGTCTCATTAAACACCAGCTCCTTAAGAGTTTACTAGAGTGAGTTTTAGACACATATTTGTTTATAGATACGTATATGAATTTTCTCTGGGTATTTATGATTCATATCCCTGTTTAAGAATCATTGCTTAGAGACCTTTGGATGGTTTTTATACCTTATGTTCTTATATTCTGAAGTTATATATGACATTTTGTGTGGATACGTTCATGTAATAATTTTCTAGGGAGAAAATCCATATTTATAAAAGTGACTTAACAGAATGGGGGTAGGTGCTAGTGACCACTTTCTGAACAGACCAACTTTCCACAAGGTCTGACTGAAAGCAAAGAAAGATGTCCATTATGTCTATGTTTACTAATGGTAATGAAATGACATATCCTATCTGGAGATTTGTTACTGCTGCTTGACTGCAATGGAAAAACTAGAGAGGAGCTAGCCTACTGTACTCAAATGATTAGGGAATTAGAATTCGTGTACTTTGTGACAGGAACTGGGTAGCTTGGAAAAGGCAGAGCTGAGGTAAAACTTAGAAGAATCTGAGAACATGGCTATAGCGTCTTAGAGCATTATCAAAACTGCCCCCATCTGATATTTTTGCTCCACTCACAATCCTGTGGTTGTCCAACTCCTGCTTTCAGAGAAGAGGAATTCACTATCCTACAAGGAAATCTATTCCATTTTTGGACACCTCTAATCTTTATATAATACATGATATTAAAATAAAATCTTCCTTCTTAAGATTGCATCTCACTGATGTTGGTTTTGTTATCTGTGTAAAACACAACACGATACCTAATGCCTTTTTTACTCAAGGACTATCGAGAGAGCTGAATATATTGTTCCTATGTTACCTGAGTTTCTTCTACTAGATAAACACTCTCAGTTTCTTTAATCTTTAAGTTTGCAATTCAAGAGCCATCCAGTTACTGTTCCTAAGTTAAAGACACACAGTAGAAATAATTATAAGTATATGAGTCATTTGCCTGAAGTTTTTAAATATAAGTATTTGCTATCTGCAGACTCATCACCAGTCCCAAGGAGAAGCCGCAGATACCTACAGTGATCCTGTTGCTGGGCTTCAAGCCCTCAGAGAATCTCTCCAGGTTATGTTTCTTAAATGTGTTCTAATCTCTTTGCTCAGTCCTAATGTATAATGTTTGCTTCATTTCTGCCTCTCTGTACAGTCCTTTAAAATGAGAGTTTTAAGTTGGGCTATCTGTTTGGTTTTTGGTTCCAAATTCCTGGAACCTGTCATTTGATTTTCCCTTGGTTTCATGCCATTAATTACAAGGGTCAGTTGCTAAATCCAAATGCATCTCCTAATACCCCTTGGATCTAGTTCCTTGGGACTCCAGGTTCTGGGAAGAGAGTAAAATACTTTCATCAGAATTATCATACTTGGTTTTCCAATAACAATAATTCTATGAACACCTCCTTATGTAATAGAAAGGCAATATTTTCCCTAAATTTACAGATTAAGAAACCAAGATTCAGAGGTATTATGCCTCTTATCTAAAGACACATAGCTAATAAGTAGATCTTCTCATTCTAAATCTGCAGTAGTTAAGACTTTAGCTTTCACATAGCAGGACAAGAGGATCATAGCAAGTACCCTTATGAATATGAAATGAATATGAAATGAAATCTTTTCACCAGACCAGATGCCAAAGGAATGTTTTAAGGAAGGACATGGTCTATCTCATTGATTTCATCTTTATTATTATTAATGCCAACCTATATGCATTTAATATCTAATATCCATTTTTTTATCTTAAAATTGAAGAAATTTCCCCAAACTACAAGGTGGATGTTTTCTTTTAACAGAATATGTATAGAAAGTAGAGATTTATTCGGGGTCATGCAGCTAGGCAGCAAAGACAAGACCAAATCTAGTTTTCTTTTTAATTTTCTTATTTCTCTTAATAATTCTTTTTGTATCCAAATGTTATGAATTTGTCTAATAATTTCAATTATTTATGTTTTGGCTTACAGATAGCATCATTTCATAGCAGCATTATTCATACTAGTCTAAAAGGGGAGATAACCCAAATGCCCATATGTGGATATATAACATGTAGTATATTTATACAATGGAATATTAATCATTCATTAAAAAGGGTGAAGTACTAATACATGCTGAAACATGAATAAACCTTGAAAACATTGTGGAAGAAGCCAGATACGAAAGACCATATATTACATGAATCCAATTATATGAAATGTCTAGAATAGGTACATCTGGAGAGGTGGAAAGATTAGTGGTTGCCATGACCTGGAGGAAGAGGGGATAGGTACTGATTGTTAATGGATACAGAGTTTCATTCTGAGGTGATGAAAACATTCTGGAATTAGAAAGAGTTGGTAAGAGGACCACCTGGGTGGCTCAGTTGATTGAGTGTCTAACTCCGGTTCAGGTCATGATCTCGCGATCCGTGGGTTTGAGTCCTGCATCTGACTCTGTGCTGACAGTTCAGAGCCTGGAGCCTGCTTCAGATCCTGCATCTCCCTCTCTCTGCACCTCCCCTGCTGGCACTGTGTCACTCTTTCTCAAAAATAAATAAACACTAAAAATTTTTATTTTAAAAAATTAATGTTTTTTAAAAATTATTTCTGAGAGAGAGAGAGAACACACACAGCATGAACAGGGGAGGGTCAGAGAGAGGGGGAGACACAGAATCTGAAACAGGCTCCAGGCTCTGAGCTAACTGTCAGCACAGAGCCTGAAGCAGGGCTTGAAACCACAAATTGTGAGATCATGACCTGAGCCGCAGTCGGACACTTACCTGACTGAGCCAGCCAGGTGTCCCTGCATTTAAAAATTTTAAAAAAAGAATGAGGTGATAAGAATATGCTAACCATTAAGCTGTATACTTCAAAATGACAGATTGTTATGTCTCAGTTAAAAAGCAAAACAGGTGGTTTATAAGGATAGCAACATAGGAAACTTCTGAAATTCCCCTGCTCCTATGGACACACTGATATTCGTAGAGCAATTCACTTTAAAGGAAATCCAGAAACCTGCTGAGTGACTCCTATACATTAGGTGAATGAAGACATGCACACATTGAGATGGATAGGGAAAGTTTAAATAGGCTCTTGTCATAAACTCTGGCACAATGCAATACAATTGGGAGGGAACCCCAGCTCCAGCCTTTCTCTGAGGAGTGAAGGATTTGGACCTCACATCTTAAGTACCAACGTTTAATACTTTCACCTGAAGAACAGTCCTCAAAACACCTAGTTCTAAAAGTTGACAGAGTTTGCATCCATGAAAACCACAGGACTATAGCAAACAAAGAAGAAGTTTTAACTGGCTGAAGATCACCTCACCCCTTGTGGTTATACATCTAGGCCCAGTACAAAGGGGGCAAGAAAAAAATACCCACCTCCAAGTTTCTCCCTGGAAGGAGACTAACAACATACTTAACCAGCTGCTGAGGGTCCACTTCAAACCGGCCTGCATAATTCCTCACCTTTGGGACACTGATATTCTTGGTATGCCCTCAATTACTGGGAGCCACAAAGAATAAATAAGGTAGCTTGAACAGTCACTGAGGTTTGAGAGAAAAGTAGCATGGGTGAGGCTGATTGACAAGCTTCATTTCTTACTTGAGACCACTTTGTTGAGACTGGGAGAGGTGGCTATATTATCTAATGTGCAGAAACCAACACAGAGAGTCAAGGAAAATGAAGAAACAAGGAAGATGTTCCAAAAAAAGGGGAAATAGATGTAATAACTCCACAGAATGATCTAAATGATACAGAGATAAGTAATTCATTGGATAGTGGGTTCAAAATAATGCTCATAAAGATGCTCAACAAGGTCAGGAGAGCAATGCATGAACAAAGTGAGAATTTGAGCAAGGGGTAGAAAATATTTTTATTTATTTTTAATATTTTTTAATTTATTTCTAGGAGAGAGAGAGAGAGACAGCGTGAGCAGGGAAGGGTCAGAGAGAGAGGGAGACACAGACTCTCTGAAATAGGCTCCAGGCTCTGAGCTGGCAGTTAGCACAGAGCCCGACGCGGGGCTCGAACCCACGAACCGCGAGATCATGACCTAAGCGAAAGTCGGACGCTTAACCGACTAAGCCACCCAGGCGCCCCTAGAAAATATTTTTAAAAAGTACTTAAGAGAAATCACAGAACTGAAGAACACAATAATTGAACTAAAAAATTCAATAGTCAGGTTCCACAGCCGACTAGAAGTGATTCAAAGGGAGGATCAGTGAACTCAAACAAAGAGCAGTGGAATTCATCCAATCAGAGGAACAAAAAGAAAACTAGAATGAAAAAGAGTGAAGCTAACTTAAAAGAGTTATATGACACCATCACGTGGGCCAACATTTGCATTACAAGGGTCCCAGAAGGAGAAGAGAGAGAAAGAAAGGAGCGGAAGCTTATTCAAAGAAATAATATCTGAAAAAATTCCCTGACATGGGGAAAGAAACATATAGATCCAGGAATCTTAGAGAGTTCCATATAAGACAAAATGAAAGAGACTTCTAATAAAACACATTGCTGTTAAATTGATAAAAGTTAACGACAAGGAGAGAATCTTGTAAGTAGCAAGAGAAGAACAACTGTTACATACAAGGGAACCCCAATAAGATTATCAGTGAGTTTTTCAGCAGAAACTTTGTAGATAGAAGGAAGTGGGATGATATATTGAATATGCTGGAAAAAAAAACAACAACCAAGAATAATATACCTGGCAAAGTTGTTTTTCAGAATTGAAGGAGAAACTTTCCCAGACAAAGCAAAGCTGAAGGAGTTTATTACCACTACACCAGCATTACAAGAAATGTTAAAAGGGTCTTTATGTTGGAATGAAAGTACCTTATTAAGTAACAGAAAACCATATGAAAGTAAATGGTAAATGAAGATAGGTAGCTCAATTCATAATACTTTAATATTATGATGGAAAGTAAGTCACTTACGACTTTAGTATGAGGTTAAATGACTAAATACTAAGGATAACTATAACTACAATAATTGGTAAATGGATATATAAGGTAAAAGGATGTAAATTATGACATCACACACAAAATACAGGGAGGAGGGGTAAAAATGTAGACCTTTTGTGTGCCTTTGAAATTGTTATAATCTTAAAATAGACTACTATAAATATAAGATGTTTTATGTAAGCCTTATAGTAATCACAAGGCAAAAACCTATAGTAGGTACACCAAAGATAGAGAAAGGAATCAAAACATACTACTACAGAAAATTATCAAATCAAAAAAGAAGAGAGTAAAAAAGGAACAAAGAAATCAAAACCCACAAGTAACTAAGTAACAAAATGGAAACAGTAACTACATACTTATTTATAATTATTTTAAGAGAAATGGACTACATTCTCTAATCAAAAGGCATAGAGTGGATGAGTGGATTAAAAACAAACAAGCAAACAAGCAAACAAACAAAACCCCAAAACAATAACAACAAGACCCAACAATATGTTGCCTAAAGAGACTCACTTCAGCTTTGATATACATAGACTGAAAGTGAAGGGATGAAAAAGATACTCTATGAAAATGGGAAGCAAAAAAAAAAGCAGGAATAGCTATATTTATATCAGACTAAATAGACTTTAAGCCATAATGTTAACAAGAGACAAAGAAGGTAATTGTATAATGACAAAGGGATCAATTCATCAAAATAACATAACATTTGTAAATATTTATGCACCCAAGAAAGGAGAACCTAAATATATAAAGCAAATATTGACAAATATAAAGGGAGAAAGATATAACTACACATAAAGTAGGAAACTTCCATAATCCACTTTTGACAATGGATAGTTCATCCAGATAGAAAACCAATAAGGAAATTCTGGACATAAATAACATGTTAGACCTGATGGACTTAGTGGACATTTACAGAACATTCCATCCAACAGCAGTACAGTATATATTCTCAAGTGAACTGGGAACATTCTCCAGAATTGATCATATGTTAGGACACAAGCTAATCATAATAAATTTAAGAAGACTGACATCATATTAAGCAATTTTTCAACCACAAGAAGAAAACTGGAAAAGTCACAAATACATGGAGATTAAACAGCATGAACCTGAACAATCAATGGATCAAAGAAGAAATCAAAAGCCAAATAAAAAATATGTTCAGACAAATGAAAATGAAAACATAATGTAATAAAACTTATGGGATGCTGTAAAAACAGTTCTAAGAGAGTAGTTGATAGTGAGAAAATACCAACATTCCAAGAAAAAGATAGATCTTGAATAAAAAACCTAACTTTAATACCTCAAGGATTAGCAAAAGAAGAAACTAAACTCAAAGTCGGTAGAATTAAGGAAATAACAAAGATTAAAGCAGAAATAAATGACATAGAGAATGAAAAGACATTAGAAAATATCAATGAAAATAAAAGCTAGCTTTTTGAAAAGATAAACAAAATAGACAAACCTTAAGCTAGACTAACCAAGAAAAAAGAGGATTCAAATAAAATTAGAAATGCAAGAAGAGACATTTGAACTGATACTACAGAAATAGAAAAGGATCATATGTTATTGATTTTAGCCATTCTGATAGGTATGAGGTGATATCTCATTCTAGTTATGGTTTGTATTTCCCTGATGATCAGGGATGTTGACCATCTTTTCACGTGTCTGTTAGCCATCTGCGTGTCTTATTTGGGAAACAAATGTCTATTCATGTCTTCTGCCCATTTTTAAATTGTAGTGTTCATTTTTTGGGTATTGAGTTTTATAAGTTCTTTATATATTTTGGATACTAACCCTTATTAGATATGTGATTACAAATACCTTCTCTCATTCCATAGGTTGCCTTTTACTTTTGTTGTATGTTTCCTTTGCTGTGCAGAAGCTTTTTATTTTAATGAAGTCCCAATCACTTATTTTTGCTTTTGCTTCCCTTGCCCCAAGAAACATCTAGAAAGCGGTTGCTACTACCAGTGTCAAAGAGGTTACTGCCTGTGTTCTCTTCTAGGATTTTTATAGTTTCAAGTCTCATATTTAGGACTTTGATTCATTTTGAATTTATTTTTGTGTATGCTGTAAAAAGTGGTCAGTTTCATTCTTTTGTATGTTGCTGTCCAGTTTTCCCAACACCATTTGTTGAAAAGACTTTTTCCCACCGGATATTCTTTACTGCTTTGTCAAAGATTTTTTTTTTTAATATTTTTATTTTTATTTCTAGGAGAGAGAGAGACAGCGTGAGCAGGGGAGGGTCAGAGAGAGAGGGAGACACAGACTCTGAAACAGGCTCCAGGCTCTGAGCTGGCAGTCAGCACAGAGCCCGACACGGGGCTCGAACCCACGAACCGCGAGATCATGACCTAAGCGAAAGTCGGAAGCTTAACCGACTAAGCCACCCAGGCGCCCCACTGCTTTGTCAAAGATTAATTGACCATGCAGTTGTGGGTTCATTTCTAGATTTTCTATTCTGTTCTATTGATCTGTATATCTATTTTTTTTTCTTTTTTTGCCAGTACCACCATACCATTTTAATTACTACAGCATTGTAATGTAACTTGAATACTGGAATTGTGATGCCTCCAGCTTTGCTTTGCTTTTTCAAGATTGCTTTGACTATTCAGAGTATTTTGTGGCTTTATGCAAATTTTAGGATTCTTTTTTCTAGTTCTGTGAAAAATTCTGTTGGAGGTTTCATAGGGATTGCACTGAATGTGTAGATTACTTTGGGTAGTATAGATATTTTAACAATGGTTGTTCTTCCAATCCATAACCATGGAATGTTTTTCCTTTTTTGTGTGTATCATCTTTAATTTCATCAGTGTTTTATAGTTTTCAGAATACAGGTCTTTCAAATCTTTGGTTAGGTTTATTCCTAGGTATATTATTATTTTTGGTGCAGTTGTAAATGGGATTGACTCCTTAATTTCTCTTTCTGCTGTGTCATTATTGGTGTATAGAAATGCAGCTGATTTCTTTACATTGATTTTGCATCCTGTGAATTTACTGAATCTATCAGTTCTAGCAGTTTTTTTCATAGTCTTTTGGGTCTACGTGTCATCTACAAATACTAATTTTTTTAGTTCTTTCTTACCAATTTAGATGCCTTTTATTTGATTTTGTTGCCTGATCGTTGTGAGTAGGTCTTCTAGTACTATGTTGAGTAAAAGTGGTGAGAATGGGCATCCTTGTTTTGTTCCTGGCCTTAGAGGAACAGCTCTCAGTTTTTCCCCATTGAGGATGATGTTATATGTGGGTTTTCATAAATGTTCTGTATTATGCTGAGTTATGTTCCCTCTAAACCTACTTTGTTGAGGACTTTTATGTGAATGGATGTTGTACTTTGTCAAATGCTTCTTCTGCATCTATGATGTGATGTATCACATTGACTGATTTGTGAATATTGAGCCACCTTTGCAACTCAGCAATAAATCCCCTTGATTGTGGTGAATGATGTTTTTATTTTATCTATCTATCTATCTATCTATCTATCTATCTATCTATCATCTATTATCACCTATCTATCATCTATCTGTGAGATTTTAAGTAACCTCTACACCCAATGTGGGGCTCAACTCATAATCCCACGGTCAAGAGTCACATGCTCTACTGAGTGAGCCAAGCAAACACTCCAAATGAATGATGTTTTTAAAGTATTATTGGATTTGGTTTGCTAGTATTTTGTCGACAAGTTTTGCATCTATGTTCATCAAAATATGGGCCTGTAGTTCTTTGTTTTAGTGGTTTCTTTATCTGATTTTGGTGTCAGGATAATACAGACCTCATAGAAAGAGTTTGGAAATTTTCCTTCCTTTGCTATTTTTTGAAATAGTTTGAGAAGTATAGATATTAATTCTTCTTTAAATATTCAGTAGAATTTGCCTATGAAACCATCTGGTCCTGGCCTTTTTTTGTGGGTTGATCTTTAAATTACTGATTCAATATCATTGATGGTAATCACTGTGTTCAAATTTTCTTTCTTTATTTCAGTTTTGGTAGTGTATACATTTCTAGGAATTTATTTCTTGTAGGTTGTCCAATTTGTAATATTCTCTTAAAATTGTATTTCTTTGCTGTTGGTTTTTTTCTCCTCTTTCATTTGTGATTTTATTTATTTGAGTCCTTTCTTTTCTTAATAAGTCTGGCTAGAGGTTTATCAATTTTATTGACTTTTTAAAAAAAGAGATCAGATTCTGGTTTCATTGATTGGTTCTATTGTTTTCTTAGTTTCTATATCATTTATTTATGCTCTACTCTTTATTTTCTTTTTTCCTTCTTCTGGTTTTAGGTTTTGTTGTCCTTTTTTTTTAAGCTCCTTTAGGTATAAGGTTAGGTTGTTTATTTAAGATTTTTCTTGCTTCTTGATGTAGGCCTGTATTGCTATAAATTTCCTGCTTAGAATAGCTTTTGCTGCATCCCACAGGTTTTTGACCATTGTATATTCATTTTCATTTGCTCCCATGTACTTAAATTTTTTTTAACATTTATTTTTTGAAAGACAGAGACAGAGCATGAGTGCAGGAGAGGCAGAGAGAGAGGGAGACACAGATCCCGAAGCAGGCTCCAGGCTCTGAGCTGTCAGCACAGAGCCTGAGGTGGGACTCAATCTCACAGACTACAAGATCACAACCTGAGCCCAAGTCAGACACTTAACTCGCAGAGTCACCCTGGTGCCCCATGGTTCCATGTACCTTTTAATTTATTGTTTTATTTCCTATTTGACACTTTCATTTATTAGTAGCATGTTACTTAACATCCATGTATTTGTGGTTATTCCAGTTTTTTTTTTCTTTTTTTTTTTTTTTGTGGTTGACTTATATTTTCATTGTGTTGTGGTCACAAAAGATGCATAATATGACTTTGATCTTCCTGAATTTGTTGAGACTTGTTTTGTGGCCTACTATGTGATCTGCTCTGTAGAATGTTCCATGTGCACTTGAAAAGAATGTGTATTCTGCTGATTTAGGATGGAATGTTCTGAATATGCCTGATATGTCCATCTGGTTCAGTTTGTCTTCCAAAGCCATTGTTTCTTTGTTAATATTCTGTTTAGATGATCTGTCTATTGATGCAAGTGGTGTGTTAAAATCCCCTACTATTATTGTATTATTATCAATGTTTCTGTATGTGTTTAACTATAATGTATTTAGGTGCTCTCCTGTTGGGTGCATAAATATTTATAATTGTTATATCATCTTATTATATTGTCTTCTTTATTATTATATAGTATCATTCTTTGTTTCTTGTTAAAGTCTTTGTTTTAAAATCTATTTGTCCAATATAAGTATTGTTACTCCTACTTCCTTTTGACATCCCTTCTCATGATGGATGTTTCTCCATCTATTACTTTTGTCCTCACTTTCTTTTTAGATTTTCTTTTAAAAAAATTTTAATGTTTTATTTATTTTTGAGAGAGAGATAGAGACAGTGTGAGCAGGGGAGGGCCAGAGAGAGAGAGGGAGTCACAGAATCTGAAGATAGGCTCCAGGCTCTGAGCCAGCTGTCAACACAGAGCCCTATTCGGGGCTCAAACCCACGAACCACGAGATCATGACCTGAGTCGAAGTTGGACACTTAACCGACTGAGCCACCCAGGCGCCCCTGTCCTCACTTTCAATATGCAGGTATCTTTAGGTCTAAAGTGTCTTGTAGGCATCATATAGATGGGTCTTGATTTATTATCCACTCTACCAACCTAGTCTTTGATTGGAGCATTTGGTCCATTTACATAAAAATAATTATTGATAGATACTTATTTATTATCATTTTATTATTTGTTTTGTGGTTCTTTCTCAAGATTTTCTCTGATCATTTTTTGTCTTTCTCTTTTTCATGGCTTGCTGATATTCTTTAGTGATATATTTGAATTTTTTTCTCTTTATTCTTTGCATATTTCTTAGTGTTTTTTGACATATGGTTACCATTATATTTGTATATAGACCCTTCTGCATATAGAAGTCTATATTATCTAGAATACTCTTTAATTCTGAACACATTATTTATTCCTCTCCTCCCCATGTTTTATGTATATGTTATATTTTCATCATTTTATTTTGTGAGTGCCCT
The DNA here is from genome assembly GCF_003009895.1 of Hyaena hyaena. Classification (NCBI taxonomy): domain Eukaryota; kingdom Metazoa; phylum Chordata; class Mammalia; order Carnivora; family Hyaenidae; genus Hyaena; species Hyaena hyaena. The sequence continues at coordinate 30,160 of NW_024080691.1, forward strand.
GATTTTTTAGAGAAATATTCATTTTTATTTTTTTTTTGTGTTTCCTACCTTTATAGTGTCACCTTTAGTCTCTCATTTCTATGCAAAAAGTCACCTTAGTATTTTCTCTTGCAGGGCTAGTTTAGTGGTCATGAAGTCCCTTAGGGTTTTTTTTTTTTGTTCTGTTTTGTTTTTTTTTTGGAGGGGGGGTGCTGGAAACCTTCATCTTTCCTTCTATTCTGAATGATAGCCTTTCTTGGATAGAGTATTCTTAGTTGCAGAGTTTTCCCATTCAGGACTTTGAATAGATCATAGCAGTCCCTTCTGGCTTAGAAAGTTTCTGTTGAAAAATGAACTGATAGCCATATGGGGTTTTCCTTGTATATTACTGTCTTCTTTTATAATGCTGCTTTAGAAATTGCTTCTATATCACTATTTTTTTCCAATTTAATTACAATATGCCTTTGTGCTGGTCTTTTGTTGATTTTCTTGGAGGTTCTCTGTACCTTCTGGATCTGTATATCTGTTCACTTACCCAGATCAGGGAAGTTTCTAGCTATTATTTCCTCAAATAATTTTTTTTTGCCACCCTTTCCCTCTCTTTTGCTTCTGGGACTCTTATAATATGAATGTTATTATGTTTTATGGAGTCACTGAGTCTCTAAATTTATTCTCATTTTGCATAATTCTTTTTTCTCTCTTTTCTTCAACTTGATTACCTTCCATTACTCTGTCTTGTAGATCATTAGTTTGTTCCTCTGCTTCTTCCAGCTTGTTGTTCATTGGGAATCAGGCATGGTTCTAATTTCATGTATTATGATCATCATATCTTATTGTTTTTTAAAATCTCTATGTTAAGGGTCTCACTTATGTCTTCCATTCTATTCTCAAGTTTAGTGAATATCCTTGTGATCACTGCTTTAAATACTACATCACACTTGTTACTTCTGTCTTTTTTGCTTAGATGTATGGCGGTGGCCTTGTCCTCTTCTGTCATTTGGGATAAACTTCTCTGTCTTCTCATTTTGTGTAAGTCTCTGTGCCTGTTTCCTTCTGTTAGGAAAGTCAGCTACTCCTGTTCTTGAGGGTAATGGCTTTATGAAAAAGACATCTTATAGTTTCTGCCATGTAGTGCCCCTGTTCTCCAGCACCTGGTGTTTCTGAGAGTGTCTTCACTGTGTGTGCTGGGTGTGCTCTGCTGTTTTGTCCTGGTCACTTTATCCTTTAGGTCAGTCGTGTGCAGAGGCTCTCTTTGCCTTTTGTGGGCTGCGTTTGTCTCTGGCATGAATATAATGAGTTTTAACTAGGTGTCTTCGTGTCTGCTTGTGAAACGAGACCTATCACTACTGCGACTAGAACCAAGGTCCTGCAAAAGTCCGAGGTCAAGAGATGTGGTGTGGGCAGGGGTTTGAGCTGGTTTTCTAGGGGCAGGGGCCCTGCTCTGTTGGGACTGAAACAAAGGTGACTGGGAAGGCAGTTCCATCAGCATGTGGGGGACAGGGCTTAGTGTAAGCAAGTTAGGAAGGGTCTGTTTGCACTGTGCTGATTCCTGCAGGTGGTTGTGCTTATGCTGAGGAATGGCGAAGGGAAATGACAGTTACTTGGTTCTGGAAGGGTCTCTCTTTGAATGCTACTTCTCTGGGACATTCTCCAAGATAAGCAAATAACTTCTCAGCTGTGTATCCCAGGTACTCTTCTGGTCACTATTTCCATGCTGTATGTCTCTGTGCTGTTTGCTCTGCCTTCTCTCCAAAAGCAGCCCCAATGCCTTCAGGCCTCTATCTGAGCCAACCCCCAGACCTTTAAAACTCTAGGCTTTAAGCCCCATTGGTTTCAAGAACTCTTGAAATTTAGCCCCTCTTGCTTTCCAAGTCAATTGCTGTGGGGATTCATTTTCCATATGCACTCCCCTGCATACTAGTCTGTCTCTTGACATTCTCAGCAACTGTGACTCCCTCTCGAGCACAGCATCCACTATCCATTTCTGTTTCCAAACTGAGTTTCCATATTCCTACTTTCTTTGATGTATCCTCTTCTCTCCCTTTAGTTGTAGAGTTTGTTCTGCCCGTCTTCAGGTCAACTTCTGGGGTATTTAGAATGATTTGCTAGTTATTTACTTGTATTCATGGGAGGAGGCTAGCCTAGGGTTCTCTTGGTGCTATTTTCCTCTCCTCCTATGTATGCCCTTTTTAAAAAAAATCTACTGTTAAGTTCCTTACAAACTAACCTTTAAAGGTTTCACAAAGGTAAATTGGATATTTCTACAATGAAAATCAACAATTCTCGATTTCTGTGCATTAATCTATTTATTCAGCAAGCTTGTATTGAACATTCTTTGAGTACATATTTATTAGGAATGGTTTAAACCTGCCCTACATAATATGGTAACCACTTGCCACATGTCTGTGTTGAGATGTTATGTACATATAAAACCCACAGCAAAATTTGAAGATATAGTACTAAAAAAGAAATCTAAAATATCTCAATAATTGTTGTTTTGATTACATGTAAAAATAGTAATATTTTGTATACATTGGGTTAAATAAAATATATTATTAAAATTAATTTTACTTCTTACTTTTTACTTTTAATGTTATCTACTAGAATATTTAAGATTTTATATATACCTGGCATTTTTGGCTCATATTATATTTCTGTTGGTCAGTGCAAGAGGCCTTAGAAATAAGACATTTGTTCATGCACCTATAGTATAGGCCTAAGAGAATTCTGAAAGAATTCAGTCTAATGGACAGAGAAACCAAAGGAAGATTTTCAGTGATTAACTAAGTGATAAAGAACATGGACCTTGATTGTTTCATTGACATGGATTTAATCTTATTTGTAACTTACTCAGTATGTGATCTAGGTCAAGTGACTTAAACACTGGACCTCATTTTTTTTGCCTATAATTTTTTTTTTTTTTTTTTTTTTTTTTTACTATTTTACCTTACGGAATTGTTATGAAAATTCAGTGAAATAATATTTGAAAATTACTTAGCAGAGTCAATGCTTCCTAAGTAGTAGCTCATAAGTGGTAGTTATGAAGTACCACTTTATAAGTAGTGGTTATGATGATGGTGTTGATTACATTGATTTTGATGAGAATGATGGCACATAGCTATAAGCATGTGAAGTGTGGACAAAGGTGAAGGACACTTGGGTCAAATATGTAGACCATGGAAAGTTTTATCTAAACTACATTTTAAGGGATGATTAAGAACCACCCAAGTAGAAAGATGGAGTGAAGAGTGAGTGGCGTGGGAGGAGTTTTTATAAAAACATGTGAGGTCGTAAGAGAATCTTACCTTTCCTGTTCTCAAAATAAGATGCTCTACATGAGTATTAGCAAAATGGTGTGGAAAATTGAGACATGCCTCTTGAAAGTTCAGTCCAAAATAGGTAGTTATGCACTAAAAGAAGTGCGTGTGTACATAAAACACCAGAAGGCTTTCTCAATATCCAGATTTATTATGTAATTCTTCAACTCACACCCTGCCTGAGAGGAAGACCTCCATAGTCAGATAAAGAGAACATAATGAATTTGATTCATCAAGTAAGGAAGAGCTTTTTCTCTAAGAAGTAAAAGCAATAGTATAGACATTTGTTGAAAGAAGATTAAAAGAGTAAAAGAAACCTAAACATGATTGAGGATGCTATTTTGAAATGGGCTTTTGCACCATTTTCTGCAAAACATATTGCATCTTGGTGTATTGTGGCCAAAAAGCAAGCTGAACTGAAAATACAAATGCTCACAATTTAAAATCATCCATTGGAAATAAAAGAAAAAGCAGACAAAATAATGAAAACACTTTAATGCTTATAGATAAGTACTATTTGGGGGATATTTTAATAAGCAAATGTTTATTTTAGTTGCTTAGAATATTCTCTTGGATTCTACATACATAAATTTCAACCCACATTCTCTAGTTGCCATAACAACTTGATGCATTTGTTCTCTTGTGTCATTTTTTTATCACATCAGTTTTTTTTTTAACTTTGGTTGCTATGATAACACAGTATAGTTGTTAAATTTATTCTATTCACATTTTGTTCTTCTGAAAACTGGTAATTTGCTTTTATTTTTCTCCAAAGAAGCTCATATTATAGAAATGTAATAAGGAAAATAGTGTCCTAAATTCTAATACAAGTTTATATTAAAATTTTAATTATGTGTATTAATTTATACCCAAATGGTATTACCTTTGTGACCTGGAATATAGCTAGTGGTTATCTAATTCCACTCTAAAGAAAGGCATCAACCTTTGCTATACCAAGTGGGGGAAATGGATGGTTTGAACTGCAGTTGTATCTCGCTGCATGACTGTAAGCAGTCTTAATTGGAGGAAACTATTTGATAGTGTCAACAAACACCTAAAGCTGCCATAACCTCCCCCCTTGGTAACTACCTTGCTTTACTACAAAACTCATTTATTAAAGGAATGAAACCCTGGCTTAGTTAGTAGAACTCCCTCTATATTGACCTACACCTATGAAAAGAGAAAATGTCTTATCAAAAGTCCCCTTGCTTGGATTAAATATTGGGAGGATATAGAGGTATGCATAAATTTATTTTTATTCCTTCAGTCAACTCCTACAGTTTCTTTTAGTTTTATTGCTTTTAATGGGATTTTCATAAAAAGCAACTGATTACATCACTTAAAATTGATGGGACTCTGGTTCCTTCTAGCTCTAGAGATTGTTTTAATTTGGCCAGGCTGTTTTGAGAGGCCTGCCAGGGCATAAGAGCAAAAAGGCTAGAGATTAGAGTCAAAGAGACTTGGTCAGACTTTAATAATTACTAACTATGTAACCCTAGGAAATTAGTTATCTGCTGATTCTTAACTGTCAGATCTGTAAAATTGGAATGAGAATAATTAGCCACGCATTGTTTTTGAAGTAATTCAGTGAGATAATATATTCAAAAGGCTTAGCATAATGCCCAGCACATAATAGATGCTCAAAACATCTCTCCTCTTCTTCCTATTCCCTTCTAGTGGAGGCCAGTGAGAAAGAGTAAGAAGCCAGAAACCAGTAGTGTTCCAGTAGGATAGTGAGTCCAGATTTATAGCAGCCTTCACACCTAATCAGTTGTGTTTGGAGATAAAGGGAGTATGGCTCATCTGGACTCATTTGGGCAGGGATTACTGTCCCTGATATTGCTGCCTGATCATTGCAGAAATAGGGGTTTGATAGGAGGAGCCTTCAGGAACCTCTAGTATTCAGAGTTGTCTTGTATTTCTATTAGTGTGTTTGTGTTACAACATGGACACAACCAGAAGCTGAAACTTCATGTTAACTAGAGAAATCCTCCAGGCAAAGGCTTTGTTGACAGTTCTGGAGTCCAATTTGGGCTGTTTGAGGACCTGGGAAAAGTCAATTCTCTCAATCTGTTTCCCATTTACGTAAAACATATTTATCAAAACTTTTAATTGAGCACCTATAGATAACGATTACTTTGGTGTTATTAGTCCTAGAGGTAATAAATGTAATATACTTTCAATAAATGTTTGTTATTAATACTATACTATTATAACTGATGGTGTTGTTAATAATACTTATGGTGTTGGTTGGCAAGTGCTAATTACAAGTTAGGACCCTGGCTACTTAGCTGGCAATCAAGGCAGACTTTTGTCCTAGTAGAAAAGCATAGAGGAATTTAGGAGAGCATAGGAGTGCTTAAGACCTTATTCCAGCCACACTGGATCTTTGTCTTCAGACAGTTAGGGAAATGCCCGCTATCCTCAGCCATAGGTGAATATAAGAATGCTAATATTCTGTAGTTTTGGTCCAGACTGACTTGGGAAATGAGAGTGTTATGTCCCCAGAAACAAGTATCTTCGCTTAAGAGGAACTGAGAAGGCTGGAACCCACCAAGTTCCCACAATCCTATTCCTTCTCGCTGCCTGAAGCACTCTGGAATAATAATGCCAGATCATTCAGGGAGATGCATGGAGGCTGTCAGGCCACTAGGGTGTCATTTAGAACCTCTCTGCTGGAACAATGGAGACATATAAATTTCAACCCACATTCCCTGGTTGCCATGGTAACTTGATGCACTTGCTTTGAAGTGTCTTTTGTGTCTTCCCCACCCCCCTTTCTTTTTTTAATCATCAGGATTTTTACTTTGCCAGTAATTTCCTAAATATGGTTATTGTGGCTTCCTACTCTCCTTTCTTCCAGATAAATATCTGAATTTGTTGCTGGGGAATGATTTCCACCTAAAAATAATACCTGAATATGCATGTTCACATAGATGTGCCTATGTGTCTGTAAGTCAGTCTCTCCCTCTTTCTCTCTCTCTCTCTCTCTCTCTCTCTCTCTCTCTCTCTCACACACACACACACACACACACACACACAGAGGCAGATAATTATGTTAAAAAATCACATAGAGGTTTAAAGCTTTTCAATTCTGAAGGCATTTTGTGTGTCTTAAATAAAAATTGAAGAGTAAGTGGTTCAATTCTAGAACAACTAACCGATTTAGTATTTCCTTAGCAACTGCAGTGTGGTCAGTCTGAATAAAGAGTGTAATTCTTATTGCATTATTTTTTCTGCACTCGATTACTTTAACACATTTAGATTAAGACAAGAAGTGTGCTTCTACCTTGTAAGATATTTATGAGAAATAAATTGAGATAATAGATGTAAAGTAATTAGAATAGATCCTACAATAGATACTAGAACATTATAAACAAATGTTAATTCCTTCACATCTAATCAGCTAACGAAATATTTTTGAAAAATAACATCTATTTTGGTCTCACTCATTAGATAAATGTTTATTTTCTTCATTACCATATACTTTGCCACATAACAAAAATGAGACACATAAGAAAATGCTGGAGCAGAAAAGTATATAGTCTCTTTGCTTGCATGTTCACAATGTACAGATATGACAGTGGAAAAAAGTATTTCCTTCAAGCTTCCAAAGGAAGGTGACTGCTTGTTATGTTCAATTAGGATCTTTCATCCAGAACCAAGCCTGGTTAAAAACATCAAGCTAATAAAGCAGAGGTTTAGAAATTGTTCTATCTACTGAAAAACAGTAGTCACCACAAGAAATTTCTTCTTTCCTGTAGGACGTGGCTGTGCTACAAGTACATTCTAAATATAAAAATATGTTTAATCAGGGGCAATAGGAAGGCAGGAAAACAACATTAGGCATGTAGGAGAAGGACTATTTTTGCCAAGCTATGAGTGCTACTATTGCTATGCGTTTATGTGCAGTGTTGACAGGGAAAAATAACAAGGAGATAGAAGCAAAATTAAATTTTAAAAGGAGAACTGCAATTATATCACATGACACCTGCATTCAGAAAGTATTGGGCATTTCAGAGAGTAAGTCGCAGAAAATTAAACAACAAAAATAAACGAGATCACAGGGAGAATTCTTAAAAGAATAATATTAAAATCATAATAATTAAAAATATGTTTTCAAGTAACAAGAAAAAGCATAAAAGAAGAAAAAAGTTATTTCTTCTTTAGTGCTTATAAATTAGAAATATTAGGTGAATAAAAATGATTGAACAAATATTTGATAGATTTAGCAATCAATGTTCCCTTAAATGAATGGAGAATTGTCTATTTGATTGTAATTCAAAAAGAGGATACATTTTGGAATCTGAATAAACCAAATTAAAATCCCAGTCCTGCTTTTTGGTAGCTGAATGATTTAGGCAAGTAATTCAAACTTAATAAGCCTCAGTTTCTTTAACTGAGATAGGAAAACTGAATTCCAATCTAGCATCTGCTACGAAACTTTGTGTAAAATTAAACAAGTCCCTTGCTTCTGTGGCTCTTTTGCTCTGATGTGTAAAAAGTGAAGGAGTCTCTAGGTGGTGGTGGTGTCCATGAGTATTTGCAGTTTGGGCATTCCTAGGCTCTGTGTTCTAGTTAGTGCTGATACTTCACTACACTTCCCCAACAAAGACCCTAAGGCCTTTATTTTCAGGCTTCTTCTGAAGCCACTGTTTAGGTTGGATCCAAAAATCAGATCCTGAAATTGACACAAGAGGGCAGCTTGTAAAGATTTCAGCTTTCGTGCAATACTGTATCTTCTAGAAAGTATGCAATTTTTCTGTCCCCATGATCCAAGTGTTGATAGGTAACACAATATCCCCAGTTCTCTAGCTTGCATTCATCTTTAATCAAAGAGAGGACTCTTGTTCTGCTTCTCTTCCTTGAACATTAGCAAAGCATGTATTGATGCTAGGTAATGCACAATTCTCATTAAAGAAGAGTTTAATAAAAATAAAATACAGTGTTATTTATTGTGGAAAATATTAAAAATATATAAAGACCAAACTAAATGCCATCTACTATCATAATATCCAGAGATCTAGTAATCTCAACTATATTTTGGTGGATTTCATTTCTCAGTATTTGTGTTTCTGTGTGTGTGTATGTGTGTGTGTGTGTTTAACAAACTTTGTGTATTGTTTTGTTACATAGTTTTTATTTTAAAAAATCTACGTATCTTTCTATTCATAAAGATTCTTCTACAGTACAATCTTTAATAGATATATAACATTTGATCATTTGATCACATGACTCTATGGACTCACTGCAGAATTGAATGGTAGCCAAGTATATGGATGTTAGAGTGAGACTATATAGGTAGAAAACACAGCCCCCATCTCCTGTAGTGTATTTGCTTTTTTATTTGTTTCTCTATTGGTTTGGAAACTTCTGATTGCATTACTATCTTATTGGTTATGTTTTTGGCATACGTAATAAACTATAAACTACTTGAAGAAATCAATAGTAGCATTCTTTCTCATGTATGAGAAGGACCTAATATACTCTAATTTATTGAGCACTGAAGTTTTTCAACCTGGTATACTAATTGAACATAAACACTAATTTTTATTAAAAATCAATGGCTTATTAAATTTATGACATTTTATTAATTTCTGTGCTTCACCATTGATCTTATGTGTTCCTCTGAGTTTACTTTCTTGCTGCAGTACATCCTTTAATGTTTATTTTTGGAAGGGTGTATGCTTGTACTCTCATTTTTGCATGATAACTTAGTTGGGTATAAACTTTTAGGTTAACAATTACTTTCTCTTTACTCTGTTAATATATATTATGTTGTCTTTTGATTTCTATTGTTGCTCAGGAGAATCTTCTTACTTTAATTGTTTTTCTGTAAGCAGACTTTTCTCTCTTGAAGCTCTTAAGATTTTTTCTTTATCTCTGATGATTTTCAGTGTTATGGCCATGTGTCTAAATGCATACTTTATTTATTTTGGTCAGTTCTTAAAGAGCTTTTTCTATCAGAGGACTTGTCTTTTTTTCTAATCCTGGCAATTTTTCAGTGATAATTATTTAAATATTGCTTCTCTGTTATTCTCTCAATCTTTCTTTTCTTTTACTTAGTCCAAGAAGATGTATTTTAGTCCCTCCAGTCTTCATGTCTGTGTATTACTCTTCCACAGTTATTTATCTCAGCCTTTTGGAGATATATTCTGAATGGTTCTTGTGCTTTCTTTTTGTTCTTTTTCTATGTGTTTAGACTTTAGTTTATGACATCTATTAATCTTTATTGGGTTCAACAACTATATATTTATTACATTATAATTGGCTCTTTGTTATATTTACCTATCTGTCTTACTACATTTTTTCAAGTTTGATAATAATTTTATTATTTGGCTTTAAGAAATTAATATTACATATTATTTTATCTCCTTGCAGCATATGTTTATTTAAAGACTTTCCCATATCCTTCCCTTACATTCACATTGAACATTTTCAAATTCTGGCTACTGTTTTTGTTCATAGTGTATATAGCATAATATTTTTTCAAGTGGTTCTGCAGGTGACTTTTAAAGCTATTTATTTTGAAATTATAAAAAATAAAGAAAAATTGAAAAAATAGTCAAAAATTTCCTAGCATAATTCTTTTTTTTTTTTTTAACGTTTTTACTTATTTCTGAGAGAGAGAGACAGCGTGAGCTGGGGAGGGCCAGAGAGAGAGGGAGACACATAATTCGAAGCAGGCTCCAGGTTCCAAGCTGACCATCAGCACAGAGCCAGACGCGGCGCTCGAACCCAGGAACTGTGAGATCATGACCTGAGCCGAAGTCGGATGCCCAACCGACTAAGCCACCCAGGCACCCCACAAAATGCCAGTATAATTCTTAAAAGTTTCCCAAAGGTTGTCACTTTACTACCTTTGTGTTATCATTCTCTCAAGGTATAAATACATGCATTTTAAAATATTTTCAGATATAATGCCTTTTCCCTTAAATACTTCAGTTTGTATTTTCTAAAACAAGGACATTCTTTCACCCAACAAAGATAGGCTGATCAAAATCAGGAAATTATCCATGATATAATAGTTTTATCTATTCTACATATCTCAAATTTTATTAAGCAAAAGAGAAAATAATTTTTCTGGTCAAGTCTCCATTCTATGATCACACAAAGGCATAGTTCTTATGCCTTTTTAGTTTCCTTTAATGTGGAATATTCTTTAGTCTCCCCTATTTTTTATTCACGGCCTTGACTTTTTTTCTCAAGAATACTGAACATTGATTTTATTATATATTAGTCATCAATTTGGGTTTTTCTGGTGTTTCCTTACAGTTAAATTCAGATTATGCATTTTTGGTAGAAGACCTACAAAAGGGATAGATCCTTCTTAAGGCATGATTTCAGAAAGAAGCAAACATGTCTCTCTCTCTTTTTTTAATGTTTATTTTTGAGAAAGAGAGAGACAGAGCATGATCAGGGGAGGGGAGAGAGAGAGGGAGACACAGAATCTGAAGCAGGCTCCAGGGTTTGAGCTGTCAACACAAAGCCTGATGATGGGCTTGAACCCACAGACTGGGTGATCATGGCCTGAGTTGAAGTCAGATGCTTAACTGACTGAGCCACCCAGGCATCTCTAAAATATCTCTTTGTTCAAACACTGATAATGTTCATTTTGTTTACTTGAATAAGATAGCTTTCAGGAGCTACTGAAAATGATGCCTGGTTCTCCCTTTTTTCTTTATCTTAGATATTGGTAGAGTAAGATTTGAATTTCTATAGTAAGGCTAACTTAACTTTCTATGTGTTTCATTTTTGTTGTTATCAATGATGATAGTGCTTTTTCTTTTATTTTCTTGTCTTCTTTTAGATTAGGTGAGTGTTTACTAGAATTTCATTTTTATCACTTCTATCAGCTTTATATTTTAGTTTTCCTAAGTACTATAATATACATCCTTAATTCATGACAAATGACTATGAATTAAGATTTTGCCACTTTACATATAATGTAAGAATGTTACAACTCTTCATTCCCTAGTGTAGATCTGAGGACATACTTTGTATCATCTTTCTACAGCATAAAGAACTTCTTTTAATATTTCTTGTAGTTATATCTTGTTGGTAATGGGTTATCTCAGATTTTCTTATGAGAAAATGTTTCTATTATTCTGTTCTTTAAAGAATATTTTTGTTGGATATAGAACTACAGAATGTAAGATTTTTTTCCTTCTTTCAATTCTTTAAAGATATCTTTATATTGTACTTGTAATTTATTCCTGCTGGGAAGTCATCAATTATTGTTACTATATTTCTCCAGTATGGAAAGTGTCTCTTTTACTGGCTGCTTTTTAAGATTTTTTATTGTTGTTTAATTTCTCCATCTCCATTGTTGTTCATTTTTTGTTTCCACTAATTTGAGTGTGATGTGCCTGAGCATAGCTTTCACTGTGTTTTTATTGTGTGTGGGGTTTGTTGAGATTCTTGGATCTCTGAGTTTATATATATATTTTTTATCATATCTGAAAAACATATAGCCACTATTTCTTTAAATATTTTTCTACCCAGTCTTTCTTTATTCTTTTTTTGGAACCTCAATTGCGTGTATGTTAGCCTATGACATCTTTTCCTGGAGGGCTTCTCTCTATTGATAATTTTTATTGCCCCATCTTCAAATTCACTGGTAATTTCTTCTGTAGTATCCAATCTCCTGTGAAGTCCAGTCAGTAATCTTTTTTATATTGTGTATTGAGTTTTTAAGGTCTTGAATTTGTTTGGTTAGTTTTTATTCATCTCTTTATTAATATTCTTCCATCTGTTTACTCATTATGTTCTAGTTTTATTTTAAATTCTAAAATATATTTAATAATAACTTTTATTGCTAGTTAATTCTAGTGTTTTAGACATATTTAGATCTTCTTGTGTTGACTTGGCTGTTCCCTCTTGGTTATAAGTCACATTTTTCTGTTTTTTGGTTTTTTTTTTTTTTTTGTATTCATTTTGATTGTATACTAAATATGATGGGTTCTTCATTTTGAGAGTTTGGATTTTGTTGTCTTCCTTTAAACAGCATTGAGTTTTGTTCTAGCAGATGGTTAATTTACTGATAGATGATCATAATCCATTCAAGGCTTATTTTTAAAACTTTGTAATACCAGTTTTAGAGTAGCCATTATTCTAAGTATAAGGTAGTGCTATTCATAAGGCATGCATTTTCTCCATCCTTGATTTGAATTCTTGGGAGAGAGCATTGTCTACCCCCTGTAGCTACTCGGATGACATACCTATCAGTACTGTGGAACTTCTGTTATCTTCACTCAGCTTACCGTTTCCCAGTACCGGTTCCCAGTGACTGATGTCGTTACAGAATATATATGTCTACATGGAAAGCATTTTACTAAGCCAATGATTTAAGAGAAATCCTATGCAGGTTTCTGGAATAACTTCTCTTCTGAGATATCTCCTTTCTGATACTGTACTCTATAAATTTCAGCTCCTTCAGCAGCTTTGAATTCTGACCTCAACCTCTTCAGTTCAGAGAGGCTTCTGTTTTTGTTTGGCCTCTTCTTTTTCTCAGGTCAGAAATAACCTCCAGGAAGAAAGCCAGAGAAATTGTGTGGCTCAACTCATAATGTTTCTGTTTTCTCAAGGAGTCATAGCCCACCATTACCTATTTTCCAAAATCTGAAGTGTTATTTCAATTATTTTGCCCAGCTTTATAATTACTTATGGTAGTTGATGTTGTCAAGTACAAGTACTCCATATGGTTAAAAGCAGAAGTCTTTGTCATTGTAAATTCTTAAGAAGTCTGGCTTACTACCATGAAGGTGTGCAAAAAATGAGAAATAATAGTTCTATGAACCAATATAGAATCATTACTTATAAAATGGAAAAACAAAGTGCTAATGAATACCTATAATATGATACCTTTCATGTAAGAAAGAAAGAGAAATAAACACATATACATGTATTTTCTCATTTGTGTAAAAGTCACAGTAGGAAGGATAAGTCAGAAATGATATTGGTTATTTACAGAGGATGATTACATTGGAATAAAATGAGTAGGAGGAGAGTGATGTTTCTCTGAATATGCTTTCTGTATAGTTTGGATTTTAGAACTGCATTGTTTCACATTCAAAACATAAATAATTAAAGCCAATGAAGGGAGTACAAAATGGAACACAAACAAATAAACCTATTATAAATGAATGATATAACCACCTTAAAGGAGAGAAAAGAACTAATTTTCTTTGAAAAACAATATTTTACTATATTCACTAAGGTTAATGGTAAAAAGATGCACTATTAATTAGATTTGTTTTTCACAGGTCTAAGAGTTATTGGTTTCAAAAATGCTTTATGAGTTTTCAAAGATTGAATAAATAGATAAAGATATTGTGGATAATTCAAAGAAAAAAGTTTAATTCTCTTTATGTGTGTATATACACACACACACACACATACACACACACATACACACACACACATATATATATATACACATACACACTATATGTATAATTTCTTGGCTCTATCTGCTGAGAGGGACTAGAAGCAATAATATTCCGTAAGAATGAGTGATGAGTGTAGCCAGGCTTCACAGTACAGCTCTCCATCAAATGGAACCAACTTCTTGGAGGAATGGCTGATTCCAAGGCGGGGCAAAGAAAACAGTACAAGATGAACCTGGGATCTCTTGCTTTGTCAGAAAGTAAGAAAGTGCAAAAAACCTAATGGAAATATTTCAAAAGGACACAGCAGCTAACTTGAAGAAAGTCCCAAGGGCCAAATTTGGGACAATTTGAACAACAAAATAAATACAGTAACAGATTATAAAACAAAGTACAATAAAAATCCACGAGTTTATACTGGTAAAATATGTGAAGAAATGAATAAACAAATAAAGGAGACAAGAGAAAAGCGTGGTTCTATTTATAGGAAAATGCCTACTAAACAAATGTAGAAGGAATGATGGAATTAAATTTTTTTTTAATGTTTTATTTATTTCTAGGAGAGAGAGAGTGAGAGAGCGTGAGCAGGGCAGGGTCAGAGAGAGAGGGAGTCACAGACTGAAACAGGCTCCAGGCTCCGAGCTGGCAGTCAGCACAGAGCCCCACGCGGGGCTCGAACCCATGAACCGCGAGATCATGACCTAAGCGAAAGTCGGACGCTTAACCCACTAAGCCACCCAGGCGCCCCAGGAATGATGGAATTAGAAAACCACTGCTAGCAACCTCCATAGAAATTGTTTCCAACAACAATGATTGATAAATGATAAAACTAGAGATTGGAAGTTGGTGAAACACAGGATATTTCTCTAAATTCAAAATATCTTCTATAAGATTCTTATTGCTTACTAATGAAAAATAATAACTTTACACTGTAGAAACTTGGCAGAACCACCTTAGCCAAGTGATCAGAGGTAACAACACTGGTCAATGGGACAAACTGATGGCATGTGCCCCCTGATGATGGCATACTGAGAAGCACAAATAATCACTTTTGTGGTGATTTTGTAAAATATGTATAACCTGAATTTAATCATAAGGAAATATTAGCCAAACCCAAAGTAAGAACACTTAAAAAAATGGCTGTCTAGTACTCTTTATAAAAATATCAAGGTCTTGAAAGATGAAGGAAAACTAAATTGTTCTAGATTAAAGGAAATTAAAAATACATAAAAATAATGTAATAAATAATTCTGAATTGGATCCTGAGCCAAAAACCAATGACATTAGCAGGATAATTGGTAAAATTTGGTTAAAGTCTATATATTAGATAATATCATATTGATGCTATTTTCTTGATTTTTACATTTGTACTGTAGCTATTATAATGTTAGCATTTTGGAAATATGTGTGTGGGGAACATAGTATTCTTTTTCCTATTTCTGCAACACTTTATAAGACTGAAATTACTTTAAAATGCATTTTAAAATTAAGAGAAAATGTAAAGCAAAAAATAAATGAGGCCAATATCTTTGTGTAATCTTTACTTTTAAAATATTTCACCCTTTTTGGATTCTTTTACTTTTTCCTCACCATCTCTTTCCTCAACCCTTCTTTCATTCACTGTTTCATGAGATCATCTAAATTCTTTGGCTTAATGTCTGAGACCTTCCTAAACTGGCTTTTGCTTACCTTTACTACTTTATTTTTCACAAGTTGTTGCTTCACGGTTCAGCAACATTAGATTAATCTCATTCTCCAGCTTCATTCCAAGTTTTTGTCCTATGGCTTTGCTCATGTCTCAGCTTATTTTTCCATGGCATTCTCTGCATATTTCTAATACTTCCAATTTGAATTCAAATGATCAGTTTGTGTAATTGTCTCACCTACTTTAACTTCCTTAAAAGTCTGGCATTGTAAGCATGACTTATGTTTATTGAACTGAACCTCTTTTGAATTTCCAGAGCATTTTTGTCTCTTTCTTTTTTGACATTCGAAGTCTTCTACCTGATTTTATAGTCACTTTTGTATATATCTTATATCTTATATACTCAGAGCACACCGGGGTATGCCTCAAGCTAATCTGTACAGTTGTTATTCCTAGAAGAAGGGTAGTACTTCCTAGTGGGTCAGCATCACAGAGCTTGTTCAACTTACTTTCTGGACACTATAAGAACTTTTGGTTCTTGAAAGGACACAGATTTTGTGCATGCCACTCACTAGTACCAACATACCTTTAAAAAAATTCAGGTTTGAGAAGAATTGTATTAATTAATAAAGAAGCAAACAAATAAATCTATAAAACAGTTAATTCAGGTAAGTACATTTACTTTACAGAAGAATTCCAGAGTTTATAAAAATTCACTATAGAATTATTTTAAATAGGAAACATTTCTGATCTATATAAAAGATGTATGCGTTTAAAGTAAATTTGGAAATATTTATCAGGTCATATTATGTAACGCAGAGTACACCTATGTAAATAATATAATACATATATAGGCACAGTTATTTTTTTCAGACACACGAAGGATACAGAATTAGTAATACATTCATTGCCTTTAAGGAGCTTAAAATCTGCATACATGGATAAGAAAAACATAAGTAATGTTAAGTTTATTTTTCCTTTGGTTTATATTATGAGTTCTTAAAGAAGTGAGGTGGACTAATCATTGCTGGAGATATAAAGGAGAGATATATATCCTGAGGGGATCATGAGATGAGGGTGCCTAACTCACTGAAGAAGAACAGAGGATCAGCTCAGTCTTTGTAGTGGAGGGAGGCATGAGTAGTCCTTTAAAAATCACGTAGTGGCATTAGGAGAAATGGGGTACCCAGGAGTAGAAGTGGATTCTGAAGAGAAAGTGATTCCATTTAAATTGAACAGATTTTAGGTGCAGTGTGATTTTGAGGGAAAGACATACCAACAATTGAAAGTGCAGGACTGGAAATTAGGAAGAAAGTTCCTCTAGAATTTGAGAGTCTAAATTTGAAAGTCATCTGGGAGTGAGTATGGAGAGAAGGGGTAGAGGAAAGGAAGTCTGGAGTAGCATCTGAAGCCAGGGGATAAAAAGAGGAAAAGGGAATAAAAGGGAAGAGAAAAATCAGGAAGATGGTGTGTCAACTGGGAGAGAGATGTGTTTCTGAATATAGAGATAAGAATTACAAAAGTATGAAATGCCAGAGAGTGAAAGACATTGAGAAGTATAGAAAGTCAGGAAAAGTAGAAAACAGTGAGGACTAAGAGATACTCAGTGAGTTTTAATTGTGTAGTATTCAGGGTTTGAGAAAGGGCAGAATTCAGAAATGAAGGCAGAAGTCACAAACTGGCTGCCTTTATGCAGACTCCAGCCTACGTTTATATTTTGTTTGGCCTATTCTTTCTTAGCTCACATGGTATTTAAAAATACATAATTTTGTCAACATTTAAAAAATCAAAACATTTTACTAAGAAGGTCAGACTTCCAAGCTCTCTTGAAAATTCTAAACATCTGCAACAGTGGGTCTTGGTTTCCTCATTGCAAGAAAAATGCCTGGAAATGACTAGAGACTGCACCCATTAGGAAATGAGCTGTCCATTTTGCGAAGGGCCATCCATCTCTTCCTATGTATTTCTTGTACCTAGCTCACTTTACTTATTTTGAGTGCTTGAAATCATTTGACATTTTTACATCTAGATCAGTGGTTTTCAAACTAGGATATGTCACACTCACACCAGAAATATAGATTGCAGGATCCTATCCCTGTTGTTTCTCATTTAGCAGGTCTGGGATGAGGCTCAAGAATTTGTCTAAGAAATCTACAGATGATGCTGATACTATTGGTATAGGGACCACAGTTTAAAAGATTCAAAGATAAGTGAGTGGTAAGGAAGTAGTTCAAGAGTTTAGTGTAGTGTTTAGGTGCATAGACTCTGCATTCAGGGGGAATTAGGTTTGGGTTTTTCACCCAGGAAATAAGGGTGATCGTGCCTACCTCAAAGGTTTCCTTTTTAGTCTAAATGAGATAATGCATATAAAATATGCATTGGTATCTTCAAAGCAGGACCTAGATTATTGTAACTCTTCATAAAATTATTCTATTGTATGTTAAGTCTATTAAGTCTTTCAAGAATATTGATTCTGGGGAGAGATCAGAGACAGATTGGTAGTTAGGGAGCAAAAATGATCAAGAATCTTTATTTTTTTTAAGAATGAAGGAAATATAAAAGTATGGAAAAATTACCATTTCTCTGAGAGCTGCATTAATGGGAAGTTACCAGTTGAAGGAATAATAGTGGGGATATGAAAACATATCCTGAGATTCAGGAAGGGTATATGGGACATCAACTGGTATGAGGTAGGAAAGTTATAGATTCACTGCACCCAACACAGCTGTGGGATGGTTGATAAGTAGGAAGGAGACTCTGCTAAGGATTACATAATCTCCATATTTAAATGACACCTAGCTAGTAAGTGGAGGTAAAGGGATTACAACTCTTGTCTTCCATACTCTAAATTCCATGTTTTTTCTTTTTGAACATAATGCTTTTCAAAGTCTACGCTATTTACTATTAGACTGAACACTCTTGCTTGTTTGTATAACTTCTGTCTTTAGAATTATTTCAGGTGGCTCCTTTGATTCCATAGTCTGATGTAGATGATCCTCTCATATTTTATATCTGTTATTATGGTTAACACATTGTTTTATAAATTACATATTTACATATCTATTTGTACCATTAGATAGATGGGAGGATGGAGAGATAAATGGAAGATAGTATATATCATTGTTTTTGATATTCTGGGAATTAATAAAAATAAGTAAATATTGAATTTCCAGGGCATAAATACATTTTTAGGGAGTAATAAATATTAATAACAATGTTAACATATGTTGTTTAATAGATGAAAAATAAAGGATTAAATAGATGACTGTCTCCTACATGGAGGAACAAACAAACAGGGAACAAGGGCTCTTATATGGCTAAGGTGAATGACAAGCTCAGCTATCTGAGAGTATCCTGGTAGCCTCTGCATAAGAATCATAAAGTCCCTTACTGTGTGTTCAGCTGGAATGGTGGATATGCTGCCATGTTTGGCCTGATGATGGATTCAGGCAGCAAAGTGACTGTGCAGGCTCAGTCAGCAGCTTGATTCCAATTGATTTCATCAGGGCCTTACTGTGGTCATCTACAATTGGCAGCCCTGATTTGTATAGTTCATGACCCCAGGGAGGAGTGTGTTTAATTTGCCAGCCTGTAGTGTTCTAACAGGGCAGACCAAGCATTTAGGCCATTGACAACACTCCAAGAGTCAGTAAAAATATAAAGCACATTGGCCAGAGCTTCAAGAATGACCTTGAGTTCTGCATCCTTTGTGGAAGAACCACTTCCATTTTCAGTTCTGCATAGTTAGGTAAGAACAAATAGTATCAGCATTCCAATGGATACCACTGGCTTTAATTTAGTGAAACTATTAATGAAGCAGACCCAGGCATTTAGTGAAACCTCTATGAACAGGGAACCCCATTGAGCCAGCAGCTTTCCCTCAGGAGATTTTAAGTGGAGGTTGCTTCTCTTTACTAGAGGTTCTAATCAATCTCTTTCACTCATAAAGACTTGTAGCTCAGTGGAGTCAGTAATGTGGGGCTGTACAGACAGAGAGTCTGCCACAGTTTGCTGAGAGCTTACAACATAGCCAGTTGGTTTGGACCTACTGTAAGGATACTGACTTGTGCCCTAGCTGATAATAAACTAAACCATCAAATATGTCCAAGTAGATCATACTGTCTCCTATATTCAGAGTGTAATAAGGTGCAGGGCTTTCTTTTTTGATGGTTGAGGCTGAAAAAGCAGGAGCATCTTCTTGATTACTGAAAGGAATTTGCTTAGGTAGCCCCTCAATTTTGTGAGAGTTTATTATTCACTCCTGATAGCTGAGGCTTCTGACTTGCCAAATAACAGGACATCATTTTCGTTAACAATTTGAACATCAGAAAGTAAAGCCACTCATACTAAATGTTAATGGCAAATGGAGGAGAAATTTAGGTGTAGAGGAAGTACTGTAAACATATCAGAAGCCTTGCCATATGAATAAAAATTGGTCTTGGACTTTGAGTGCCAGTGGGATAGAAAAAAGATGTTAGAAAGGGAACATACCAAGTGCCATCATTCAATGCAGAGGATTTAGTTACAGTTACATGTTTGGAAGAGTTGAGGCATTAGGATCAAAAGCAAAATTGACAATCCACTGTGAGCCTCCAGATCCTGTTAGCCTTTTTTTGCTGGCCATGCTTGGCTGTTGTTCTAAGATATTACATCTTGGGTTACTATCCTTGCTGCTGTTAAGTCCTTAAGTGATGATTTCCTTTCTTCTTCCTAAGATTCTCCACCTTTTCTGCTGGACTACCAAGAGAAAATAGAGAAAAGAATTGGAGAGTGATTTATGGTCTATTAGTATTTCTCTACATATAGCTCTTCCTGATCAGGACAACCCTTTCTGGAATTTCTGAGAATTTACAAAGAAATGTTAAGACCAATTATACATTCAGCGGTGGAAACCACACAAATGGTACATTGAGTTGGCCCAAAGGACCCTGTACACAAGGTCATTGGCTTTCTTTCTCCTTGGGTAAACCCTGCCCAAACCTGATCAGGTGAATCCTGGTGTCCCTCCTTCTGCCAATCCACAGAACCTAGCAGATTGTGATTTGGGTGATTGTACACAGCAGGTCTATAAGAATTTTAGTGCTTGCCCTCCCAGAAGTTCTCCAGCTATTTATATGGGTGACACCCCCCCCCATTTCCTCTTAGGAACAGGGAAACTTTAACTCCATTATTAATCATCTTTTTACTTAAAGCACTTAAGGTCACTATAAAAGGGAAAGGAGGGATCATGAATCATGGCGAGTAAGAGCAGTTCTACAGCAGTAAGAATGCACATTTACTTGTGATTTTCAGGGTTTGTAGGTGGTTTGCAGCCCAGTGAAAGGAACTGATAATGTTGCTTTTCCAACTGATATCAGCAGTAAGCCATCAATACAGACAATCTAAAGACTGGTATATTAAATGTATGCTTCCCCAGGGGCACAAACTGCACATATCTGCATCATTTATGTAGATACCTACGGTAAGAGCCCAATGAGACCAATAGGAATCAAGCTGCTGACTGAGCTTGCATTGACACAATGGCTGCCTGCATTCATCATCGTACTGAACGTGGCAGCACATCCACTATTCTAGACTAAGCACAAAGTAAATGACTCTATATTTCTGATGTAGAAGCTACTTGGATACCCTCATGTTGAGCTTGACATTCTTCTTAGCCAGATTGGATTCCTGTTCCCTGTTTGTTCCTTCAGTTAAGCATTCGTCAATTTATCTAACTTAATCTTTTATTTTTTCATTCATTAAACAAATATTAATTGATCTCTGGAAGTTAATAAATAATAAGATATAATGCCTGTCCTCCAAGGGACTCTAATAGGACAGACAGATATATAAACATGTGATTTATAATGCAATGAATTAATCACAATGATAGATGTAAACTATGGGAATAGAGAAGAGGAACATCTACAATAGACTAGAATCAGAGAAATCTTGGCTTCCACTCCTAATAGTTGCATACTTCTCTCTTTTTATAATCAGAAGAGATACACTGCTCTATAACTATTGTCTGAATGGGGGTGGGAACCCTGCTCATCCAGGGTGAATCTTGAGACTTACAGGTAATTGGTGGATTAGTGAGAAGGTCCCACCACACAGGGTATAGTCAGCAGGGCACTATTTGGGAACTGTCTTTGAATTTATTTCCCAATATTTGGCCTGGCACCACTTTGTAAATTCTTCCTCATTAATATATAACATATAATAAATAGGCGTTAAAGTGGAGGATCATTATTATGCAGTTGAACATAAATTTCATCACCATGTTGGCTACCAATTCCCAAAGACATCCCAGAAAATGCTTTTATCAGTCTGCAAATCCCTGATCCTTTCTCTTCTAGAGAACTGGAATGTCTGTCAGCATTATGTCCTTGTTATCACAATTGTCAAGAACTGTGAAGGGGCTGAGATTGTATCCTACTTTGAAATCTAAGAACAATGACAGAGTTTCATGAATGCCAGAATGTTAGAAGACTCCTAGTACAAAAAACAAAGGACGTGATTATGCACCACTGTAGTAGTATCCAGGCAGCAGTTTCTCAAGACCCAGTTCCTATAGGGCAATGCAAGGATGGCTAAGTGGTACAGTCTCATGCAGTGGGAATAATCCTCAGCTTAGGGAATGGAAATCTTTTTTTAATTTTAAAATGTTTTAAATGTTTATTTATTTTTGAGAGAGAGAGAGAGTAAGTGGGGGAGGGGCAGAGAGAGAGAGGGATACAGAGTCTGAAGTGGGCTCCAGGCTCTGAGCTGTAGCACAGAGCCCTATGTGGAGCTTGAACCCACAAAATCTGAGATCATGACCTGAGCCGAAGTCAGATGTTTAACCAACCCAGCCACCCAAGTGCCCCATCTTTTTTTTTTTTTTTTAAGTTTATTTATTTATGTTGGGAGAGAGACAGAGAGAGAGGGAATCCCAAGCAGGCTCCATGCTGCCAGTACAGAGCTGGATGCAGGGCTTGAATTCATGAACATTGAGATCATGACCTCAGCTGAAGTTGGACCCTTAGCCAACTAAGCCATCCAGGCACCCTGGGAATGGAAATCTTTTACTATGATCAATAAGCCAATTTACCTTTGCTCTGGAAGTAAACATTTTTATCATCCAAAATTGTGGTTATACAAAGATCTTTGAAAGGATAGTCCAGAATGAAAAGTAGTTAGTGCCTCTACTTGTTTTGAAGGCTCCAATAAGTACCACAGAGTAGAGATTCCTGCAAGTATGGGAACTTATATAAGATGAAATTAACCCTTTTCTCTTCATCTTCCTATTAACCATGTTCAGCTCTTTACAGTTTTTTTACAGATCATCAATTTACAGTTGAATAATACAAGTTCAACACTCCCTGGTGAAAAGCTTTGAAATTTATAAAAACTTGCCTTTGAATAACTGTCCCATTTTACGTTTTCTCTTTGGGAGCAATATAAAAATGGGTTAGACAGTGCATTCATATTCTAACACTGACATAAGTAATACTGAATAATATTTATTCAGATCATAGATATTTTAATGTGCATGTTAAAAGTTCGAAAAATACTTAGTTCACATTGCAGAGAACAAATAAGAAGTACTGATTTTTTAAACTTTTTTCTTTTAGCTTACAGATTGCAGTGGACCAAAGGAAAATACTTCATGTATTGAGCAAAATAAAGACAATCAGTGTTTTGAAAATGAAACTGACAAAAAGACAAGAGTAAGTGTTAGGGTGTTTTCTTTGTTTCTCTGTTTAATGGGCAAGATACATGTTCTCTGTGCAGTATAACCTCATTTCTGGTTTTGGCCTGCTCAGAATATTGTGTTCACCTGCTAGCCGGTTGACATTGGACTATGTATCATTTTGAGCAGTTGTGTGCTTTCATTATGAGAAGTTTGTTTGTGTTTGTTTTGGTATAAATTCTAAAGTTACTAGTAACCACACCACCATTTTATAAGCTACTCCATTTCTCCTTTTCTCTCCTGTCTGGTTCAGGATGGGAAAAACATCCTCACGTTATTCTTCAATAATGGCTTTTAGATTTTATTTAGGTTTTTTTTCCCCTCCCTTGGGTAATAGCTTCTCTGAAGCAGTCTGAACTCTACTTCAATACTTTTTTGTGATTGTCACCTTGTATATTTATTCAAGACAGGGAATCAAAATCAATCATCTATAAGGTAATGCTAAGCAGATCATGTTGCTTCATTTGATGAAATAAAGAACCTGAATTCAAGGAAAGTGTGTATATTTCTAAGTACAAATATTTTATTAATCAGCAACCTCAGATGTAATTTATTTCTGATCAATTGCCACAAGTTGATCCTTCTTTACTATAGCCCAGTGAAATATACCAAGGTTGTATTCTCCAGTTAATTGATAAAAACATCAAATTTAATTATGAAAACAATAAAATAAATCACTATTATTTTTATGAACATATATTAAGTATTTAAAGCACACATAAAGTTCTTTTGGGAGATTATTTTATAAGTATTAGCTTTATCGATGCTTCTTGAAACTTGCCTTCAATAATGTTCCTTCTTGTCTTTTTTCTGAATTTTCTGTTAGCAAGAACAAGCAGTCTTCATTATGGCTCTATAGGTCTTCAAATTTATTTCAAATATTAGACAATATATCTATTCAGTGGTAAATACCAGTAAAGGATCACTTTTCTGTTGATTACCGTTTATAACCTGGGCTGTCTTCTGTTAATTGCCAGTTACTTGAACCTCTTAATTTTGACTTGATTTTGAGATTTGGGCAAAGTTCTGAGTCAGCCCCAGTTATGAATTTTCATCATTATGATGTGGGGTTAGGAGTGTATGATGAAAAAAGAATTCTTGAGACAGTTTATGGTGTAAGTGTATTTAAGTAGCATGGGGACAGGGCCTGTGGGTAGAAAGAGCTGCACATTTGTGATATGAAGCTGGTGGTTATATGCTTAGTGTTCAATGGGGAAGGGACATGCAGGGAATATTAGATTGTAATCATCTTCTTCAGATTTCTGCTAATAAAACTATTTTCTCAAGATTTCTCTGATGCTTGTCATTCAGGTCAATTTTAGCTATTGGTGGGATGTACAGGCAGTTATGAGATCCTTTAGGAATGTAGCATCTAACATGTATTTAATCCTTAAGAAAGCTTTGCAGGATATACGTCAGCCTTCTGGGCTAAAGGTGAACATTTTTCTGCTTCTATCCCTCATCAGTTAACTGTGAGGAATTTAGTTAAAATAAGAAAGGTTGTATGGTAAATTGTCCTTCCTTTATAGGGAAACTATGGAATCTAGAGCCAAATTTAAATAGTGAGCAGTTTATGGAATCCCTCTATGAAAGACCATTGTCTGCTATCCTGAAAAATGTTTTTGTTTAACATGGAATGTGTTACTTAAACTATTTGAAACTGTTATAATATCCTAAATGTATTTCCAGGAAAGGAAGTCATCTAATTTGGCAGTGCCAGTATTTTTCTCCAAAAGGAGAGAGGGAGGGTGAATGTCCATAGTAGACTCATGAATACTTAGAAAACAAATGTTTAGACTTCCTGGCTGTCCAAGAGGATATTTGTATTCTTGCTTACTGAAAATGAAGTCATCAGGCCTTAGTAGGATATGAATGTGCCAATTTGTCAAGCAGCTAAATTAAATAAGTGCTGGCAAATAAACTAGAAAAAGTTTTGTGTTTTTATCATGGGAAAATATATTGCTAGCCTATGCTATTTAAACCCTAAAAGCTTCAGTGTTTTAATCTTACAGGGTAGTCATGAGATTTTAATGAGACCTAAAATGAACATGGTTAGTACTGCCTGGCAAAGAGTAGATTTTTATTCTATGAAATAAATTGCAAGTCTTACATTTATTTTTTTAAGATGGTACACTCTATTACAAATAGTTCTCAGGGTTTCCTTGAGTTCATATCTATATTACATTACTAAGTCTATAACATTTTTGAGCCTGGAAACCATTTGGCCAAGAAGAGGCTCCTGCCTTGATTTCTAGTTGTGGCTGTTCAAAATAAGTTCTTATTGAATTATTTTCTCATCAGTGAGAATTTCTTAATTATCTTTAAAATTAATTATATCACAAACAAAAGAATAGTCATGATTATTGTATGAACGTAATATGTTATTGTAACTATTGTACAGAGACAATTCTTCAAAAGCTGTTGACAGTAAACCACACTTTAGAAATCACAGTTGTTTATATCTATTAAATATTACACTGGACTTTGGTTTCCTCATCTTCATAATTAGGATATTAGATCAGATTATTCCTAAGGATTCTTCTGGATCTAAATTTGAATCATTCTGTGACAGTCAAGAGCAGACAATAAATTATATTGTATAAATAGAGTCCATTAATAATACAATTAAATTATGTTAGCCAGCAATAGCCAGTGAACCCCATGCAAATTTAGACTTATGTGATAGATATGTATCTAGAACAATAAACAGGAACATTTTCATTAGGCCACAATAGTTTGAGAAAATGCCAAGAACCCAACTTATAGGCCAGTGGTTCTTGAAGTGTGATCCCCAACCACCAGCATTCACATCCTCTAAAGACTTGCTAGCAAAGTCAGTTCTTGGGCTCCACCTCAGATCACGTAAATCAGAAATGCTGGGAGTGGGACCCAGACATGTGTGTTTTAATGAGCCATTCAACTGATTCTTAGGTTTGCTACAATTTGAGAACCACTGCTGTGAGTAGTAAAACCTCTGGACTTCCCTCTGATGAGTCCCTAGCCATTTTCCTGTCACATACTTTAAACCAGTCAATTTAGGGAAGACCCAGAAAGTGATTCAAGTATTTATAAGGCAATTAAGATAGAATAAATTGCACCATACGTACTGTTTATGTGTCTTGTTTGCATTTCTCATCCGTTGGTAATCTTCCCAAAAAACTCTGTGTGCTGATTTTCTATCGTCATTCAGAAACATGTTATTGTCTGCATTCCTTTCTACTCTCTCTTAGTTGCCAGATTTTGACCGTAGCTTAATTTTTATCAGGCTTCTGGAAGTTGTTTTGTCAGGTGGGAGATGTCTTCCCTAAAAGTATTGATCCACAAAAATTAGAATCAGAAATAATTTTCAATTGCTTTCCTCATCTGTGCCTGGAGGGAAACTTTCCCTGTTTTCGTTATACTTTTAACCAAATTTCAATATATTTGGAGATGCTTTTGCCATCATTGAGGCTTAAACAACTGATTTCTGTTCTTTCCAAAGTAGTTTTTTCAGTTGCAGACTTTATCTTCCTCTTGTTTAAGGGCTTACATGAATCATAGTGTTGCCACTTGTCACAGGATATGGAAAACTCTGAAGTTACAAGGGCAATACAATTTGTAAAATTTGTTATAGGTGTGCTTATCAGAAATGATGAAATTCTGTAAACTGTGAGAAAATTAAAATTAGGAAATGAAAATGAAAATATCATTGAGGGGATGCCTGGGTGGCTCAGTCGGTTAAGTGTCCGACTTCGGCTCAGGTCATGATCTTACAGCTTATGGGTTCGAGCCCTGTGTCGGGCTCTGTGCTGACAGCCAGCTTAGAGCCTGGAGCCTGTTTCAGATTCTGTGTCTCCCTCTCTCTCTGACCCTCCTCTGCTCATGCTCTCTCTCTCTCTCTCAGAAATAAATAAAACATTAAAAAAATAAAAAATATATCTTTGAGAATTCTAGACCTTTACTGATGAAGAAATATTTTAATTTGATGTGGTTCATTCATTTTATTATTTCCCTTGAACAATCTTAAACACATGGAATTATCTTTTAGGGCTATGATCTGTATTTAAATAAATCTAGTAAACAAAAGGTAATGTTTGGAGATTTGGTCTTCCAGAATCCTAGTGAGAAACAATGAGGATTTTTAATCAGATCACAGGAAGACTAGGGAACTTTGAAAGGACATGGTGACTATGTAGAGTTGAGAGATGGGTAGTATTAGAATGAAAATGGGGACATTTAGGTTGACTCATAGATAAATAGAATGAATTCAATAATGATGTCTTAAATTTGAGATAATAGGGAGTATCTAAGAGGAAATCTTCTAAGAGGAGCTGGACAGACTGGTTTAGAACCAAGGGCATCTTGGTGGCTCAGTAGGTTAAGTGTCTGACTTTTATTTTCGACTGGTGTCAGGATCTCACAGTTCCTGTGTTAGAGGCCCATGTCAGGCACTGCACAGGCTGATTGGGATTTTCTGTCTTCCTCTCTCTGGCCTCCCCCACTCATTCTCTATCTCTCTCTGTCTCAAAATAAATAAACATTTAAAAAATGTAGGACAGTGTGATAGAGTGAAAAGAGCAAAAGGCCCACAGTCAGTGACCACAGTTTATATTTCGATACTACCACTAATTAGTCATGCAACCTTGAGCGGATTAAGTGGTCTCTATTTTTATTGTAAAATGTAGGTAGTGCCTTTCTTATAGGGCTACAATAAGAATCAAAAGAAATAAAAAGGACCGACAGCTAAATACTCTGGTTACTGCTTACATTTGGCAACATGATTGCAAACTAAATGTCTCAAAAATATTTTAAGTTTTAGGCAGTATTTTACTTGTTTGGTGTTTTAAATCTAATTTCTTACATATTAAAAAAAATGTTTCTTTTTGAGAGAGAGAGGAAGAGAGCATGAGCAGGGGAAGAGCAGAGAGAGGGGGAGACAAAGGATCTGAAGCAGGCTGCACACTGTCAGTGCAGAGGCCCATGCAGGGCTCAGACCCACAAACTGTGAGATCATGACCTGAGCCCAAGTTGGATGCTTAAATTGACTGAACCCCTAAATCTAATTTCTTAAGCAGAAAACAGATTCTAGCCAATCTCGTGAATTAGAACTAGTTGGTAAAATGTATTCAGTGGAAATTATGCAAATATCATAATGGATTGGGCATAAAATTAGGTTTCTTTTAACAAGAACAGAGAAGTAACCAGTTGGAGAAAAATTTGACTATAAGGAATATATCAGACTAGTAAGGAAACGTGGTGTAAGAGTAGGTCATAATTGGAAACCTGAGAACTTGGGTCATTGTCTTTGTGCTCTCATTATTTGGGCATTCTTGGGCAAATCTCTTGGCCAGTCTATGCCTCAGTTTCCTAATCTAAAGTAATTAGATAATTTATATTTTAATAAAATTTTAAACAAATTTTAAATAACTTATAATACTTTGATAGAATAGGGAAAATATTTATTTTAGAGAATCCCAACATAGACTTTAATTTTTTTCATATTAAAATGTATCTATTAATGTACTCTGTTAAACACCTGCACATTCTGATTAAGAATAATTTTGCAGCTGAGCTCTATTTCACTATTTACCGTTCTTGCTGATATTTATAAGGAAACTTCTTTTCTTTCATGCTACTCAGCCACGGGAAAGAAAGCTTTTAGTTTGTTTGTTTTAGGCAATGAGAGCAGACTAGGGATTTTCTTTCCTTTATAGGTGTACCTTAGATGCTCTCCATGGTCCTTATTTAAAAAAACTTTTTTTAATGTTTTATTTATTTCTGAGAGAGAGAGTGAGAGAGAGTGTGTGTGTGTGTGTGTGTGAGCAGGGGAGCGCCAAAGAGAGAGGGAGACACAGAATCTGAAGCAGGCTCCAGGCTCTGAGATGTCAGCACAGAGCCCAACATGGGGCTCGAACCCACAAACCGTGAGATCATGACCTGAGCCAAAGTTGGAAGCTTAACCGACTGAGCCACCAAGGCATCCTATCCATGGTCTTTATTTTAAATGGTTCTGAGTTAATCTTCCTGGAGACCTAAATTCCAAAAAAGAAAAAAAAAAAAAAAACACAGAATCATCCATTCCCCCACTCCCACGCCATACCAACCTCAAACTCTGCACAGCAAGTCCTACCTACCCTCTGGTTGCCCCTCAGTCTGAAAAAACAAACAGAAAATCAGAGGATTAAAAGTAATTTTAACCCTAGAGGAGAAAGCAGGAAACAACCTCCTTGACCTCCACCGCAGCAATTTCTTACTTCACACATCCCCAAAAACAAGGGAATCAAGAGCAAAAATGAACTATTGGAACCTCATCAAGATTAAAAGCTTCTGCAAGGCAAAGGAAACAATCTATAAAACTAATAGGCAACTGACGGAATGGGAAAAGATAGTTGCAAATGACATATCAGATAAAGGGCTAGTATCCAAAATCTATAAGGAACTCACCACACTCCGCTCCCGAAAAACAAACAATCCAGTGAAGAAATGGGCAGAAGATATGAACAGACACTTCTCCAAAGAGGACATCCAGATGGCCAACAGACACATGAAGTGATGCTCAGCATCCCTCCTCATCAGGGAAATACAAATCAAAACCGCACTGAGATACAACCTCATGCCAGTCCGAGTGGCTAAAATGAGCAAAACAGAGAACTCTAGATGCTGGCGAGGATGTGGAGAAACGGGCACCCTCCTACACTGTTGGTGGGAATGTAAACTGGTGCAGCCCCTCTGGAAAACAGTGTGGAGGTTCCTCAAAAAAATTAACAATAGAACTCCCCTAGGACCCAGCCATAGCACTGCTAGGAATTTACCCAATGGATACAAGAGTGCTGATGCATAGGGGCACATGTACCCCAATGTTCACAGCAGCACTCTCAACAATAGCCAAAACATGGAAAGAGCCTAAGTGTCCACCCACGGACGAGTGGATCAAGAAGATGTGGTTTATCTCAACAACAGAATACTACATGGCAATGAGAAAGAATGAAATCTGGCCATGTGTAGCAACATGGATGGACCTTGAAGGTGTTATGCTGAGCGAAATAAGTCAGGCAGAGAAGGACAGCTACCATATGTTTGCACGTATAGGAGGATTAGGAGGAACTTAACGGAGGACCGTGGGGGAGAAGAAGGGGGGAAATAGTGGGGGAGAGGAAGGGAGGCAAACCATGAGAGACTCTTGAATGCTGAGAACAAACTGAGGACTGACAGGTGTGGGGGGGAGGGGGAGGGGGATGATGGGCATGGAGGAGGGCACTTGGGATGAG
Organism: Hyaena hyaena; assembly: GCF_003009895.1. Lineage (NCBI taxonomy): Eukaryota > Metazoa > Chordata > Mammalia > Carnivora > Hyaenidae > Hyaena > Hyaena hyaena. Next base: position 60,453 of record NW_024080691.1, read on the forward strand.
CACCAGGTGTTATATGGAAACCAACTTGACAATAAACTATTAAAAAATAAATAAACAAAAAAGTAATTTTAATAGTAATTTCAAGCAGTGACTTTCCTCAGTCTTAAATAACCTCTACTGCTGCCCTGCTAAGGGAGAGTCTATCATTTGGAAAGCCTCTGGTTTTAGGATATTTACCACCTCCCACGGTATTAATCGATCTGGAAAATTTAAATAGGACAGCATTATTTTTTAAAAATTAAACTCATGATACTCAAGTTATTTTAGCATTGAGTATATTTTCTCTTTTCTAATGTCAGTGAAAGTAAAATGGTAAACTTCTAAATATCTGGAATTAATAGAGAATAATTGTTTTTAAAGAGATATTGTAGTTAACCGACTAACTTGGTTTACTAATGTAAAATGTAATTACTCCTCATTTTATGGTTGATGAAGATATTGTGCTTTATCTTTGAGCATCTTGTAGTGCCTCAGGGTCAGTGTTCTGTCTATTAAAGATTAATAACTGGACTTCTATACTAGCATTGCAGGAGATCAGGTTTTTTTGTTACTAATGCTGATATTTCATAAAGCAATTTTAACTAGTGAATCCAAATACTGATTTACTAGCTGCCTCTAAAGGAACACAAATAACTACAGAAATGATATTCTGGTCATTTGATATGTCTGTTTTTAGGAACTTTGTGGGTTTTTTTTTTTACATATGTTTGTAAACAGCAAAGTATCTTTGATATAATAGAGAATATTCAGATATTCTGCCCTCAGAACCAAACATTTGAAGTTTATGGTATTTACCACGTGGATGGATGAGTTAATAATTTTGAAAGTACAACAGATCAGCATTATCACAAAAATGGGGTGAAATTTGGAGTTCATGTCATTGTTCATCTGCTCAGTAGTGGAATGTCCTCCATGCACTGGTTTACCAACTGAGTAGCTATATAAATTTGAGCAAGTTAATTTTTCTGTGCCTCAGTTTCATCACCTGTAAAATTATACTTAATTCAATGGTTGTAAATACTTAATGAGAATATGTATATGAATGTGTCTAATCACAGACTGCTAAATAAAAAGTTAATGATCAATATGAAAATTATTCTTTATTTTATGTATTTGTAAATACTATGGTTAATGTAAATCACTTCTTTAGAAACCAAGCTATATTAAAAGTTCTTCCCTGTGATACATCGTATTCATTCATTAAAAAAAAAATCGTCAGCATCTGCTGCACAGCTGGCACTGTTCTAAACACTAGTGATATAGCCACGGACATAACAGATAAACTTCTTGCTCCCAGGAATAAATTTCAAATAGAGGCTCTGGTAAGATATGAATAAAGAAGATAATTTCAGATTGTGATAGTTGCTATGAAGGAAATAAATAGGATTATTTGATAGAGAATGATGGGAGGGAATGTAATTTAATTAAGGAGGTCAGTTGGGGAAGATTTATAAAGTGCTAACATCTGAGCAGAGACCTGAATGATGAGAAGGAGACAGCTGTGTAAAGACCCAGGGGAAGAGTGTTTTAGGCAGAGGGAACAACAAATTCAAGGCCTTGAGGAAGAATGAGAATTAAATACTATGTTTGAGGACAGATAGCAGGTCAATATGATGGGATGTAAAATGGGGAATGTGGGAAGGGCAGTTAGCAATACTACAGAGATTATTTATATCAGTTTGAAAACAAAATTGCATTTCATACCATATAGCATTTTAGATGTGTGGCCTGTGCACAACTGTTTGGATTTCTGGACTCCAACTCATAGCATTCTATAATAGTAGAAAAAATTAAGCCTTATAAGGAATGTATTTGACGTTCAGCTAAATTTATATAAGCTTTGTTTTTTTTTTTTTTAGGGGAACAGTTTTTATTAAATATTTTCATCATTTGTAGTTTACCACTTGTAATTGTCTAAATTTCAAAAGTTGTTTGAATGTGATGATAATAATAAGGGGGATGATTACATGGTTATCAATTAGGTATGTTTCACTTCACTTACATAAGCAAAATTGACCATTGTTGGAAAGTAGGTGAATGATGAGAATTTCTGTGGCAGTTTTGTTTCACTCAAGATTCTTATTTAATTTTTATGTTTCTTTTATAAAGAAAACTACATACTTAACATACACAGAATACATAGACTTCTACCTTTCACAAATCATTTTAGGCATCCGGTACTATCCAGATATTTTTTTCATCATAGAAACTTTCTAGAAAAGTCAGCCCTTTTCTAGTTGATCCTAATTCCCTATTTGCCTCTGGAGAGTTTGAAAACGAGGGCAGGCATTTTGCCATGATCTGCCCGCAGTCTATTTATTTTACTAAGCTAACAAGCTATGCAGATGTCATTTGTGCGCCTGCTGTCCTGGGTATATGGGGAACAGACAGACGGGATGGAAGTCCATGTGGGTGGATTTCTTTAGTTATTTCCTTTGGAGCTAATCTTTCTAATATGGAGGCTATTCCTTCTGGGTTGCTCCCAAGGCCTTTATAAATTATAAAGACCTCAGTGTAAAAGCCCAGAGATGTGCCTGTCTTTTTAAGGGGGGTGGATGTGCTGCAAGTTGCTTGTAATTAGTTGTACAGAGTCCAGGCTACCTTCCGCTGGAGAAGGCCTTTCAGATCTGGGATGCAGTCTCAGGTTGGACCCAGGGAGGCAGAAACTGCCTCAGGTAATTTATGATGAGATGGAAAGCACAATGCACTCTGTGTTGGAATAGCCTAGGTCCTGTATCACATAAGGGGAATTATATAATCTCAGGGAGCTTCAGTGTCTTCATCGATAAATCAGGGGTTATATTTCCTTTTGGAAGGGTCTAGTGACCATCAGAGATAATATATAAAGTATCTGCCACAGTACTTCTGATAATAGGCACTTGATAAATATAATCAATATAAATATTTTATTTGTAAATATCTTGTCATATATACATCATTCTATTTCTTAAATATATACTTACATGTTACATATATTTTTTAAATATATATGTATATGTATACATCTATATGAACAATAGTATATGTACATATGGTACTCAAGTGGACAAAGGATGCATACCATAGGTTTAAAAAATCTCTTATCAAGAAAAAAATGGCATAACTGAAGCTGTGATCATTCTTTCATTCCTAAAATATTTATTTTGTACCTCTTAAGTGCAGGTACCATGCTAGGTGGCAGAGATATGCATTATATTTGTCTGCAAGGGGCTTAGATTCTAGGAGATAAGCACAGGATATATTTCATCACTAGAGTTTAATTTCATCCTGTTGGAAACAAACAAAATAAAGAAGTGCCTGTAAATGGTTGAGGTACAGGCTTAGTGGAAGTAATTTATAAAAGTAATTTTCTGATATCAAATTTCCAATGGTAGATTTTACTAAGAATCAATATGTTCCTGGATTGGTATCATTAACCTTAAGGAATATCAAGTAAAACAATTTTTAGGCTGTGACTTTATATCTTGCCAAACACTTCATGTGAAGTCACAGGCCCAATTGAGTTCTACGTCTGTAAAAAAAATACTTCATGCTGATGCCTTGTTAATTTTAAAAATAAAAAGAATGCTTCCCTTGAGACAAAGGAGTGGATTACTTTCTATCATCTTTAAATCTGAGGAAAATCAATGGAGAGCCAGGTATACACAAAGTAGAAAGCTGAATCCTTTTTTTTTTTTTTTTTTTATTTAGAAAGCTGAATCCTAAATGGAACTACACTTCAAAATGTTAGCTTGTTTCTTTGATCTAAACATACAAACATTATTCAGTTAATCACATGTGGTAAACAAGATGTAATGAGTTTAAAACATGTATATTCCATGTGCTTTTATACCACATTTGTACTCAGCATTATATGAATGATGCTCCTTTTTTCCCTCACAGAGATTGCATGTTGTTTGTAAAATGCCTGCTCTAAAGTATTTTATTTAATGGAAACTCTTGGATGTGTTCATATAAGTTGATTGCATAAAGATAAAAGATATTATTGATTCACTTCTTTTTCACATATAAAATGTGCGTAATACTCTTCTTCCTTACAACTTCTAGCTAACCTAGTGGGTCCTTCTTAAACTCAGTTCAAGGTTCCTCTCTGGAAAGCTTTCCCTGGCTACTCCATTCTGGATTAAATGCCTGTATGTTGTGATTCTCAAATATCCTAAGTGCTTGCTGTATTGTCCTAGTTGATGCATTTGTAGTCAGTGATTCGGCCAGCTTTTGCTCATCCTTGTGTCCCCACATAAGTACATTGTCAAGTACATTTGTTCAATGAATGAGATACTGGAGTAGACAAAGAGAATATAGAATCAAAACTTCCATTAAGGAGCTCATGGTCTAGTAGGTGATACAACATTGATCCAAATATCATATAGTGAGCCCTTAACAAATGTGTTGGATGCATGACTTAGTAAGTGTATGCCAGAAGTTATGCTAGATGAGTTGCTTTTATTCTGAAGGTCTTTATAGTTTGCAGAGTGCTTTGACCTGTGATTAGCCAGGTCAGAGGATAAGTCAAGCTTCCTCTGCCAGTTGTCTATATCTTAATTATCTGTTCTCTGGGAAAATGGATGTAGTTCCAAAAGTACCTTTCATCCAAGGTACTTTGTAAAATGCCTACATTACTCTGCTACACAATTCACTTCCTCTCTATTCCTGTTTCCTGACTATCTTTGTTCTGATCATGACTAACAAAGCTTTGGATTTGCAGTAAATTACTAGGAATCTGTCCTGGGAAGTCATTTAAATTTTCAAGGTGGTAAGAATGTCACAAGTGCTTTGTCAAATTTAAAGTGCTATAGGAACATAAAGCCTGATGAGTTTGAAGATTAATATGACAATCAGTATCAGTTGCATATTAGATGCCTTGCTTGTGTTATGGAAACGCTCAGACCTAGGAATGCTTAAACCTATGATGTCATGCATATTAGGAGACAAGTTTAGGTAGTAATGAATTAAATTATTATGATGCTGTAATAAATGAGGAAAAGGGTAAATAGGCATAATGATGCGTTTTTAACCTTTTGAACCATAAGACAGTCACCTAATTGAATGGACCAGAACATGTCCATTCATGTATCCACATACTTGTGTTATTTAACTTAAAAATTATCTGAAGATTATTATACCAGTAGGATAACAGTTTTTTATCTATAAACAATTTTTTGAACCACCTTTTTTCTTTTCTCCTCTGAACACATATCTAATTTTCTATGAACTTTTTATTTTTAAATCCTTAGAAAAGTGCTTTCATTTTGGTAGAATAATGGCATGTCATTTCTGAGACACTCATCTATTTAGCAATCAAGAGGATATCAAGGTTAGAACGTGAATAATTCATGAAAGGTGGAAGAGTTTTACATGTTCATCCTTTTCTCAAATTGTTCATTGTAGGAAATATATTTTCTATAAAAAATGAGAGGGGGGTATGTGGTAGGTGGGGAATGATTCTACTGGTATCTTAAAGACGTAATCACAGTGTGTATAGGTTCCTAGATATTTCTTCTTGGTGTCCTCAATGATCCAGGTGAGTATGTGTTTTCTTCTGGTGTAAAGGAGGCATCGATCTTCTATTTTTATTGGTCAGGTAGTGTTTTCCATTCTGTCATTCACTTTCTCTCTCCCTAATCCCCCCACCCCTTCTCTCTGCACCCCTGTTTCTTTCTGTTGCAGTCTGTCTTTGCCTATGTGTCTAAGAGAATGAAGGAGGAGTCTTTTATTATCCAGAGTGATATTGTTGAGTACCTCAAAGGCAGTCTATGTGGCCGTTTCACTGGAAGCTAGGGAGGGATTTGAGGGTAGGGGGAAGGTTAATCATCTGGCTGTTAAAATGCTGCAGAAGGGAGCACAAAGCTCTGCCCATGTAATAAGTGCCTGTAGGCAGCCGGTGAGGAGGGAAAAGTTTGGGAAAGAACTCATTTTTTTTTGTCTCTCAGAATGCAGAACTTTTGTAAACATGTTGGAACCTCCACTCACCCCAATTTTATAATACACGTATTTCTTTAAATATTTAGGTTGTTTGTGTATTCACATACATCACTGACCACACAAATAGGTCCAGAAATAAAAGAAGAAAATTTGATGTGTTCTAAGTTACACTACCAAGTCTGCAGTGTTTAATGTTCCTGGCCCGCTTTCCCTTTTCCAGCTGTTAGTCATTTGTAAGGAGCTGCCCTTGTAAATTGCAAGTGAGTTGGGATGTGATGTATTCAGCACTGCATGCACCGTAGCTTTTCAGTCATATCTTTCGAGTCATTTAGACTCCCGGGAATCATGTTCATAATAAATAGCTTTTTATTACTCAAAGCCGCTGTTCTGGCAGCCAAACGACAGCCCTTTGATAGATGGGCCGGGTAGTTTTTGTGTTGTGCTTACTCAGAGTTGTTAGTAGGAAAGACGAAGGCAGCAAAGGGGGGACTTTGGCAAAGCAGCTCTTATGGGTATACTGAAGCAGCAGATCGGAATTCAGAAACAAGAACGAGAGCTGAAATGTGATTCTCTGGTGCTTGGTGTTACACTCCTCTCCACGATAGAACTGTGCGGGGCACTCACAGGAGCCTTGTTCTGATCACCGAATCCACTAAAGGACCATGCAGCCGCGGAGCCCAGCAAGCCACCGGGAAGTTTTGCCGGAGCTGATTTCTAGGGGATTTTCCGGTGCCTAGGAGAATCCTGCTGGCTTTGAGCTGTATGGAGGAGGGCTCCAGTTTCCCATGAGGGCCCCCTTGGAAAAGCCGTCTGTCCAGAATCCAGGCTCTGCTTCTCTCTGTGTGCTATTTATCAAAAGGCTTTTCTCACCTTTGCTGATTTGCTGGTGTGATTTCCATGTACTGAGTCCTGTGTAGGGATCCAGGATGGATTGCCTGTGCATTGTCACCACAAAGGTAGGATAGGAAACAGGGCTGTTGTTGTGTGCAGCATTTTTCTGTTATTATTCTGGTCCTGCAATTAACCAGCTCTGGTAGGTGCTGCCAGTTCATGAGATAAAATTATTAGTATAATGTACTTTGCTGGGCATTTTGTTCCCCATGAGGGTCTGAGGGTCCTATCCTTATTTGATTTCAACTTCTTATAGTGATATTGTGTGTTTGTGCAAACGAAAGGAGAATTTGCCTGTGTTTTTATGGAAGGATTTGCTTTTGCCTCTATTTATAGCTCAATATTAAAATATCTATAGTAGTAGTGTAGCTTACACATCATTTTAACAAAACATATCAGGGTAGTCTTTCTGAGTGTGATAATTAGCTTTTCATTTAAAAACCATGTCTTCTATGCTTGAAGAAGCCAATCAGCTTTACTGTGGCTTGACATATTGTTTCTGATTGGAGAATTCTGATATTCTGCATTTTAGTGATTTGTTTTAAAGGAAAAAATCTTTAGGTCCTGGTTTAAAGCAAACAAACAAACAAACAAACCCAATTTTAATATTGAACTGATTCTATCTATTTTGATTAGAGGCAAAAGAAATATTTGTGTTATCAGAAATAGAAATAAAGGTGGGAGTGGAATAAAATCAATAGGCATTACTATTATGGGTTTATAGAAGAAACCTAAAAATTTCAAATGCATTTTATTTTATTCTGTCATCAGTTCCAAATAAGGTACTTAAATTTCATAAACACTGGTTATTTGAATAGAAGTTACTATTATTTTGGAAAACAACTAACTAAAACACACTTTTTCATTAGCTTTCTTTTCATTTTGCATGAATTACTTGAGCTATATCTTTTCGTAAGTGACATTGATTAGACACCCATTAAACATAACAAAATAAATAGCTTAGTGCATAAGACTCATTAAGTATAGACTTTCTTCTGTGATCTCCTTTTACCAGTAAAGAAAAGATTTTTGATTTGAATCCACAGCCAAGTTTTTAGTGTGACCTTAAATATTATACTTTTCTAGATGACATTTAAGAAAATCTTAATGGATATCTTCCTGTAGGGCCTCGTATCACACAGCAGGTTCATTGATATTAATTGATATGAAGTCTAAAAACTTCTGGTTGGATTAGTTGACCAGGCCTCAAAGTTACATTAATACCTTCTTTTACTTTTAAAAGCTACCAAGCATCTCATTCAGTTTTTTCAGTTAAGTCAGCAAAAATAAACTAAGACTTTTTTTAAAGATTTATTTATTTTAAGAGAGAGGGAGAGCACAAGAGCACATGTGCGCAGGGGAGGGATGGAGAGAGAAGGGGAGAGAGAGAATCCCAAACAGATTCTGCACTGTCAGCTCAGAGCCCAACATGGGGCTCAAACCCACCAACTGTGAGATCATGATTTGAGCCAGAATCAAGAGTCAGACACTTAACTGACTAAGCCACCAAGGTGTGTCTAAACTAAGATAAAAGTTTTAAAATGCTAGGTGGGAAATTTTATTTCCATATGGAACCTTGGAAAGGATATAGTCTTTTAAACATTTTTTACTTTTACTGAGGTGTTATACTCAGAGTTACTTTTCTTGAGTGAATACAGTCAGTTCTGACCTACATGTGTTTCTCAATTATTCTCAAATCATAATAATTGCAGGTACTGTGAAACATAATGAGTACTTTAAAAACAAGTTATAAAAAGTTATTAATTACAATCCTAAGCTATAATCTGTTGTGTTGAACAATTTAAATCAACTTTGAAATCTAAGTTTCCTCAATTTGGAAAACATAATCTATTTTTAAAAACTTGTCATATGCTTTGTATTCTCTTAACAAAATATTAATGACCACAGTACAAATGAAAAATATTCTTCTTCCTTAAATGCTTTATCAGACATAAATGTCATATTCCAGTATTTTGATTTGTCATGTAAATGACACAATTCAGCAGGACAAATTATCCATGTGAGAATTTATGAATTTTATGAATTATATTCATGAATGTTTCTAGGGTGGCATATATATTATCTTTATACAACAATTATACTTACAACAAAGTTAGATTATGATGATGGTAAATAGTGCATAGTTGATTTAAAAGCTCACATGAGAGAGGAGACTTCCTGAGTGGCTTCAGATCCCAAATCCTGTCTATCTCACCCACCCCACTTGTGCTCTTCTTTTTTCCAGTGGCTGTGCACTTGGGTTGTCCTTGTTCCCTATTTCTTGGGACTCTGATAGGAAACCTGCCAACAATTGGAAATTTTAATTCTATATTAGTTCCACTCTCATCTCTTTCTTTTCCAGCAATTAGTCTACCTTCTAGCTGCTCTGGCCAAGATACTTTCTTCAAGTCTTGCTTTACATCAACTGTGTGTGACACTGGGACTCTTTTTTTTTCTTCTAAGATTTTATTTAAATTTCAGTTAGTTAACATATTGTGTAGTATTGACTTCAGGAGTAGAATTTAGTGATTCATCACTTATGTATAACACCCAGTATTCATCATTAATAAGTGCCCTCCTTAATGCCCATCACCTCCTAGCAATCCTCAATTTATTCTTTGTATTTAAGAGTCTCTAATGCTTTGCCTTCCTCTCTGTTTTTTATCTTATTTTATTTTCCTTCCCTTCCCCTGTGTTCATCTGTTTGTTTTTTAAATTCCACATATAAGTCGAATCATATGGTATTTGTCTGTCTCTGACTAACTTATTTTACTTAGCATGTACATTCTAGTTCCATCCACATTGTTCATTCTTTTTGATAGATGAGTAATATTCTTTCATATATATGTATATACCACAACTTCTTTATCCATTCATTAGTCAATGGACATTTGATTCTTTCTATAACTTAGCTATTGTTGATGGTGCTACCATAAATATTGGGGTGCATGCACCCCTTTGAATCTGTATTTTTGTATCCTTTGGATAAATAGCTAATTGTGCAATTGTTGAGTCATTGGGGAGTTCTATTTTTTTTTGTTTGTTTTTGGAAGTACCTCCGCTCTGTTTTCCAGAGTGGCGGTAGCAGTTTGCATTCCCACCGCTAGTGCATAAGGGATTCCCTTTTCCACATCCTTTTCAACATCTACTGTTGCCTGAGTTGTTAATTTTAGCCGTTCTGACAGGTGTGAGATGGTATCTCATTGTGGTTTTGATTTGATTATCTGATGTTAACTTATATTGGGGATTTTTTCGTGTGTCTGTTAGCCATTTGTATGTCTTCTTTGGAGAAATGTCTGTTCATGTCTTCTGCCCATTTCCCAACTGAATTATTTATTTTCTAAGTGTTGAATTTGATAAATTTACAGATTTTGGATAGTAGCCATTTTTCTGATACATCATGTGCAAGTATCTTCTCTCATTATGCAGGTTGCCTTTTAGTTTTGTTGATTGTTTCTTTTGCTGTGCAGAAGCTTTATATCTTGACGAGATCCTGATAGTTCATTTTTGCTTTTGTTTCCTTTGCTTCAGAGACATGTTGAGTAAGAAGTTGCTCCAGCTGAGGTTAGAGAAATTGCTACTTGTGTTCCCCTCTAGGATTTTGATGGTTTTCTGTCACACATTTAGGTCTTTCATTTATTTTGAATTTATTTTTGTGTATGATATATGAAAGTGGTCCAGTTTCATTCTTCTGCATTTTGCTGTCCAGTTTTCCCAACAGCATTTGTTGCAGGGATTTTTCTATTGGTCATTCTTTTCTGCTTTGTCAAAGATGAATTGACCATACAATTTTAAGTCCATTCCTGGGTTCTCTCTTCTGCTCCAGTGATCCATGTATCTGTTTTTGTACCAGTACCATACTGTCTTGATGATTGCACCTTTGTTATTCAGCTTGAAGTCCGAAATTGTGATGCCTCCCTCTTTGCTTTTCTTTTTCAACACTACGTTGTCTATTTGGGGTCTTTTGTCATTCCATACAAATTTTAGCATTATTTGTTCTAGCTCTGTGAAACATGCTGGTATTATTTTGATGGGAATTGCACTGAATATGTAGATTGCTTTGGATAGTGGAGACATTTTAACAATATTTGTTCTTCTAGTGAGACTGGAACTCCTAACTATTCGGATCAATCCTGGGGTCCACCTCATCTATGGTGCATCTCAGTATCTCCCTTATCAAAGTTTTCACTGGCAGGGAAACATAAATACTTCTCCTGGTTCTCTTCTTTACTTCCTGTGTTGGCATGAAAGGCGCTTACTGGCCCTTGGGATCCTCCTGGAATCTTTGTGCCTGCTTTGTTCCCCCACTTCTTTCTATTACACACATTGTAGAAGTAAATTCCTCTTAATATCTGCTCCACATTCCTAAGAATGGAGTTGGAAGATTAATGAGAGGAGAGATTATGACAAATCAAGACAAAGCACTGCATAATGGTAATATAAAAGAATCTATTAGACATACCAGATAAGTGGTTTTATTTTTAGCTTTTCTGCATATAAAATAGAAATGATTGTGGCATATTTCATAATAATATAACCCCCTTGTTAAAATAATCGTACCCGAGACCTCACCCATAAGGTCACCCTAGACCATATTATGGTCTTAATTGTTCTAGTTTGGTTAGACAGGTTTGCCCTCAGTTTTGGGGTAAGATCTTTTAGGCCAGAGAATAATCAGAGCAACCAAAAACAGAATTTCTGCCACATGGATCCCAAGGTCTTTTCAGATGTTCAGAAAACTCACTTTCAGAGAAGATTGAGTCATCTCTTTTATTTGACTGTTTCTGTCCAGTTTCAGTTTCAACTCTTTTGTCACGGATGTCACTACTGAGACGGAGAAGTAACATGACTTAGTGAGGAGAGCAGAACTCTAGAGCAAGACTTGGATTTAAATTGTAGTTCTGACAAATAGTAGCTTAGGACTTACTTGGATAAGTTCTTTAACCTGATCTCCTTGAGTCTGGATTTCTTCACCTTCGGAAAAGGTCTATTATCTATGTATGAGTGATGTTGTGGTAATTATCGAAAGTACCAGCACAACTCCTGGAATATGGAAAGAATTCAATAAAGGACAATTTATTGAGCAGCTCAAAATTTATATCTTTAATCTTTTCCTCTGTTTGGGTGTGATTGCTGAGGAAAATAGGGTCATCTCAGTAATAGTTACACAGTAAGTAATTACACAATAATTAAACACAACTTACTAGTTAATATAACACATTTTATGGAGTGGTCATTTCTTAAATACGTCTTTGAACAATTGTAAGATAATATTACCCCAAATGTTGATAACTGAAATACAAGGAAATAATGTTAGACTATGTTAAGGCGGAGACATGCTGTTAGGTGATTGGTCAATAGGACAACAGTTTTACATAGTGGGCAGAATATTCTGGGTTAAATTTAATGAAATGAAAGCAGTAAGTAGAAATTTTCTTTTTTTTGTGTGTAGGAATTCTTGAGTACATATATAATAGTATACTGACTTTATACAAGAACAGAAGAAAGGTGGAACTATGTAAAATAAAAATAAATCTGCACTTTGTGGCTTTGTGCACCAAGAGGCATCTGGGCATCAGTGTCCTTGCCTGTAAAGTAAGTGTATTTTATTGCATCTTTGTGGTTCTTTCTTTTGCTAATCTAACCAATAGTATTCTAAAGTATATTATCTCTTCAAATAAAATTGTTTATGTATGCAAAATATCTTAAAAAGTCGTAGTGGGTGAAACATGCAGTGATATCATTTCAGATGTCCTTTAGCCAGAATTACAGACATTAGAGTAAAATTTTAAAAAGTCTACAAAGACAAATATAGTATGTTAGGTTGCTGCTGTAATTTGTAATAAAGGCATGATGGTACCATTAATTTTTAATAGCTTTAACAGTATTAGCAGGTTACAATGCATAATAAAATTTAAATTGCAGAATGAAAAGTGGACCAGGCAGTGTAAAATATGTTTTATTGATGTTTTTAATATATATCTCTTCTGTAAATAAGATGTCACTCTTTGTCTCCATCATCCCACTATCTTTTATGCTGAAGTTGCTCAGAATTTCTAAAAGGAAACAGAAGTTGTGCTGAGCATTTAAAATATTTTTTTTTTTAAAGATTTTATTTATTTCTAGGAGAGAGAGAGAGAGACAGCGTGAGCAGGGGAGGGTCAGAGAGAGAGGGAGTCACAGACTGAAACAGGCTCCAGGCTCTGAGCTGGCAATCAGCACAGAGCCCGACGCGGGGCTCAAACCCACGAACCGCGAGATCATGACCTAAGCGAAAGTCGGACGCTTAACCGACTAAGCCACCCAGGCGCCCCGCATTTAAAATATTTTTTAATCAAGGCTAGTATGTATCATATTATTTATTATGACTTGAATAGAAAATATTGCACAGTATATTCTTAGAAATTAGCTTATCATAGAAATATTTATAACTATAGTTTTGAGGGGATATTATTTTCCACCAGATCTTTATGTAGACAAAATGAAACAAATCACCAAGACAATTTGCCTGAGTGATCTTGTCTTCATAGAAAAACTGTATATTCATGCAGGTGTATAGTTCCATCTGCTCTCATGATAAAAGCACACCCATTCATTCACTTTATTTATCTAACAAGTATTTATTTATTGAGTGTCTAGTACGTACCTGACATATTGGAAGGCACAGGCATATGATGTGCAATCTGTTCTCATGAAACTTTTAGTCTAATGGAAAAAACCAGCTAATTACAGAAATAACCAATGTATGATAAAGGGGTGAATATAGAATGCTATGGAAATGAGCACAGGGAAGTCTAAAGAATCTGGTGGGCTTAGATGCATGGTAGGCAAATGCTTAATTTCAGGGGAAGGTTTTCTGTGGAAGTGACAATTAAGCTGATATGTACAATGAAGGCACAATGGGGGTGTGAAAAGTGTTTTAAGCAACGTCCTAGATGTGACAGATGATAGAGAGAGAGAGAGAAACAGATAATGAAGAGAAGAGAAGAGAGAAAAGAAATAGGAGACAAAAGAGAGAATGGTACATTCAAGAAAAGGAAAGTCAGTGTAGCTAGAACATAAGGGGTTCAAAGTGTGTAGCAAGATACAAAGGGTACAGAGATAGGTAGGGACCCAGTTATGAGTATCAAGAAGTTGAGATGTTGTCTTAAAGGAAATAGGATTTTCCTTTCATCATTAACAGTGATCCCAAACTCCAATTTTCTCTGACTTTTCACTCTGTTTGTTTCCCCGACTTGAGATTTCTCATTCTATTTTCTGCAATATCCCTCTTTGCCCATCCTTCTGCCTATTCATAAAAATAGTGGTTTTACCTTTCACTAGCTGGATGACCTTTCCACAACTGTATTTTTTCTTTTCCATAAATTGGTATGTATCTCACAGTCTTGTTTTGAGGATTCAGTGAAGTGATAAATACAAAATGCTTAACATACTATCCTGTATGGGTACATGGACTGTTTTGTTTTGTTTTCACTGAAGTGTACAGTCTCCTTATCTTTCTATAGTTCCTTCATGCTCTTCTCATATTTATCCTGCCCTTGACACTGGTTTTAATACCTGTTATCCCAACCACGTGTCTGCATGGTGGCAGGACCACTGGACAGAGACCAGAGGGTCACTGGAACAGGGAACATAATGGACCAGAGAAAATCTACTTGGTGTCAGAGAGAGGCAGAAATACAGCCTAAAGTAGAGAAAATTTAATAAATTGGCCTTTTTGAGTAAGAAAGTAGGAAAAATATCCAATGTGAAGAGATTCCATAACTCTTATTAGTAACATGAGCTTAACCATTTTAATAACATAAAATATTTTGGCATATTAATTCCACTAGTATAATAGCTTAAGTTTCCTTTATTATGTATTTCATATAGCTGCCAGAATGATCAGCCTAATACCCAAGTCCAAAGATGTAACTCGCAAGTGGAAGCCCTGCTATAGCACCCTATTTAGTTCAAGATAAGTAGTTGTCCAAACTCTTACCTTAGTATACAATTCTCTTTTGATCTAGCACCTGAATTCCTTTTCTGTCTTATCTTCCATCATCTGCCTTGTGTTTTATATTCCAAGAATCTTAAAAATTTATGGACCAGATCATTCTCATGCCTATGTTACATTTTATGGCCTTCTTTAAACTAATTGACACACTGGCCTTGGTGGCTTCTCTCTGTTCTTTGAAGGTATCAACCATGTTCTTGCTTTAGAGGCTTCCACTTACTACTCCTCTGTCTAGATGGTTCTATCCACCTATCTAAATCTTATGTATATTACAGGTCTGACTGTACATGCCACTCAGTTTCCTAAAATCTCCAGTTAGATTATATACTCACAGTGTAAATCATATTATCCTGTATTTCTGCCTGTCACAGTTCATAATTATACACTGATTTATGTGATTATTTTCTCAGTGTCTCTCTCTTGACTAGACAGAGCTCCATGAGGAAAAAGAATGCATTTATTTTTCTCACTTTTGTATACATAATGTCTGGGACATTTCCTAGCATATTGAAAGAACTTGATGAATTTAATTAACTCATTCACTTTTCAGACCAACCCCATGAAGTAAAATCTTCCATATCTTAAAGATGAGGCATACTCACACAGCTGAGCAGCTTGATAGTGGGGATTCACATCCAGGTCTTTTTTGACTGTAATATCCATACTTCTATCTACTATCATTATCCCCTTGTTGAATCACTTCAAGTTTATTATTTAGTCAAGACATATTCTTGATACTGTATTTTGGATTTTGTTCAGTTTTTACCTGAAACAACTAATTAAATGAAAATAATATACTCACATAATGGTTGATTTAAAATTACTCAGAATTAGATGTAGATTTGCTGTGTTTTGGACACACATCCATAGCCTATGAAAATAAACTTGTAGAATGAAAAAAAAACCCTTTATTTTATGAATCATACCAGCCATTTATTAATATGTCTGTAGTAAATGATCTTTTCTGCCAGACCTCATTATGAGGGTATTATTCACAACATTAGTCCTTTTTTAACACTTTGAGGAAAAGCCACATGTGCTGTGAAGAGCTAGGAGTCGGAGAGGATTGTCCTTGGAAGACCTTTAGGTAAATCTTATTTTATCAGACAAATGTGGGTTTGCAAAGCAAACAAATACAAATCAAATTTTGCAAATCAAATAGTATTTAGACACATTCATTGTGCTCAAAACTGAAATAAATCACATAACTCTCTTTATAAATTAGAAAAGAATACATCATAAGGGTGGCTGGGTGGCTCAGCTGGTTAAGCATACAACTCTTGATTTCGGCTTGGGTCCTGATCTTATGGTTCATGAAATCAAGCCCCATTTTGAGCTCTGTACTGATAGTGCAGAGCCTGCTTGAAATTCTCTCTCTCCGCTCTTTCTACCCCCCCCAAAATAAATAAACATTAAAAAATATTGAATAAAAAAAGAATACATCACTTCTCTTTATTATGTACACATTATTTCATCTGCATATTTGTAGATATGATTTCCTTTTTTTAAATGTTTATTTATTTTTGAGACAGAGAGAGAGAGAGAAGGGGAGGGACTGAGAGAGAGGGAGAGAGAAAAATCTCAAGCAGGCTCAATGCCATAAGCACAGAGCCCAATGTGAGGCTTGATCTCCTGGTAGGTTTGTGAGATCATGACCCCAGCTGAAATCAAGAGTCAGATGCTTAACCGAGTAAGCCAACTAGGAATCCCTGTAGATAAGATTTTCTTAAAGGAAATTACCCATGATTATAGCCTCTAGAGGAACCCATCTCACTGCATGTATGTAATGTTTCACTAAGGGCAATTTGGGAGTGTGCATTGGATCAAGGTCCAGAAAGTAAAGTTATAGACTTGGGTTTGCACTTATTATATTAGTAATCTTAGTAATTTTAGTCAATTCAGTTTACCTTTCCTGAGGCTTTTTTTCCTCTAGTTGGAGATGGTGATAATAATGCTGGTTTATCAATATTTCTTTCACAGGATTATTGTGCAGAATCAAATGAGTTAATCTATTTGAAAAATATAAGATATTATATACATGGGAAGAGTGGCTATAGTTATTGAGAGGAGGAAATCCTAGCATATGCTGGGATCTTTTATTACCAATAGGTTACTGTATGGCAGAGAAAGTGAGAGCTGTATTAATATATGTATTAGAACTAATTTTATGCTAATTACAGTGACCCAGATAAATTGGCCAGACATGTCTGAGGTCTCTCAGAGAAATGAGTATCAGGAAGCTGGACAGCAGTTGGCATCCACCAGTGAATATGGCTCACAGTGACAGCAAAGCATTGTGGAAGCACAAACATTGGGGTCAGACAGATTCTTGCTCTACCAGATATTAGTTCTCTTGTCAGGAATAAACTACTTAATTTACCTAAATCTCAGTTTCCATATTTATAAAATGAAGTAATAATAAGCACCTCAAAGGGACATTGTGAGGATTAAATGCAATATTCATTGCCTCCACAAATATTTACAGAGTGCATACTGTGTGTTAGGTAGTATTATGAGCAGTAGAGATATAAGAGTGAATAAACTGAGTCCCCGCCCTCATAGAACTTACATTATAGAGCTAGGAGATTGGCCATTAATAGGCATACCAATAATAAACATAATTATAGATAACAGTAACTGCTAAAATTTAAAAAGCAGAGAATTGGAATATAGAAAATTGGATGAGTGTAAAAATGGACAAGAGCTACTTTATATAGCGTGGACAGTCATGTCCTCTCTGAAAAAAGTTCTGGGAGCTTGAAAGGACTAGCTTTGTTAAGATCTTGGGACAAAAGCATTCTAGGGAACAGCTACTACAAATATACACACAGGGCTTACTATAGTGACTGTACATAACATCTAGTCACTAAATAGCTCTACATGTTTGTATTCCTTCTCATCATCGTTTTCCTTTTCCTCTTATTTTAGGAATTTGATATTTAAGGATGAAGTTCATAGTAAGATAGGTAATTCAATTAGCCAGTTACTATTCCAGTGGTAAATTTCTATTATGTAGTCATGGTAATGGGAATTTCTTCTGGCTTTCGTAAATATTTCCCAGGTGTATAGGTATTTATTTGTGAGAGAAAGAGACCAAATGTTTTAACCTTTTCTTCCAGTGTGCATTCAAAATTAGTACCATATTTGAAATCCTTTGAAAATAGCCCTCTCTACAAAGTTTTCTCTTATAAACACCTACCCACACATGTTCATTTCTTTGTATATAAGTATGTAATTCAATTCTTGAACTAACCTTTCAGGGAATAGCAGGTTTTGTAAAAGATTGGTTTGACATCAAATGAAAGAATTCTTTGGAATTTAGGATTTTATTTACCCTTTAAGTAAACTTAAGTCAAAAGTTCCAGGGAAAGTTCCATTCTCTGGAGACCTCTGAACATAAATCATTCTACTACTCTGTTTTTTGCTCAATGAATCGTATGTTACTATCTCAGTTGTTATAAACAGTGGGGTTTGACCTTTTCCCCTAAATCCCAATGTGTCCTAATTCCTGTACATCCTCCTTACCTTGCCCATCCTCCTATCCTTTATACATTTTCCACACTGCTGAGACTTTCGTTAAAAAATAGGCACACACATTTATGTATGTTTATGTGTGTATATGTATATGTTGTGTGTATAATTTGTATGTATGTTGCAATTCTGGTTAAAACCCTTTAGGGATTTCCTGTCCCAACTGTTCCATTATTCAAAATGTGATCTGTTGATCAGGTGGAATGTCATCCCTTCAGAGCTTGTGAAACATGCAGAATTTCAAGCCCCATGTGAGAACTACTGAGTCACAACCTACATTTTAGCAAGATCTCTAGCTGATTTTGCACACTAAGGTTTGGCAAACACTATATGCAGGATGAAGTTTGCACAGCCCTCTGTGTTATATACATGGTCCTCTGTGATTGGGCCCTTGCCTAACTTTTGTATCTCAGATTCCATCATCCTTCATGCCTTAACTTGAACTACAGTCACTTACATTTGTTTCCCCAGATAATCTAAATTCCTTTCTCCCATTTCTACCTGCTTTACTTAATGCCTAGAATGCCTCTCAACTTTCTTCCCTTATCTAGTAAGCTTCTTCTTGACCTCTAAGACTCAGCTTAAGTGCAGATTCCTACATAAGTGACTGACCTAACAGACTTGGCCTGCCACTGTCTATGTATCTGTATAATAGCCATTCTGGTGCTGACAGATATGTCGTAAGTGTTAACTGATTCTTTCATTAACAAACATTGGATAGATACTGCATTGTTGAATATGTGTTTAAGAATGAAAGGATGAAATCCTTCCTTCCTGCAACTTATACTCTTACACTTATGCACACATATGTGTGTATGTATATATATATATGATACAAACACATTCACAATAAGTATGTGCACAAGTGTATATAATGTTCACTTTACAATACATACATGTAAAAGATATCTTGTACTCTGATGGATAGACTATTCAGTTGACAGACAGGCAGTTGGTGAACTTAATCTGTGAATGGTTGCTGGCCTGAAATGATACTTGAAATCTCATTTTAATGTAAGAGAAAAGGACTAAAAGAGGTAAAAGTCCTCACACACATTGAGAAAAATGGCAGCTGGATCAAATCTATGGCAATAGATTTGCCAACTCATGCCCACTTAACTTCACAGAGATTTTATATAATATGATACTTGATCTTGTTTTGGAGAAAATTAGTTGACTTTACATGTATAGAATATATTTAACAGAAATATATTGTAAAGATATAGAATTTTTTTTACTATACAGTATATTTTTGCTATAAAAACATTAAAATTTATCTGAAACCTATACCATAGAAAATTTTTTCAATCTCTTTAGGGTCCTAAATGATTAGGTCATGAATGAATTAAAGAATTAAAGAACTGAAAGAGATTTAAAACAATTTTTTTCCCAGCAGGATGAATTATGTTGTGTTCAGCTTTCAAGATACAAACTTGTCTATGAAAAGAATGTGAATTCACAGCAATTCTATTTGCTTTTGGTTTTGTTTTTTTACATTGCTTTACATTAATTGTCCAACTTACCACAGATAACATCAGCATTATGGAAAAGGGGTCCCAAATGGATGGTACGGTGTCCTGTGGTTGATATTGAGTTAAAAATTTTAAGCACTTTCAAATATTTCTTTAAGATTATTTTGAGACCCTTAGACAGAATGCCTCAAAATAATCAAATGTATCACTTTTTCAGGTAGCAATGTAGTCAGTAATATTCTCCCTGAAGACTACTTACTCACATTTCAAACAAACAAACAAAAAATCCCATGAAAACCAGAATATCCAAAAGTCGAATCTTAAGGTACGAATCATACCATTTATTATCCACACTGGCAGGAATTTTGGTTGTTGGATAAAACAGAGTTCAAAAAGTGTTAATTTTTTTTAGAAAGTACTCCTTCTGTATTTTATGTTTTTACAAAGAGATATATAATTTATCATGTTGAATTTATGATATCACACAATAACATAAATTATTTATTTTCAAATATAGTTCTAATTAGAAAATGTGAAGAGGAGTTCTAAATATCTTACTGATAAAAAGTATTTGAAAATAAATTGCTAAGGCACCATAAATAAAACGATGTATTTTTAGCAAAACTAATCCTTCTTCCCTGGTCTTTGTTATGAATCTCCTAGGATTTCAAGCTACAGTTCTTTCTTGCTAGTCCTTTAAAATAAAACTGTCCTGAAGTAATACACATGTAATTTACTCAGCAATCTGAAGATCTATTTAAATCGAGGATAGGTCTAATTGCTAGTTCTTCCTGGCTGACTGCTTGATGTTGGCTATGGCACCTGATCTACAAAAGCCTGCATTTTCTTGATTAACATTTGTCCAAAAGTATATATTCATAGGTGTCAGGAAGACAAACCACATACAAAAATAATATCAGTTTACCCCCTGTTCTTTGTGTTAAGTTTTGCGAGAATTTTAATTGTCTGAGAAAAAGCTCTATAAGAGAGCACTGTGTTGCTTTAAACTGATGACATTCCAAGTGTATTTTTCAGAAAACACTGTCCAATATATATGCGGTTTTTGATATTCAAGAAGATTATAAGAACAAATTGATATGAATTGCATATTTAATAGGTTGTAATTATGTCTTATCAAAAGCTCAACTTTTTAAATCCTTTATTCTTTGGAAATATGGTAATTGTCCCCTTTCCCATGTAGTTAATTATAAATTTCAGGAAGAATTAAGTAGGCTAAAACCCTTCACATTTTTTTCTTTGTCTCTATGGTAGCAGTGAGAATAGAAATGAATTGCTTTGATCTTGTTTCTGAATGGCATTTCTTTCCTCAAAGTATGGACCTTATTTTGTGGACCTGAAATTTTAGAGATATTTTATTAGCTGTTAATTCAAGGGAAGCATTTTTTACAGATGAACTTAAAATGTGTCAGAAAGAAAAATGAAGTTTATTTTAGAAATCACAGGCTTCATTTCCATAAGAGTTTGTAGTTTAAAATAGATAAGATCTGCCAATGAAGAATACTTTCTGACTACAGAAGTGTATAACATCCAAAGTTTGTTTCTTGCAAGGTGGAAGATACAATTTTAGTCCATTCTTTTTGTCTTCTTGTGTCAATAGGATGTAGAGACAGCGTGTAAATATTAATGATATTTTAGTATTTTGCAAGACTATGGTTTTAATCTTATATTTAGAGGCTTAAAATTATTCTATCATATCTAACTCTGCACAGCAATAATTCAACTTCCAAAGACTTCTAGAGCTTCAGGGAATATTGGGACATGCTTCCACAAAGTACTAAAATACAATAATATATTTTTAAAAAATATTTACAAAACAATGATCTCAAGTATGTAATCCCAGACTGCAGAGTCAATTCTGAACCCCAAATGTAGGCATCTTAAAACTACACTATTTCTTTTCAACTTAGATTTAAAATTTACATTTAAAATTTCTAATATTTGCTAAGTACTTTTTTGTATTTTTTCTCATTTAATTTTCATAGTGACTTTGTGAGATAGATATTATTTTATACTCAAAGGTGAGAAAATAGGCTTAGAGGAGCTAATTAATTATTGATTAATAAGATAAACATATATATATATTTAAATTTAGTTATTTTGAGAGAGAGAGAGAGAAAGAGCGAGAGAGAGCGCATATACAAGCATGAGCAAGGGAGGGGCAGAGAGAGCTCAAGAGAGAATCCCAAGCAGGCTTCATGCTCACCTCAGAGCTCAACAGTGGGGCTTGAGATCATGACCTGAGCTGAAATCAAGAGTTGGATGATTAACTGATTGAGCCATCCAGGCACCCCAATAAGATAAATATTAATGTTTATATAATATAAATAAATTTATCTTAAAACTTTTAGAGTTTATACTAGAACCCTGGGCCAAATATAGTATATGTCTTTTCTTATATAATCCTTATAATAATCCTTTAAACTGGGTATTTTTCTCTCCAATTTACGGATGAGAAAACCAAAACTCACAGAGCCTAAGAAACATATCTAAAGCACTAAAGTCCAGATGCAAAAAGTGAAAACTGGCATTCTAACCAGGCCCAGTAGATTCCTAACAGTATTCAGTACCCTTCTCTATAGACTTTAAGGGTTAATGTGATAACAGAATGCAGTAACAACATGTGTCAAATGCCTGATATCTAATAGGTATTTTATTATTTTTATATTATTATTTTTTATTATTTTAGTATACATCTAGAAAATATTATTTTAGTATACATCTAGAAAATACCTTCTGAATCTAAGTCCTGGAGTCCGAGCTCCTTTGATACCATGCAATGTCAAGTTACAACAGTTAACAGTAGCTATTATGCATAGTAAATCTTTAAATGGCACCAGCCTGAGACTTCAGGGCCTATCTCACTCATCAGAGTTGATTTATCCAGGTAGCTGGCTCGTTAAAATATTAATTTAGCATAGAGTGCTTAGTCCTTTTATGCACTAGATAGCCACAGATTGTACCTTTGCTCACCTGGGCAAATGCCTGACTGGAGTCACAAGGGATTTTGGAAAGCATGAATGTGATTCAGCACAGCCATCACTGCCCACTGAGAAACCCTTATGCTCAGCATCCTGTAAAGAATAGATCAGCAGCATTTTCACTTACAGAAGAGGCAAATGCATGATTCCCCAGCATGGCTTAAGTCTTGTTAAGGATTTCCTCAAAAATAAATTAGGCCACCTTATTTTAAACATCTTTGAAACCTGAGAAAATAAAAGGAAGCAAGTAGAAAGACAAGTGCAGGAAAGGGTGAAGTCATCATAATGAAGAATTATAAGGAATTATGTACAAAATTGAATGAAAAGGTTAACAGCAAACATGAATATGTTTTGTGTCTATAACTGATACATTGAACAGTATTCATGGGATCAGATGTAATAATAGAAGCCACTTAAATGGCTTCCCATTTTTTGCCTAATACTTCTTAGTCTCAGTAAACTCTACACTGTTGTCTACTTGGATAGTCCCGTGAATTTTTATAAATTTCCAGTTATTTTCAAGGAACTAAAAGTCGTGCAATCACTTAAAATAACAAATACAGTTTCAACTTAATAATATAATTCTCCAGGTCCAAACATTAATCATAACCATGAACACTTTTCCAGACCAAAGTTTTCTCTTCCCTACTCTGGGATCTTCAGATAAGAAGGATGCTTTAGGCTTTTCTTTTCTTCTTATCCATTTGCTAGTTGATTATTCCACCTTCCAGGTTTGCAGCATGAGAGAGAAATAAAAATAAGAAAGCAGATAGTTCTTATTGGACTAAGATTATCATATGTTTTGCTTTCTGAAATTGACATGTAATAATAAAGATAATAATAACTACAAAGAAAATGGCTGACACTTGCATAGTGCTGATTATGTATAGAAATAGTTTTAAGTGCTTGCATTAATTCCTTTAGTCTTCATAACTGAAGCAAAGGGAGGTTAAGCAACTTGTCCAGTAACACCTTGCCAGTAAAAAGTGGATCTGGGATTTTAACTAAGGCAGTCTGGCTCTAGATCCTATCTCTCATGAGTACTGTTGTGGGTCTTGAAGGCCTTTCCCTTCTGGGTCTCTTTGACTAAATCTTCTGTAATGTGCTAGGTTTTTCAGCAGTGCACCCACACAAAGGATTGTCTTGGCAGGCATCATAATGGTTCCAAGATGGCTGTTTTTGGTTTTTGGGTTTTTTTTTTGTTTTTTTGTTTTTTTGCCTTAACAAACTCTGGAAGTACAGGCTGGCCCAAATGAAGCCACTACTCCTGAGGCAATAACCAACTTGCCATGTTCTCTTGCTCATTAAATTTTTCAGGTGGGAGTCAGTTTCCGATACACTGGCCTTCCAAATTCAAGGAAGTTATATGAATCTCTAGGTATAGGGCCATTGAAGCCTTATTTACTAATTTAAGTGCCATGCAGATGTGCAATTTTAGAGTGAGTTGTTAAAGTAAAGGAAAAAATTAAATTAGTAAATATATATACACACATGATGTGTGTGTGTGTGTGTGTGTGTGTGTGTGTGTATACCATTTGGAGTCAGCCAGGGAGTTTTTGTGGGGTGCTTTTTTTTCTTAAATAATTTATTGTCAAGTTGGTTTCCATATAACACCCAGTGCTCATCCCCACAAGTGCCCTCCTCCATGCCCATCACCACCCTTCCTCTCTCCCCCACCCCCATCAGCCCTCAGTTTGTTCTCGACATTCAAGAGTCTCTCATGGTTTGCCTCCCTCCCTCTCCGCAACTATTTTCCCCTTCTCCTCCCCCATGGTACTGCATTAACTTCTTCCTAATCCACCTATACGTGCAAATATATGGTATCTGTCCTTGGCCTGACTAATTTTGCTCAGCATAACACCCTCAAGTTCCATCCATGTTGCTACACATGGCCAGATTTCATTCTTTCTCATTGCCATGTCATAGTCCATTGTATAGATAAACCACATCTTCTTGATTCATTCGTCAGTTGATGGACATTTAGGCTCTTTCTATGATTTGGCTATTGTTGAGAGTGCTGCCATGAACATTGGGGTACATGTACCCATAGGCATCAGCACTCCTGTATCCCTTGGGTAAATTCCTAGCAGTGCTATGGCTGGGTCATAAGGGAGGTCTATTGTTAATTTTTTAAGGAACTTCTACACTGTTTTCCAGAGGGGCTGCACCCGTTTACATCCCCACCAACAGTGTAGGAGGGTGCCCATTTCTCTTCATCCTTGGCAGCATCTAGAATCTCCTGATTTGCTCATTTTAGCCACTCTGACTGCAGTGAGGTGGTGTCTCAGTGTGGTTTTGATTTGTATTTCCCTGATAAGGAGGGATGCTGAGCATTGTTTCATGTTTCCGGTGGCCATCTGGATGTCCTCTTTGGAGAAGTGTCTGGTCATGACTTCTGTCCATTTCTTCACTGGATTGTTTGTTTTTTGGGTGTGGAGTTTGATGAGTTCCTTATAGATTTGGATACTAACCCTTTAACTGATATGTCATTTTCAACCATCTTTTCCCATTCCATCGGTAGCCTATTAGTTTTATGGATTGTTTCCTTTGCCGTGCAGAAGCTTTTAATCTTGATTAGGTTCCATAGTTAATTTTTGCTCTTGATTCCCTTGCCTTCGGGGATGTGTCAAGTAAGAAATTGCTGTGGTTGAGGGCAAGGAGGTTTTTTCCTGCTTTCTCCTCTAGGGTTTTGATGGTTTCCTGTCTCACATTCAGGTCTTTATCCATTTTGAGTTTACTTTTGTGTATAGTGTGAGAAAATGATCTAGTTTCATTTGTCTGCATGTTGTTGTCCAGTTCTCCCAGCATCATCTATTAAAGAGGCTGTCTTTTTTCCACTGGAGACTCTTTTCTGCTTTGTCAAAGATTAGTTGGCCATACCTTTGGGGGTCCAATTCTGAGTTCTCTATTCTATTCCATTGGTCTATGTGTCTGTTTTTGTGCCAATACCATACTGTCTTGATGATGACAGCTTTGTAGTAGAGGCTAAAGTCTGGGAAGGGGATGCCTCCCGTTTTGGTTTTCTTCTTCAATATTACTTTGGCTACTCAGGGTCTTTTGTGATTTCATACAAATTTTAGGATAGTTTGTTCTAGTTTTAAGAAGAATGCTTGTGCAGTTTTTATTGGGATTGCATTGAATGTGTAGATGGCTTTGGGTAGTAATGACATTTTAACAATATTTATTCTTCTGATCCATGAGCATAGAATATTTTTCCATTTCTTTGTGACTTATTCAATTTCCTTCATAAGTTTTCTATAGTTTTCATCATACAGATCTCTTATATCTTTGGTTATGTTTATTCCTAGGTATTTTATAGTTTCTTGGTGCAGTTGTGAATGAGATCAGTTTCTTGATTTCTCTGTTTCTTCACTATTGGTGTATAAAAATGCAACTGATTTCTGTAAGTTGGTTTTGTATCCTGCAACTTTGCTGAATTCATGGATCAGTTCTAGTAGGCTTCTGGTGGAGTCTGTCAGATTTTCTATGTAGAATATCATGTCGTTTGTGAAAAGTGAAAGCTTGACTTCTTTGCCAATTCTGATGCCTTTAATTTCGTTTTGTTGTCTGATTGCTAATGCTAGGACTTCCACTACTATGTTAAACAGCAGTGGTGAGAGTGGACATCCCTGTCGTGTTCCTGATCTCAGGGGGAAAGCTCTCAGTTTTTCCCCATTGACGATGATGTTAGCTGAGGGCTTCTCATAGATGGCTTTTATGATGTTTACATAAGTTCCTTCTATCCTGACTTTCTCGAGGGTCTTTATTAAGAAGAGATGCTATATTTTGTCAAATGCTTTTTCTGCGTCTATCGACAGGATCATATGGTTTTCATCTTTTCTTTTGTTGATATGATGTATCACATTGATTGATTTGAGAATATTGAACCAGCCCTGTAACCAGGAATGAATCCCACTTGATCTTGGTGGATAATTCTTTTTATGTGCTGTAGGATTCGATTTGCATGTATCTTGTTGAGGATTTTTGCATATGTATTCACCAAGGACATTGGCCTGTAGTTCTCTTTTTTTCCTGGGTCTGTGTCTGGCTTGGGAAGCAAAGTGATGTTGGCTTCGTAAAATTAGTCTGAAAGTTTTCCTTTGATTTCTTTTTTTTGAAATAGCTTGAGAAGAATGGGTATTAAGTCTGTTTTAAATGTCAGGTAGAATTCCCCAGGGAAGCCATCTGGCCCTGGGCTCTTATTTGTTGGGAGATTTTTGATAACTGACTCGATTTCCTCACTCGTTATGGGTCTGTTCAGATTTTCTATCTCTTCCTGTTTGAATTTTGGTAGTGAGTGTGTGTTTAGGAATTTGTCCATTTCTTCTAGTTGTCCAGTTTGTTGGCACATATTTTTCATAGTATTTCCTGATAATTGCTTGTATTTCTGAAGGATTGGTTGTAATAAGTCCATTTCATTCATGATTTTGTCTATTTGAGTGCTCTCTCTTTTCTTTTCGAGAAGTCTGGCAAGAGGTTTGTCGATTTTGTTTATTTTTTCAAAAATCCAACTTTTGGTTTCATTGATCTGTTCAACTGTTTTTCTGGATTGTATACTGGTTATTTCTGCCATGATTTTTATTAATTCTCTTCTCCTACTGGGTTTGGGGTGCTCTTGTTGCTCTCCTTCTAGTTCCTTAGGGTGTACTATTAGATTTTTGTACTTGCACTTTTTCTAATTTCTTGAAATAGGCCTAGAGTGCAATGTACTTTTCTCTTAGGACTGCCTCTGCCATATCCCATAGAATTTGGGTTGATGTATTTTCATTTTCCATTGTTTCCATATATTTTTAAATTTCTTCTCTAATTGCCAGATTGGCCCATTCATTCTTTAATAGGGTGTTCTTTAACCTCCATGTTTTTGGAGGTTTTCCAGACTTCTTCCTGTGGTTGATTTCAAGTTTCATAGCATTGTGATTTGAAAGTGTGCATGGTATGATCTCACTTCTTTTATATTTATTGATGGCTGCTTTATGTGCCAGTATGTGATCTATCTTGGAGAATGTGCCATGCACACTTGAGAAGAAAGTGAATTCCATGGCCTCAGGATGTAGAGTTCTAAATATATCTGTCAAATCCATTTTGTCCAATGTGCCATTCAAGTCCATTGTTTCTTTAGTGATTTTCTGTCTAGTTGCTCTCTCTATTATTATAATTGGAGAAAAAATCCCCTGCTATTAGCACATTCTTGTCCATAAATTGTTTGTGATTGTTTTATGGTGCTTCCGAATTTGGTGCGTAGACGTTTGTAGTTGTTAGCTCTTCCTGATGGATAGACCCTGTAATTATTATATAATGCCCTTCTTCATCCCTTGTTACTGCTTTTACTTTAAAGTCCAGTTTGTCTGATATAAGTATAGCTACTACAGCAATCTTTTGACTTCCAGTAGCATGATAGATATTTCCCCATCCCCTTACTTTCAATCTGAAAGTGTCATCAGGTCTAAAATGAGTTTCTTGTAGACAGTAAATAGATGGATTTTTTTAATCCATTCTGCTACCCTGTGTCTTTTGATTGGAGCATTCAGTCCATTGACATTCAGTGTTATTATTGAAAAATATGAGTTTAGAGTCATTGTATCCTTTGTAGGATTCATGCTTGTGGTGGTGTCTCTGGTACCTTGCATTCCTTCAAACATTTCTTATAGAGTCTCCCTCAGGATTTCTTGTAGGACTGGTTTAGTGGTGATAAATTCTTTCAATTTTTGTTTATTTGGGAAGACTTTTATCTCTCCTTTTATTCTGAATGACAGGCTTGCTGGATAAAGGATTCTTGGCTGCATATTTTTTCTGTTCATCACATTGAAGACTTCCTGCCATTCCTTTCTGGCCTGCCAACTTTCAGTAGATAAGTCTGTCACCACTCTGATAGGTTTCCCTTTGTATGTTAGGGCCCTTTTCTCCCTAGCTACTTTCAGAATTCTCTCTTTGTCCTTATATTTTGCCATTTTCACTATGATATGTTGTGCAGATGATCCATTCAAGTTATGTCTGAGGGGAGTTCTCTGTGCCTCTTGGATTTCAGTGTCTGTTTCCTTACCCAGATTGGGGAAGTTCTCTGCTATAATTTATCAAGGACTCCTTCAGCACCTTTCCCTCCCTCTTCCTCACCTGGAATTCCTGTGATACGGATATTGTTCTGTTTGATTGTATTGCTGAGCTCTTGAACTCTCCTATCGTGCTCCTGGATCAGTTTATCTCTCTTTTCCTCACCTCCTCTTTTTCTATAATAGTGTCTTCTAACTCACGAATTCTCCTCTTTGCCTCTTCAATCCATGCATTGGACACCTCCGTTTTATTTTGCATCTCATTTATAGCATTATTTTAATTCATCACAACTATTTTTAAGCTCCATATTCTTTGTAGCAATAGTTTCTCTGATGTCTTCCATGCCTTTTTCAAGCCCAGTTAATAATTTTATGAGTATTGTTCTAAACTCTTGTTCAGTTATGTTGCTTATATCTGTTTTGAGCAGTTCTTTAGCTGTCATTTCTTCCTGGAATTTCTTTAGAGGAGATTTCTTCCATTTCATCATTTTAGCTAGCTTTCTGTCTCTTATTAGTTTTAAAAGCTTGTTATGCACACTGTACCTGTGAGTACTGCTGTATTAAAGAAGGCTCTTTGACTGTCCAGGGCCTGTCCATTCATGAAGTATTCTTTGAATGGTGTCTCTTGGTCTCTCTTGTTGAGATCTTGATAATTTTATTTCCCTACTCATAGTGGTATTTGAAACTCTCCACCATGTGTACTTGGCTTGTTTCTTGAGGTAGCCCTGGAAAGGAAAACAGACAGAGAAACACACAGGGATCAAAGGCACACAAACGCACAGAGAAATCCAGGTAACATGCAAACCAAAAGGGAAAAAGAAAAAGACAGAAAAAGAAGGAAAAAAGAAAAAAAAAAGGAGGAGAAACTAATAATAAAGAAAGAAAGAAAAAAGAAGAAAAGAAAAGAAAACCCAAAAGACAAAGGATAGTCTAAAAGCATAGAATCTGAAATTGCAGCTACAAATTAAGAGCCAGGTGTTGCAGTGCTGATGGAAGATCATATACAAAGAGAGAAATGACAGGGCGGAGAGAAAGTGAAATTGGACAATGACCAGGCAGAGAGACTAAGATGCTTAATTCAGAGAGTGAAACAGAAGAATATGGTAAGAGGTGAGGAGAAAGAAAGGAAGATAATGTTACTTAGAGCTATCTATATAGTCTGATTACTCCAGAGAGAGAGATAGAGATAGAAAGTAGGGGTGGAGGTGTAGAATATACATCTAGAGACTGGATTAAATGTGACTGTTTAAGCAAACCAGTGACCAGAGTGCCCAGTCCAGCAGAGGGGAGGGATACGAATGAGAGAAGGGAAAATATATCTGAATAGAAAGAATTGATCTAGAATTAATTATGGTAGTGCTTCCATGTTGGTCTTGCCCCCGGCTCCGGTAAAAAAAAACAACAAAAAAACAAAAAACAGCAGCAGCTCTCTAGTGGGGATGGGCGTGGTTTGTTGTAGGTGTGTCTTAGTCTCCATTGCCTTCTGAGTACTGCTCTTTGAGGTCCCACCTTGGTGGTTGTGGAAAGAAAAATGGTGGCGCTCCAGTCCTCTCTGGAACCAGGCATTGTAACTCACTCTTTTGGGTCCGATCTCCCTGTCCCACGGGCATAGCCAAGGTGGGCCATGCTTTGTGTCCCAAGCCACGCCTCGTTTCCAGATCTTAATCTGCCCGCCCCATTGATACAGCCCAAAATATAAACCCAGAGGCTGAGTCCCTCCAAGCAATTTCAACCTGGAGCTGAGTCAGAAGAGGGTGGAGCGGCTTCAGGCGTGCTGCTTCCCCTCCAGTTTCCACTGGCATCACCTGGCACCAGTGTGTCCAGCTCAAGGTCAGCTGCACAGCTGGTAACCAGATCCCTCTGTGCCCTGAGCTGAGGTTTTTCTCTTCTCCAGGGACAGGGACAGTTCCTTGAGCAGTTTCAGCCACTTTCTTTTCCCCTCAACTCACCGCAGTTTTCTGCAAAGGGAGCTCTCTCCCCTCCCTCCGTGTCTCTGGTACCGGCCCTTTTTTATCTTCCCCATTTTGCACTCATGCTATAAGGCTTTCTCAGTGGACTCTGTCTCCTTTTCCTCCCAAACTCCTGGATTCTGTAAGGGTTCCGATGGCTTCAGGCCTTCTCCGTTTGAGAGATGGTGTCGAGTGAAATGTACAGAGCTCCCTACTTCTCCGCCATCTTGCCTCCTGTTGTGGGGTGTTTTTTAAAATTTTTTGAAAATTCCCTTAACTCTTGATGTTCTGGAGCATATATTGAATTAGAAGTCAGAAAATGTCTTTTCTATAAATTTTAATAAGTAATTTGTAAAAATTATATTACTGTTTATAATAATTAATATTTTAAATAGAATTACTCATCACATTTATAAAGTACCTTACAGTTCACAGTCTATTCGCACTAAAATTATTACATGTCATTTTATTTCTGCCATGTAAAAAGCCACTTAGTTTTGCCCTTTAGGTATCATGTTTTCATGTCTGTTTCCTCATCTGTCAAGCACCTGAGAGTTTTAAAAAAGATGAGAGACACCTCAAGTACTTTTCCAAACACTCTACTCAGGAAAGCCTCCTGTGTTTTACATAGGGTCAAGACTGGATCCATCTAGGTCTGTGCACTCATTCATAGAACTTATTTGTCTCACGCCCTGTTGTCCCATGCACTCACTGTGAATTAGAGTTAAATGAGAGGAAAGGCAGAAGTCATCTGTCTGTGTAGGACAGAACAATTCTTTCTCTTCAATCCCAGGTTTTTGAGGCCAAGAGTCAAGGGTCTTGCTGACTAAGTCCTAGAATATCTTGATTCAACACTATCAGATGGTGGGTGGTGCACCTGTATTTCAAAGGCCATATACACTGGAAAACTGAAGTGTCTCTTCTATAAAAGTCTTCCTTATTTACTTAGTCAGAGTTCAATACTCTTGCCTTTGTCCTGAATTTCTCTGCACAATTTTTTCATAACATTTTCTCATCCATTATTCCTGCCCCTCAAATGGGTGAGGTAGATCTTTTTGATCAGCCTATGTCATGTTTTATTTGTGTCATATCAATAGTATTGCTTTATAATTGCATGCTTATGAGGTCATTTTTTCTCTTTAGACTCAGAATTTTTTTAGAGAGACCAAGTCTTGGTATATCCTTACTACAGTAGCTGGCACATACTACTTTCTCAGTGAATGTTGACCAACTCAAAGGAATGAGTGAATGATCCTGTTTTGTTTTTTAAATGTTTAAGTTTTAAACTTTTTAATCTTTTTAATTTTAAAGGGAGAAAGAACATGAGTAAGAGAGGGGGCAGAAGGAGAGAGAGATAAAAAGAGAGAGCGAGAATGAGAGAGGGAGAGAGAGAGAGGGAGAATGAATTTCAAGCAGGCAGTACCCTTAGCAAAGAGCCCAAGTTGAGGCATGATCCCAGGATCCTGGAATCAAGACTGAGCCAAAATCAAGAGTCAAATGCTCAACTGACAGAGCCACCAAGCCCCAATCCTGTTTTAAATGTAACATGCTGTATTGTATCTCCTAAAAGGTTGGGAGCTCTTTGGAGAAAGAATAATTATTTAAATTTTGATATCTCTAAATTTTATCTCTCTCTATGGCTAGCATGGTGTCTTCCATGTAATAGATATTTGATAAATGAATGGATGGATAAATGAAGGAATATTGTACATTACTGTTATGAGACACTTCTCAATCCAGAAAAAAAAAAGCCCTATGATTATAAGAATCATTTCACTGTGACTCTAACAATAAAAGCTTTCAGCTTGTTCTCTGCTTTGAGAAGAACATGCTGTTTTGAATGAAGTATTTAGGTCAAATTTTTATTTGGATGAATCACTTCTTGCCCTGCCACACACAAACTTGTTCTGAGGATTAAGTGACTAAAATTTCTATATAGGTACTTTGTATACTCCAAAGCTCTCTAACAGACATAAGCAAACCCCTGATATTCCAAACAATCCTCACTCTTCCTGAGGATGGCATGCATTGCTTAGAAAATCTTTAGAGTTTTCTTTGTCAAGTGTTTGTCGCTATTCAGTTTCTCTGTAGTTACATATTTACATAATCAATCTGAGGGATAATTGTCCAGAGTATTAAGCTCATTTTTCAAAATATTCCAGAATGAAGTATGTCAAGATATTATAGTCAGAAAAAGGCAACCAAGGAAGATGAGAGATCTGAAGACATCAACCTGTCTAAACAGCATAGTGTTTTTGAAAGATCAAAACCCACTATTAGTTTTGTCTCTTGAGAGAACTTCTTTTCCAGGGTTAGCATTTCAGATCCTGGAATCTTGATCAAATCACATATCAGTGATCTGTAGGTAGGTATGAATATCCAGGGTAGATGGATGGAAGAACAGGGGAAACGAAAGCTCTGTCTTTAGGATAATTTGTCACCAATTTTTGTCTTAAAATCTTATTTGGAGGGCTGGGCTTGCCCTTTGGGGAATTCTAATATTCCCTCTGGATTTTTGGCTTAAGAATTAACTTAAAGTTGAGGGAGCCTTGGTGGCTCAGTTGGTTCGGCACCTGACTTTGGCTCAGGTCGTGATCTCACAGTTTGTGAGTTCGAGCCCCACGTCCAGCTCTGAGACTGGAGCCTGCTTTGGATTCTGTGCCTCCCTCTCTCTCTGCCCCTCCCTGGCTTGCACTCTCTCTGTCTCAAAAATAAATAAACACTGAAAAAAAAAAAAGAATTAGCTTAAAGGTAGGTTTGAGGGTGCCCTTTCCCTTAGTATTTGTTCTGTTTCTAGATGGCCTTTTAGGGGTGGGGATCTGTCAAGTAGATGGTACCCCCAAGGTCTTCTGACCACTGTGCCCACATTAAATGTTAGAAACAATATTGAAAAAGGAGAATAAAAACTTCTAAGGGAAAAAATTGAACCCTTTACCTCAAATACTGTGGAAGTTCTCTTGACCCCTGTCAGGCCTTGTCTTCTTTAGAAGTAGATGGAAGGAATGTTTAGGAAAAACCTCAGGTTAGGCCTTTCAATAACCAAACTTGTGTTGACAGCTCTTGTGAGGCCACCTCTACTGGCTGTTCTCAACCTTTGTTATAACTCAATCTCACAGAAGAATAACTATATTTTATGGTAACAGTAGATCACAATGATAGGGGTTTTCAACTGGAGGGTACACCTTTTTGGAAGAGGGAACATATTAAAATCTTGTATGTGGTTTGGGAAAGATCCATGGGTAAATGACACTTCTTCTCCCCACACCGAATTTGATCAAATAAAATCCTTTTATTTTATACATGAGAAAAGTGGATTTAAAGTTTTAAAGCAGCTTTCCCCAAGTTTCACAGATGGATTAATGGTATCACTATTGAAGTCCGTGATTCTAACTCATATTCAGATCTAATTTTTTTCTAGTCACACACTATGCATAATAATTTACGTCCATGTGACCTCTGTCTTCAGTAGACCTTTTCACGTGTCTGCCCCTGTGTAATTATACTGTTAATCTGCTCGATTAAAATACTGATGGGGGGTGCCTGGATGGCTCTGTTGGTTAAACGTCTAACTTCGCTTTGGTCATGATCTCAAGGTTCGTGAGTGTGAGCCCTGCATTGGGCTCTGTGCTGACAGAGCCTGGAGCCTGCTTCAGATTCTGTGTCTTCCTCTCTTTCTGCCCCTCGCCCATTCATGCTTTCTCTCTCTCTCTAAACAATAGATAAACATTAGAAAAAAAAACAAAAAAAAACCACTGACGGGAAGGCCTTAGTATGCAAAACTCATTTAGTAATTGAGTAAGAGAGATTGACACAGATTTCTATCTTTCTTTTTGCTGTGTATCCATTGAATTTCAAACCCTCTTTATTTATGCCCACATCACATTTTATGAGTACTTATATTCCTTCACCCAAGCATAGCTCAATTATTATTTGCCTCGTCACCATGTGCTCCTTAAAGATAAACACTATCTAGATATAAAACAATCTTATTACTACTAGTAATAATAATTATGAATTGTTATAAAAGAGATATTCCTCACCATCAATATTATTTGGCATGAATTCTCATAATTAGATATAATAATAACTAGGATTTTAATTAGCATTTTCAAATTTCAAAAAGCTTAACCTCATATGTAGATAAATTATATTTATTTATCTGGCTGTAAGCTATCAGAAAAGGAAAATAAAAATGCCCTGTTACTTTGTGTGTTTTTATAACAACCTTGAAAATTGTGGTAATGATCTGAGGTGAATCTATATCTATCATCTAATAATATTTGTGTGAATAAGGCAAGATACTTACACCGTTTTGCAGATGTGACTACCAAGACTCAGAGCATCTCATAGCAGCAAGCACATGGTTGGGCTTAGCTTAAAACTGTGGTCATCTGACATCAGTCGAGTTTACCTTATGTACCCTGTTGGCACTTTATGTCATATTTTGATTTAAATAAGAAAATTGAGCTTGGAGATTGATGATCTAATTGTAGTTTTATGGTGACTTTATCAATAATCACTCAAACAGCACTTCAGAGTTTAGTGAGACCTTAAAAATAGATCACCTAAATAAAGTTTGTTCTAAAAAGCTTACAAATCACAAAAAAAATTCTTAGCACAAGTATTGAATTTAATAGTTTATTCTAGTTAAATAAGAAATGTTAGGATCATTGATAACATGAAATTGCATTAGCTGATGACATGTCTTAAGCCCCATTAAATGTATAGAAACTGAAAAATACAAGAGTCATCTTCTTATAGAGGGTGGATGCATGGGCATAAGAGTCAGTTATATATTTTTAAAATTTAAATTTAAATTTTTTTGTTTATTGTCAAGTTGGTTTCCATATAACACCCCGTGCTCATTCCAACAAGTGCCCTCCTTCATGCCCATCACTTCTTTTCCCCTCTCCCCAATCCCCTCAACCCTCAGCTTGTTGACAGTATTTAAGAGTCTCTTATGGTTTGCCTCCCTGCCTCTCCTTACCTATTTTTTCCCCTTCCCTGTCCCCATGGTCCTATGTTAAGTTTCTTCTATTTCACATATGAATGAAAACATATGGTATCTGTCCCTCTGTGCCAAGAGTCAGTTATATTCTTTATGCTATCTGAACTGTGCCACTTTCTGCTAGGGTAGCTTTTAGGCAAGTTGCTTACCGTCTCCGAACCTCAGTTTACCCCCCTGTAGAATGGGCATAATAACACTTGTATCCATATTTGTTGTGGTAACTAGTGATAATATAATAATGGGTCTAGAACAATCTTTAGCATATTTAGTAGCTCAATAAATCAGAGCTAGAATTTTTATGATTATTGCTAACTTACATTATTAGTAGTATGTTTATATTATAGTGGAGTGTAGAATAAAATAAATAAAAGGTAAAATATGTTTTATTTGAATCACCACCTCCCCTTTTTTAACACTTAACAGTTCTCGTTTTTATAAGGATGAAGCAGTATTGTTAGTTAAAGGGAAGAGCTTCATTCTTTCGAAAAGGCCAATTAGAAATGAATTTATAGGAGTTACAACAAAAGAATAGGTCAGCTAGAGATAAATGTCTTATGTAAAAATAAATGCCTGGCAAATGCCTTACAATGCCAAATCTCTGTGTTCCTTGCTTCATTTCTTTGCACCTCATTTTCTGATGTGACAAGAAAGACCTCTAAGATCTGTTCTGTACAGTGCTACATCCTGGGGTTTTATGAAATGCCCCAGAGAGAACCAACATCACTAGCTCATGATCTGGAAGGGGAGACAAGTAAATGAGTCTCTGCTGTCTGAGAGCCTAGAAGAGAGGAGACCAGTTTTGCTTGTGGGTTAAGAAAGTTCTCAGATCGTTCCCACTGGGGCCTGTAAAGCCAGCTGCTGAAGAAGCCAGGTGCCAAAAACCCAGTCCTTAGAGTAACACAAAAAGCAAAAGATAATTTCATATGCCTTGATAAGGGTAGAAACTACATACCTAGTTTTCTGCAGCACTGCACCAGAAAATCATTCTCAAAGCCTTCTCCTATACTTGTAAATAAGGTAATAACACAGTGATGATAAACTTGTCAGCTTGTGTATATTGCTGCACATAATATATAAAACATAACATCATTTTTACTTATTTCCAGCAAAACCAAGGCAAATGCCCAGCCCAGAACTGTCCAGTGGAAGCCCCTGCATGGATGCCTGTCCACCACTGTACTGTAAGTTTGATTATTTGACTATTTCAAAATTGGCCTGATTAGAGAATTATCTTTATGTTTTGGAACAACCTTAGTAGAATGGGCTAGAATCCTTCCTGAAATTTTAGAAAGGAGAATGTATTTTCAGAAAGCTCTGTATTATAAGAAATACCTGTGATTAGGGATTTAAGCATTTTTTGGAGTCAGGATAATTTGCAAAAGATTTATTTAAATGGATTATTGATGATTTAGATTTGGATAGTCATTAAAATGAATATATTTGTACATGTATTTTTTTTCAGTATCTGCATATTCAGCAATACTTGATTTTAGAGAAGGATGCTTTCTCTTCTGTCATTGTTGTGTTGACTGTTTAATAGTGATGAGTGCCCAGATTTCCAATTTTCACGTCTTTCTGGTATAATAATAGTCTCAGCATTTGTGTGAAATCTTCCATCAGAGAATTTTCAAGTGCCTTAGAAACAAACAGGTACTATGTCATTATCCCTGTGTTACCAATGGGAGATTTAAATGCAAAGGGATAAGAATGGTGCAGCAATTCTAAAGCTGGGAATAGTCCCAGACACCCTAACTCTCCTTTCATGAAGTCATTCTCCTACACTGTGCTACAAAGTAAGTGAAGAAAGTGGCTGATCTGGATGATACTCTCCAAATGTACATTGTCTGATAGGAAATATGAATGCTGTAACTGACAGTTTGCGTGTCATAAAATAATTTGCGTGTGATGGGGACAAGGAGTTTAAAAATTAATTTTTGGGGCATTCCCTTCATTTGACCTACCTTGCAAGCAATGTAATGTGATATGTGGAACTTTTTAAATGTCCTCATCTATTGTTGAGGTACAAACTGTTGGAAGGTGCAGCCAGGCTTTCATAGCATGACTTATGCCTGCATTCTAAGGCAGTAGGCTGGTGGGAGCCCACTTTTCATTCAGATTTGTAAGATCATGAAGAGTCTTTCCTTGCTTTTGTTTATCTGTGGAAGAATGAGAAAGTGGAATCACTTTTAATGAAGGAGAGATGATGATGCAAAATTTTGGAGGCATTCCTGCAGTGTGGAGGCAGCCCAGACTTGCTGGAGACTTGGAGAATAAAAATGTCACACTTTTTTGAGCAGATGGTCAGAGGGGAGTGCGTGCTTAGGGACTCTGCTGATGCCAGAAAAAGGATGAGTTTTAATAATTCTGTTTAGGTGTCACTCCTTTTATTGTATCCCTGATGATATTGTCTCACAATTGCTGATTTGTCTATTGCACCAAAGAGACGGTGTGCTAGTCAGGGTCCTAGTATACCTACACCTAGGTAAATCCCTGGTATATGGAAGGTACTATTTAAGTACAGGTTCAATGCAGGAATCTTCAATCTATTGATTTCCTCTTTAGTAAATTTTATTAAATTATCTACAACTCCTACATTTGTTGATGAAGAGGGATAATTAAACTATTTTACCTTCTTAGGTGCGTGGTTTCCATTTCTTACCTTTAAGGGCAATTTTACAGTTTTCCTTCACAAAGTACCATTCAGTATGGGTTTGAGGAATTTTGTTTTAATGTAGACAAAATTTAGTAGTTTGATTCAGCTGTGTCAGGTACTATGTCAGTTTCTGGAGGTACAACATAAATAAGAGAGTATGCCCATTTTATAAAAGATAATCCATCTGTAACACTAATAAGAAAGCTGATAGTCTACTACATTGATAATTTCAGCCCCAAATAAAAGAAATTGGACATTTCAGTTATTTTGTGCAATCTTATTGCAAGTAAATCCATTATTAGAATTCTGTCTTTTGGATTATTAAAAATAATTCATCTCTCATTATTATCTTGGAATTGGACTCTGTAGGATTTAGGAATCCCAGATTAGGTCTTTCTGTTATAGGACATCTGTGACTAAATAGATGACTACATTTAAGACTCCTCCTGAAGATCACAAGTCACAAATACCCAAATAGTATGATTCTCAATTCTCAGGTGAGAATATCAGAAAGAATTTTTTCCTTGCTTCTGCTATGGAATTAAGAGCTGTTGGTTTTATAGATTTCCTTTGCTGTTTTGGGTTTTTTTTTTTTTTTTTTTTTGTAAATAATTACATCTCCCAGTGAGGCAGACACTTTCTAGAGGAGTTGACAACCTATAATGATTCTGTTTTCTCTGTGGATAACTCTATTTCACAAAAGTGGGCTTTTCGTTGCCATGTTTGGGCTATGTGAGTCTGTTCCTGGGCATGCCTGACTGATCTAGAGGTAAATATCTCATCTTGACTGGGCCAGCTGGATTCTCTTTCCTGGGAATTTGGAATTTATACTAGAGAGATATCAAATTGATAGTCAACAGTATTGAATCACATGAATGACAGTATTTGGAAAAATAGTCTGTGCACCTCCATTGCTGAGATCCTTAGAGCTGCTCTATATCTGTCCTTCTAGGGTCAAATCTCTCTTTGATTTTGTGAAAATGTCCCAATAATCTTCTGATAATCAATAACTTACATTTTTCCCTAAATCACTCAAGATTTGTTTTGTCATATTTTGTTTACTTGAGGAATTGAAAAGTTTTTTTTTATTTACTTGCAACCAAAGAGGGAAAAAACCCCACCTTGACTAATACCCCTATCATCAACACTTATGAAGCTCCCACTACAGTTAATATGGTGAGTGGTAGTCTCACATAGAAAGAAACACTCAGAACACTGAGATTTTGATAAGTTCCAATAGTCTATTTAGTAATAGAAATAGTCTATTTAAGTTTGTTACAAATATTTGATTCTATACAACACTTGGCTACATAAAAAATCACCAGAGGATAATTTGGTAATGACTTAATGCACATTGTAGAATGAGAAATATGAACCATTAACTATATAGCTAGCATAAGCATATTTTTATAACAAAAAACTGCATATGATATGTGAAGTTGTTCTGGTATTAATTTACATTTTCTCATCTCTCAGGAAATACAAAAATCTTTATTATTTTTTTTGGCTCACCATGTTTTTATTTGTTTTTGTTTTTGTTTTTTTGTTTTTTTTTACAAATAGTTTATTGCCAAATTAGTTTCCACATAACACTCAGTGCTCATCCCCACAAGTGCCCTCCTCCACGCCGATCCCTCCTCCCCCCCACATCCATCAGTCCTCAGTTTTTGTCAGCATTCAAGAGTCTCTCATGGTTTGCCTCTCTCCCTTTCCCCCACCATTTCCGCCCTTCTCCCCATCGTTCCTCCGTCAAGTTCCTCCTAATCCTCCTATACGTGCAAATGTATGGTATTTGTCCTTCTCTGACTGACTTATTTCGCTCAGCATAACCCCCTCAAGGTCCGTCCATGTGGCTACACATGGCCAGATTTCATTGTTTCTCATTGCCATGTAGTATTCCATGGTATAGATAAACCATATCTTCTTGATCCATTCATCTGTTGATGGACACTTAGGCTCTTTCCATGTTTTAGCTATTGTGGAGAGTGCTGCTATGAACATTGGGGTCCATGTGCTCCTATGCCTCAGCATTTCTGTATCCCTTGGATAAATTCCTAGCAGTGCTATTGCTGGGTCCTAGGGGAGTTCTATTGTTAGTTTCCTGAGGAACCTCCACACTGTTTTCCAGAGGGGCTGTACCCGTTTACATTCCCACCAACAGTGTAGGAGGGTGCCCATTTCTCCACATCCTCGCCAGCATCTAGAGTTCTTTGATTTGCTCATTTTAGCCACTCTGACTGGCGTGAGGTGGTGTCTCAGTGTGGTTTTGATTTGTATTTCCCTGATGAGGAGGGATGCTGAGCATCGTTTCATGTATCTGTTGGCCATCTGGATGTCCTCTTTGGAGAAGTGTCTGTTCATATCTTCTGCCCATTTCTTCACTGGGTTGTTTGTTTTTCGGGTGTGAAGTTTGATGAGTTTCAAGAAATAGAAAAATCTTAACCCTCATGTATTTAAGAGAATATTTTGTCTGCCTCAAATCCTTCATTGACTGAAGCAGGTTATAAATAAATTAATACATACTCACATTCATAATAAATAGATAGTTTGTTATCTTCGTACATTTTTTAGATTGAGTTGATTGTTTCCTACATTTCTCTCCTAGCACTTTATTCTTGTTCCTTGGTGTTTTGCTCTTTAATGATTGTATCCTTATAATTGGGCTTTATTACTTTTTTCAAATACGTCTTGGTCTCTGTGTGTGCATTTGCCCCAGGTTCATATTAAGTGCAAAGCTTTTATCATTGGTTTTCCTAAGAATGCTTCTCTCTGCAAATTGCTCTGCAAATGCCTGTCACCAGCTACATATTGCCTTGAAAATGGCCTCTATTACTATTTGCTCAGACTCTTCCTAGGTGCTCTCTTTTTTGAGGTGTTATACACCTCTATAACAATGTGACTAAGAGGTATTTTAAAGACTTTTCCTTTTAGCCAAGACTATACTCGTACAAATTAGGGTTCAAGAAGAATAGAAATTTTACCTTTAGAATTATACAGAAACATGGACATATTTATATTTTTTGAATAACCATGAAATATCTTCCCTATCCAGAAAAATGACAGTTTTATTTTTATTTGTCTTTCCCGTATGGCTACATTAAGCACTAGAATGATATCCTTCTTCACCTTTACATTTTACATTTAATTTTTAAAAAAATTTTAATGTTTTATTTATTTCTGAGAGAGAGAGAGAGAGAGAGAGAGAGAGGCAGTGTGGGCAGGGGAGGATCAGAAAGAGAGGGAGACACAGAATCGGAAGCAAGCTCCAGGCTCTGAGCTAGCTGTCAGCACAGAGCCCGATGCGGAGCTCGAACCCACAAACCATGAGATCATGATCTGAGCCGAAGTCGGTCGCTCAACTGACTGAGCCACTCAGGCGTCCCTACACTTTACACTTAATTGGATTGTACAGGCATGTGAATATGAACACAGTGGTTACCTGATCCTTACCACCTACAAGCAAATGAGAAGAGACCCAAAGACTCTGGGACTCAGGTAAAAACAGGAAGATCTCTGAATCTGGAGTGAAGTAGGCTAAGAATTAGTTTCTGGCACTTGGAAACAAAGAATCTTACACTTGACCAACTGCAGGAGGCTTGAGAGGCTTCTGTGTTTCAGGACATATATCCCTGGACTACTCAGTATGGCTATGGTTTATGCATGGATTTGGTCACTTTCAGGAATACCCCAAACACAATCCTTAGTTACGGGGTATTACTTAGAAATGACTGTAGGGGTACCTGGATGGATCAGTTAAGTGTCCACATCTGGATTTCAGCTTAGGTCATGATCTCACTTTGTATGATTGAGCCCCGTGTTGGGCTCTGTGCTGACAGCATGGAGCCTGCTTGGGATTCTCTTTCTCTCCCTCTCTCTACCCCTCCCCAACTCATGCACACACACTCTTTGTCTCTGTCTCTCTCAAAAATAAAATAAATAAAAACTTTTAAAAAATGGCTGTAATGTGTGCTTTTATTATTTAGAGTATGACATATAAATATGCATGATTTGTCTAGAAAAATCACTTTTTCTGCATGTTTGTGTGCTTAGTTGTTGGGCATTAAAAAATATGCAATGAGAGGAGTTTCTGAAAGTTAAAAATTAAGCCCCTGCTATTATAGAGATTATCTTGCTATTGTTATACATATATAACTATATGTTACATATAGTTATATAATTATATAATATTCACTACCCATAAATAGATATGTGAAGTATTTTCAAAAACCATGTAAACATATGCAGATTAGCTGCTGCATTCTGACTACATCAATTTCATCTACTCACTTAAGAAGCATTTACTGAGTACATTTTAGAAGTTTTATCTGACCCTTGGATATTTCAAGATACAGCAGCAAACAATATATGTAAATAATCATTATGCTGGGTAATGTATGCCATAAAATGCTCTGCAAAAAGCTCTGAATGTTCAGAATGGAGATTTGTGTCAAGATGGATTTTGGAAGACAGTAGATGGAATATTTGGTAATAGTTAAATGTGCAAACTTTAAAAAACTGAGTAAGATTTGTGTTAAAATACAAACTCTACCACTTACTAGCCATGTGACCTTGGACATTTTACTTAAACTCTCTTGAGTTTATGCATGCAATAGGATATTTTGAGATTTACATGCGATGATGCATAGCAAGTGTTAACATAGCTCCTGGCACATAGTCATTGCTTGCTAAGTGGTAAGCAAAAAAGAAAGAAAAGGGTAGATCATTCCAGAAGGAAGTGAATGGGGTGGGATGAATTGGTGAGAAACATAAGAAATAGGGAATAACTCATTATTAATTTAGGGCTATTTATTTAGATCTATTTAGGAAGACTTTTTTCTTTAGAAAAGGATTTAGTTTGGGAGAAAGATTCCAGGAGGAGTTAACATACAACTTTTTCAAGACTCTGAAAGCAAAAATTCTGAAACTCTTGGGGAAAAAAAAACATTTTGCTCTCTGATAGGCAGGGCTAATGATGTAAGAGTATCATATAAAGAAGAGATGTTTATATTCTGAATAACAAAGGCCATTTTCAAGGAGTAGTGTTGGATACTCCTTTTAATTTAAATCATTTTAACGTTTCCCTACCATGTCTCTCTAGATTATGAAAGTAGTTTTTCTCTTTTATGGGAAATCAATAAAAACAGACATTCCCCAAAGAAACCAGGGGAGATGTTCTTTTAAAGTGTTAATTGTTTCAGCATGTTCTCTCAGACTGCCTCACATTACCCACAGTCAGGATCATTCACTCTAATTGAAGCCAGTTAATACAATGTGCATAAGCAATTGTAAAGTAATCTGAAGGTTTTTCCTCCTCTTTCTGTAGCTCCTTCTTTGCTTTTATTTTTTTCTCTACAGTTCATTGTGTGACCTCATTTTGTATACAACCCACATAAATACCCAGACCATGGCACTTAGAAACATCCAACCCGGTCATAAAATAAATAATGTTGTGTCTGCTCTCTGGGCGTTTCCAGAATTCCTATGAACACAGCACCCGCTGGGCTAACTCAGCTGCTCAGAAATCACACCCAGGATGGTTTTGATGAGTATTGTCTTTCCAAAGACTGGATACAATTTTTACTTTTTAGAGCAAGGTTTTCACACCATCAGCAGTCTCTTTATAGAACAAAAAGTCGGGGCATTATTAGATGATCACAGTTTCAGGAAAATTATGGAAAATTGCAGAGTATAGGGCCTTAAGTTGGTCTGCACTGGGATTAGAATGCATCTAGGCATCTGGGTGGTAGTCATGGGGTTAGAAAAGAATCCAAAGGGGAAATTGTCTTAGAAGAATCACAATGCGCTGTAAGAAATGTGAACTCTGCAGAATGTCTTTGATTCCAATTTTGCTATAGTGAAGTGCTCCAAATCAAGGAAAGTACAAGGAAGATTAGATTGACACAATAGATACATCCTTCCCCCCCCCCCCCGCCCCTTAGGGCCCTTATAGTACTCCGGATGTATACTTTTTTCCTCTATAGGTATGAAAGAGTATGCTGGGAAATACAATACTTAACTCAGATAAATTTTTTTTTTTAATTTTGTTTAATGTTTTATTTATTTCTGAGAAAGAGACAGGCAGCGTGAGCAGGGGAGGGTCAGAGAGAGAGGGAGACACAGAATTGGAAGCAGGCTCCAGGCTCCGAGCTGTCAGCACATTTCCCGACGCGAGGCTCGAACCCACGAACTGTGAGATCGTGACCTGAGCCGAAGTCGGACACTTAACCGACTGAGCCACCCAGGAGCCCCTCAGATAAATTTCTTATAGTAATTTCTGAAACTTGCCCAGAAAGGAAGCCCATAGTATTTATAGAGGGGGTGAGTGGATATGGGTTCATGGGAGAGATGAAAGAG
This sequence comes from Hyaena hyaena, assembly GCF_003009895.1. Classification (NCBI taxonomy): domain Eukaryota; kingdom Metazoa; phylum Chordata; class Mammalia; order Carnivora; family Hyaenidae; genus Hyaena; species Hyaena hyaena. Next base: position 105,275 of record NW_024080691.1, read on the forward strand.
CATTCCGGGTGAGCACACATAAACAAACAAACACCTACATAGACTATAGAACAGAAGACATGTACCCTGCATGCTTCCCTGGGCAAAGAGATGAAGATCACAAGTCCTGAGTTTGCTAGCCAGATCTGAGAAGCTAAATGGAAGAATGGTAAGTAACCATCCAGGAGCAAAAGGCAGACCCACAGTAAAAATGAAGTCAGCAGATTTTATGTCTAGTGTCCCCAGCTTCCTCTTTTTGTATCTTTTAATATTTCCTGAGAATTACAATTTTACCCAACTTGACTAATTTTGTGTCTTGGTATTCACCTACCTCTTCCTACTGTCTCTTTTTTGTGATGTTATTATAAATGGGATTATTTTCTTTTAAAAATGTTTATTTAATTTTTTTGAGAGAGAGAAAGCACTAGAGAGAGAGAGAAAGAGAGAGAGAGAGAGAGAGTAGAGAGAGGGAGGGAGAAGGAGAGAGGGAGAGAGAATGGGATTGTTTCCTTAATTTCATTTTTGGGCTGGTTATTTCTAGTGTGTGGAAATACAAGCAGTTTTTGTTTATTAATACTGTATTGTGAAATATTACTGAATTAGTTCTAATAGATTTTTAGTGAACTACTTGGGATTTTCTGTATATGAGGTCGTACCATCTGCAAAAAGAGATAGTTGTACCTCTTCCTTTCCAATTTGGATGCCATTTATTTCATTTTCTTGCCCAACTGCCTTCGCTAGAATATTCACCACACTATTTGATAGAATTGGCAAGACCAGATATTCTTGTCTTGTTTTTTATTTGGGGGGAAAGTATTTTTGTTCCATCATTAAGTATGTTAAGCTGTTTTTTTAAAAAATAGGTGTCTTTTATCAAGTTTAAAAAGTTCCATTCTATTTCTAGTTAGTTAAGCAATTTTTTGTCTTGAAAAGGGGATTTTTTGTATGTTTTGATATTTGTTTTTAAAACTTAAAGTTTTAATCTGCTGCAAGAATGCCTTGCCCTTCTATTGAGAACATTAAGCAAAACTTTTCTAGGATTCCTGAAATCATAATCTACCTATTCATAATCTACACCTGACTTTGCCAAAGGATAGCTCTTTTGTTTGACAGATGAGAAAACTGAAGCTCAGAGAAGTTAAATATCTTTTTTTGCATCCCATAGCTGGCACATAGGGAAGCCAGTTTTTGGGAACCCAGTCCGAAATATCATTCACTATCTTTCCTGAGCAAACTGATGCTTTTGAGTTTGCTGTGAAAAATAATGCATTTAGAAGAGTCTGGTATTTTATTAGCTGTGTCTAGTGTCATAGAAGATGCCATGAGGATTCTGTGGATTGCAGTGCTGGGCAAATTGCATTACTGGACCACCATGTTGGCAGCCATAGTAGCACATCTGAAGGTCTCCCTTTGCAATACTGTCAGGATTTCTAAACTTGTCTGGAAAATTCTATATGGATAACCACTTTGTAAACAGAGTCATAAATACATTTAGAAATATAGTTATGTCCTTCTGTTCAGAGCTAAAGAAATTTTAATTATGAGTTTTCTTTAAGGGGATTTTGAGGCTTTATTTCCCTTTTTTTGTGGTTTCATCATTTGATGTAGGAACTGAATATGAAATTATCTCTCAGAGATCTTCCATGGTAGAGCTATAAGCTACAACATTACTTTTCAGAGGTTTGTGGTGGGACGCTAATATAGAATCGGGTGATTCAATAACTTATAAATTATTGAGAATACAAAATGCTGTAATGTGATGGATCTGTGGATTTTCCAATTTAAGGGCTTTGTCTCTGTGTCCAGAAAAACCCCATAAAGAATTGAGTATTCTTTGTGAAATCAACTTAAAGGAGCTTAAATTTACTGAACTGTTTACTTATTTAGTATCCAGCAACCTCAATTATGTAATATAAACTGAGAAACATCGAGAATTAAACAAAAATGTGTAGAAGTGTACTAAATCAATATTTTAATGCTCACAACCCATTTACAGACTACTTCCTAGTCTATGACCTCACTGTGTAGACTTCTAAAGGTTTTTCGGGCACATGTATTCGAACAGGAGAGACCCATAATGCCTTATTGCTGAGTCTATTTAGATACATTTTAATAACAATGGCTACTTATTACCTAACCCATTATGTAAGATCTAGATAATTAGAGCAGGTATATGGAAATTCAGGAGAGGGCATTACTAAAGCCTGGTATATTAGCAGCCATGAGAAGTGGCAGCCAGCAATAAGAAAAATGTTAAAAGCAAGCACAAGCCCTTAAACTCTATGAGATAATTCAGTAGTGGGGCACTGGTATGTCACACACACACACATACACACACACAAAACCTTATAATTATGTCCAAATGCTTTTTGGAGAATAATTACCTTTATGACGTCTAACTGTGGATACTAAAAAAAATTGCCAATTTAAAAAAAGCGTTCAAAATACAAAAAAACATATGATACTTCAAAGGATAAATTTTAATTCTCTGGTATACTCATGTTTGTAAACATCTCTTTCTTTGACAGTTTTGATAGATGAGTGGATAGCTGGCATGTTTCAGCTTGTACATACTCTCAGGGTGGTAGATTCCTCTTTTTTCCAACTTAAGTAACTGAGGTATTGGCTTGAGTTTGTGGTGGAGACAGAGGTGGTATTGAGGAGGGGAGAGGGACTGACAGCAAAACAGAGAGCCCTGGTGCTGCATGAAAGGAGATTTTTGTTGGGTCTTGTACTGTCACTAATTTTTAACAGTGTAAGGCATCGGTATGTATTGACATTGCATGGGCTTTTCAGTGTAGGTTAACATTCTTTCCTACTGAACTTTCAGTCATCAGCTGAGTGTTTCATAGCCAGTAGGGTCATGAGTTTGGAGCCAAACAGAACTTCTTTCTCTCATAGCCATATGAACTTGAGTAATCATTTCAACATCTTTTTCTCTCACATTTCTCATTTGCAAAATAAAAGTAATAATAAATACCTACCTTGTGAGATTATTTTAAGAATTAGATGATATATGCAATATGCTTAAATCAGTGTCTGGCACATAGTAGGTACTCAATACATGTTAATTTTATTATTATGACATTATTATTATCAGCATTGGAGAACTCTGAACATGGTTACAGTTTGAGATCTGTATTTGTTTTACAAAGACACTTGCACAATAAAATCTCTGACAGCATGGCCTATTTTTAACTTACCTCAGATATTGGAAGATGTAATTGAAAGATACATAGTTTGAATGTTTAAATCAGTTAATTTTTAAAGATAAAGTTTTGACTTTTTTTCTGACAGTGATTTCTATGACAATTTCTTTTCTTTTCTTTTTCTTAAATAGTTTATTGTCAAGTTGGTTTCCATATAACACCCAGTGCTCATCCCAACAAGTGCCCTCCTCCATGCCCATCAACCCCCTTTCCTTCTCCCTCACCCCCATCAGCCCTCAGTTTGCTCTCAGCATTCAAGAGTCTCTCATGGTTTGCCTCCCTCCCTCTCCCCAACTATTTTTCCCCTTCCCCTCCCCCATGGTCCTCTGTTAAGTTTCTCCTGTTTCACTTATAAGTGAAAACATATGGTATCTGTCTTTCTCTGCCTGACTTATTTCGCTCAGCATAACACCCTCTAGTTCCATCCACGTTGCTACAAATGGCCAGATTTCATTCTTTCTCATTGCCATGTAGTATTCCATTGTATAGATAAATCCCATCTTCTTGATCCATTTGTCTGTTGATGGACACTTAGGCTCTTTCCATGATTTGGCTATTGTTGAGAGTGCTGCTATGAACATTGGGGTACATGTGCCCCTATGTATCAGCACTCCTGGATCCCTTGGGTAAATTCCTAGCAATGCTATTTCTGGGTTTCTATGACAATTTCTATACCTTTGGAAGTCATTTCTGACTCAAAGCCATTGCTATACTTGTTTAGGCTAATTGAATTTCTGAGAAGTATTATGGGACTTCCAGCATTGAGTGGTGAAAGAGCTTTGGTTATGATGTGCTAAGTCTAGTGCAATTATGATGAAATCTCTTTTCGTTTTTTGTAGAAACAAAGTAAATGCATGTCCTACAAACTCTCCTGGGTGTTTCCTGCTAGCCTTCATATTATTCCCTTTTATTTATATAGATCACTATAGAACAAATACAGACATCATCAAGTGCTCTTGATTTGGGTGTTGGTGGCTGTTCATACACCAGCTACAAATATAAGTCACAAATGAAACCTCTTCCTAGTGAATAGTCCCATCTGGAAAGCTTCATACTGTGCATGTCTTTTTAAAGAATTTTTCCTATGACAGTATTCAGGGTATGGTTATTTCACACAACTTTAGCCTTTAAACAAAAGCCATGCAACATAGGAACATAAGTGTACCTTAAGTAGTAATGATTATAGTCCTTTTGAAATATGTATTCTTTGTACTTTTTGAGGTACATTACAAAAAATTCATTATATTTATAATAAACCTAGAAATCCAAGGAAATAACAACAAAGAAATGTTATTAAATGCTGGAAGTATCAAAAAAAGATTTGGAGGTGTTTTTGTCAAAGACTTCCTTGCACCTGCTTACTATTCTGACTTTCTGTGCTGCTCTTCTGATTGTGTTCATCCTCTATTCAGGCTTGCCTCATTTAGATTTAGCCTCAGGTAGTGCAGACAGGGGAAGCTATTCCACAAGGCCATGTCTGTAGTAACAATCAGCTTCCTATGACCAGTAGAGAGCAGGTGTCAATGACAAACCTCTTGAAGCAGCCTCCAGCTACCCCAGATCTCTCTAGAATTGTACAAAATGTTTGGGCAAACTTTGGCCCAAAGAAAAATTTTAACAGCACTTGACACAGAAATGGAACATTAATTGCTGCAGCTCCTCAAGGAGGTCCTGTTGGCAGCAGGCAGCGTAGTCTCATGACTGCCTCACAAAAACAGCCCCTTCTAGTCTGGATTGATGGATTGGCTTCAGCAACAAAAGGTACAACAAATGCACTTAATCAAAACCCCAAACCTGAGCATGATTGGAGTGGGTAGAGAAGGAGCAGGTTTTATAACAACCACTCTTCCATTATAGCAATCATGGAAAATGTATACAAACATTTGAAGATTTTATTTACTGACCCATATATTTTCAACCAACTCAGAACAAACACCTCATTAAAGAAATCAATGCCATTCAAGCCTGGATTGGCTAAATCTTCCAACCTACTGAAAAAAAATACTAATTGATCTTGATGGCTATTTTAGATTGCATTTTGGTGAAGTAAAATTTTGCATAATTTAATATCCACAACTTAATTAAACATGTCCTATAAATAGCCTCTCTCTGAAGATGCTAATACTCTGTTGAAAGAATCAGTTTGTTTCTGCAATGGATTTGGTCATACACCATTGTTCTTTAGGTTGTGTCAGCATTTTCATTAAAAAGTTGTACTCTATTTATAACTTGGAAGCAAAAATGCATTCTGAGCTAAAACTTAATGTCCAAAGTCTTTGTCCAAAAGCAGTTTTCTAAAATGTACACACAATGGAAGTTTTATGGCTCTCTGAAAGCTTGTGGTCTATAAGAAGACCTAAAAGACACCAAGAAAAGAATCTCATTTGTCTCAGTCCCTTGTGTATCAGGATAGCCCACAGAATCTAAGAAGAAATCTGGGCTGGGAAGGGGATACAATCTTCTCTGACACAGTGTTGGAGAATCAGAGTACTTAGGTGTTATTCTTGGTTGCATTACTTGAAATACACTGGAAAGAACATGGGGTTTGGAGTCACCTGGAACTGGGTTTACTTAATTTGGGAAATTTCTTCACCTCTTTGAGACATGTATATTGATCAAATGAGATGATATACATAAAACTCCAGGACAGTGTTCATTTCCTTCTCTTATGATTTATGGTGTTGCTTGAAGCTACTGACTTGCCTTTCCTCCATTGTTTATTGTACTTTTTTCCTGAGAATTGATTTTATGAGTAGCTTTCCTTAAATTAATGTTTTTTAAACATAATACTAAGTCAAATGAATGACAAAACTATTTATAAGACCCTACCTAAAGAGGACAAAATACAAAGTGTAAGGATCTGTCATGCAATAGTGGAGTAAGTAGAAAATCACCCTTTTTTCTCCATCCATCCCTAGCCTGGGATTTTTCTTTGCTTTCTGTAACCTTACACTATACGGACAATAAGCCCAAACTGTCCACCAAGTGAACACGAGAGAGCCTTTGGCAGCATAACTTTATCTTACTGTAGATGGAGGGAAATGCTCCCTTTACCACTGTCTGTTTAAAGGAAAAAAAAAAAGAAACAAGGGAAAATTTAAATTTCCTGTTGTCAGAACTGTTCTCTTGCCCATAGCTAGTATATTATCTCAACTTATATTATTTAAGCAAGCCTAAGATGTCTGTAGCACATTACTATTACTCTTTCTGCTCATCCAAATCCATTTATTTATTTGTCTTTCCTCCCTTCATCCTTCATTAATTCCATAAATATTTACAGGGTGCTTACTATGTCCCACGCACTGTACTAGATCCTATAAATTCATAGTATGGAAAAACGTACATAGTCCATGCCCCCAAGGAGAAGTGGCAATAAAGAATTATGCAAGTGAATATAAGGTTGCAATATTGATGAGTTCTGCAAAGGAGATGTACATGGTGTTTTGGGAGTGCATTTATGGAGTCATTGATATGGAAAGGGGGAAGTCAGACAAGGCTTCCTTAAGGAAATGCTAATTAAGATTAAATTTGAAAAGTAGGGTCAACTTAGGGGAAAAGGAAGAAGAGTTTTATTTAGGCAGAGGGAACTGCATATACAAAGATCTTATCTCAGCAGAGTAAGTTCCCTTTATGAGGAGCTATAAGGCCAATATGGGTACAAGTCAGAGAATATATTAGCTTGGTGGGAGAAGGGTTTGGGAAGGAGACATAAGTTGATGATGTTTAGGATTTCACTGAAGTATTTTAAGTAGATTGGAGATAGAAGAGATCTGATAGCATGGTCATATTTGAATTTTGAAATCTTACTCTGGTGCTATGTGGAGAACAGGTAGAAAAATGGAAAAATGGTTGTTGTTAAAAACAAAACAAAACAAAAAACTGGTTATGAAACTTTTGTACAAGTCTAGGCAAAGACAATGGTAGCATAAATTAGAGTGATGGTAGAAATGAAGAAACATGAACAGGTATGATATATTTAGGGGTAAGGATGCCAGGATATAGAGATGAATAGGGTATGGGAGTGGTTAAGAGAAAGGGAAATGTCAGAGATGACTAATTCTCTGGCTTGAATGAAATAGTGAGTACAGGTATCATTTACTGAATTTTGGTGCTCTGGAAAAGCTTCATTTTAGATGTGTTAATGGGAGGATCATCAAATCTATTCTGGACAAGTTTAGTTTGAAGAGTCTTTAAGATATAAGTAAAGATGTCTGGATGGCCTGTGAATATAGGCCATGTTTATGCAATTTTTGCATGTTTATGATGGGAAATTGATAGAAATCAAATCTGATGGCTTCGGTTTACTCTGACATAGGAAGTGAGGGAGGCCGCCCATTGAGAGTGCAAGGAGAGGTGGGGAGAGGGCACATCAGATGCTGGAACTACCATTATGGAGAATGGGAGGATTAGATGAACAGAGAAAAGAGGAGAGACTGCCAGGGTTCCTTCAGAGTACACATAAAAGTTTAACTCTTCAGGGAAAATGCTTTCTGATCTGACCTACTCCCTAGTGTGGTCTGTGGTTTGATTTGTCTCAGCTCTTATATTGAGGCAGCCTCTATCATATCATACCAGCTGGCTTATCTCACATTGGCATGATTCTCTGCCTCTTCTACGGTATGTCTAATCTCTGCAACAGAAGAGAGCAACTCAAGGACAGGAAACATGACTCTACAATATCTCATAGAACACAGTGCTTGTAATGGGGGTAATTAAGGGCTTATGAAGGAGTTTATTAAACATGTGTCAAAATATGGAACATTCCGTACGGGGAACTCAGGACAAAAAAGATGAGTCTTTGTTTAATATATGGCTTTATGTAATAAAATACAGGGATGTTCATTTCCACCTCTTTCAATTAAAAGATAGATTCTTTTTATTTATTTATTTATTTATTTTTTTATAAAAAATATTTATTTATTTTGAGAGAGATAGAAAGCAATAGTTGGGGGAGGGATGGTGAGAGAGGAAGAGAGAGAACTCCATACACAATTTATCTCTATGTCCTGGCATCCTTACTCCTAAATATCTCATTGTGGTTAAATATCTCTGACCACAATGGTTTTTTCGTTTCAGAAGACTGAGGTCTTCCAGCTGAAGGATCTTTGCAATCACTGTTTCGTGTAAACTGAACATTCTTCTCCACACACTGAACAACTGGCTCTTTGTGACCTTTTCAGAGGTATCTTCTCTGTCCACAGGTTCCTTCTGGGGAATTTTTGCTCTTCTCTTTCTGTTTCTAATTGCTTATCTTTTTCCTGAATAAACTCTTATCACAACTTGTAATTGTGTGTTATTTGCTTTCTTGTTTATTATGTCATAGATTGTAAGCTCTATAATGGCCAGGAATTTGTCTGTTCTTTTTGCTATAGTGTACTCAGAACCTAGCACAATGCCTGTGATGTAGAGTTAATTAAATGTTTGGTCAGTAAATTAATGTATGGATGCATTAAGGAATACTTAAAAATGAATGAATGAATGAAAGAAATCACAGGAATGAAACAGCTTGACCTCACAGGGTTATTGAGGGGATAACACATGGAAATGGAAACAAAGATGTTTGAAAAATGGAAGTCTTATACACTTATTGAGCATTTATGTTAAACTTACTGTATCCTGAGTCATTTCATTGCTTCATATTTTAATTTGTTTTTGTACTACAAGTAAAAATTAAGAGAATTTTGCAATTTAGATTTTCTTGCCACTCTTGCCAAGCAGCAGGCTATTGGTATGCCATAGTTAATTAATTGAAACAGATTCCTTTAGGAAAGAAGGGTCAAATCTCATAACCTTTAGGTTGTGGGTGTATTCATGTGTGTGTGTATGCTCACAGTAATGCATACTAGTGAGATGCAAAGGGCTTAAAGAAAATTGTGATGTGCCTTTTATTTGTGTTCATGGATTGCTGCTTTAACTTAACAGAATTGGCTACTTTTCGACAGTGTGTCTGATTTTGAGAGCTAGTAGATCTTCATGCCAAGTAATATTTGGTAGCATTATTGTTTCCTCTGGCTTCTCTCTCTTTGTTCAGTTCACTTTTTTTGAGATTTAGTTTTCTTTCACTTTCCTTTTTTTTAATGTGTATTTATTTGTTTTGAGAGAGAGAGGGAGAGAGAGAATTCCAAGTAGGCCTCATGCTGCCAGTGGGGAGCCTGACACAGAATTTGATCCTATGAGCAGTGAAATCATGACCTGAGCCAAAATCGAGTTGGGTGCTTAACTGACTGAGCCATCCAGGCATCCCTTCAAATTTCATTTCACAGACCACTCAGTGTAGTGCTCATATAACATAACTAAAGACAATTCAATTTTCTCACTCTTCTAAACTATTATTTGTCCTCCTGCATTCCATATATTTTGAAATCTTGAGAATAGCTTACCTGAGCAGTGTAATTTTATGCAGGGTGTCAGAAGTAGGGGGAAACCTTATAAAAGTAGATAAGTAACTTCATTATGTGAAAAATAGGTTCAAATTTATTATGATTGATGAATTCCATACTCTAGGTACTACTGATTTATAGTGTAGCCTAAATTAGACCTCATCTATGGAAAAAACATTAGAATTGTAGAATCTATACAGTAAGATATTATAGGGCTATGAGTAATTAAAAATATATAGCTGATTAAGGATGTGTCTCCTATACCTGTAAGTCAATTGCATGAGATAAAAAAAACCTGTTTTTAATGTTAATTTATTTTTTGAGAGAGAGAGAGAGACAGGGCATGAGTGGGGGAGGGGCAGAAAGAAAGGGAGCGGCAGAGAGAGAGAGAGAGAGAGAGACAGAATCTGAAGCAGGCTTCAGCCTCTGAGCTGTTACTACAGAATCCAATACGAGGCTTGAACCCATGAACAGCGAGATCATGACCTGAGCCAAAGTCAGACACTTAACGAACTGGGCCTCCTAGGTGCCCCTACAACATGAAATTTTTTGACAAAGCCATTATGAACTACAAAATACTCATGATTTGTTTTAATTATAACATTTCTCTCTGTAACCCAGATATACAGATTTCACAATAATGCCACTAAGACTATTCACTTGTCCAACAGACGTGTATTAATTACCTGTTAAATAGAAAGCACTTTTTCTAAGAATGCATGAAGTATTTAAAACCACTAACTTTGGAGTCACAGTTCAAATGTTTCTTAGTAGTGACCTTGGGTATCAAGTGTCCTAATCTTTATGCAATTTTATTTACTCACCTATGTAATAAGTTTTATGAAAAATTTAAGATGGATATAAAACATTTCTTCACATTGATGTGATTACATTATGTAAAACTTTAAAAAAATTTTTTTAAACATTTTTATTTATTATTGAGAGACAGAGATGGACAGAGCTTGAGCATGGGAGAAGCGGAGAGAGAGGGGGAGACACAGAATCTGAAGGAGGTTCCAGGCTCTTAGCTGCCAGCACAGAGCCCAGTGCAGGTCTTGAACACACAAACTGTGAGACCATGACCTGGGCCAAAGTCATCTGCTTAACTGATTGAGCCACCCAGGTACCCCAAAATTATGTAAAGACTTTTAAATTTTTCTTTGCTTTGTTTTCTTCCTTTAAATTTTTTTTCTTAAATAGTTAATTGTCAAGTTGGTTTCCATATAAAATCCAGTGCTCATCCCCATAAGTGCTCTCCTCCATGCCCATCACCCCCCTTCCCTTTTCCCCCACCCCCATCAGCCCTCAGTTTGTTTTCAGCATTCAAGAGTCTCTCAAGGTTTGTCTCCCTCCCTCCCCACCTATTTTTTCCCTTACTCCTCCCCCATGGTTCCTCCATTAAGTTCCTCCTAATCCACCTATATGTAAAAACATATGGTATCTGTCCTTCTCAGCCTGACTTCTTTTGCTCAGCATAACACCCTCAAGTTACATCCATGTGGCTACACATGGCCAGATTTCATTCTTTCTCATTGCCATATAGTATTCCATTGTATAGGTAAACCACATCTTCTTGATCCATTCATCCGTTGATGAACACATAGGCTCTTTCCATGATTTGGCTATTGTTGAGAGTGCTGCTATGAACATTGTGGTATATGTGCCCCTATGCATCAGCACTCCTGTGTCCCCTGGGTAAAATCCTAGCAGTGCTATTGTGGGGTCAGAGAGGAATTCTATTGTTAATTTTTTGAGGAACCTCCACACTATTTTCCAGAGGGGCCGCTACAGTTTACATTCCCACCAAAAGTGTAGGAGGGTGCCCATTTCTCCACATCCTCACCAGTATCTAGAGTCTCCTAATTTGTTCATTTTAGCCACTCTGACCGGAGTGAGGAGGTATCTCAGTGTGGTTTTGATTTATATTTCCCTGATGATGAGTGAAGCTGAACATCATTTCGTATGTCTGTTAGCCATCTGGTTGTCCTCTTTGGAGAAGTGTCTGTTCATGTCTTCTGCCCATTTTTTCACTGGATTATTTGTTTTTTGGGTGTGGACTTTGGTGAGTTCCTTTTGATTTGGATCCTAGCCCTTTATCTGATATGTCATTTGCAACTATCTTTTCCCATTCCGTCAGTTGCCTATTAGTTTTATGGATTGTTTCCTTTACCATGCAGCTTTTAATCTTGATGAGGTCCCAATAGTTCATTTTTGCTCCTGATTTCCTTGCCTTTGGGGATGTGTCAAGTAAGAAATTGCTGCGGTTGAGGTCAAGGAGGTTGTTTCCTGCTTTCTCCTCTAGGGTTTTGATGGTTTCCTGTCTCACATTCAGGCCCTTTATCCATTTTGAGTTTGCTTTTGTGTATGGTGTGAGAAAATGATCTAGTTTCATTCATCTGCAAGTTGCTGTCCACTTCTACCAGCACCATCTATTAAAGAGGCTGTCTTTTTATCCACTGGATACTCTTTCCTGCTTTGTCGAAGATATTTGGCCACACATCTGGGTCCAATTCTGAGTTCTCTATTCTTTTCTATTGGTCTATGTGTCTGTTTTTGTGCCAATACTATACTGTCTTGACGATGACAGCTTTGTAGTAGAAGCTAAAGTCTGGGATGGTGATGCCTCCCGTTTTTGTTTTCTTCTTCAGTATTAGTTTGACTATTTGGGGTCTTTTGTGGCTGCATACAAATTTTAGGGTAGTTTGTTCTAGCTTTGAGAAGAATGCTGGTGCAATTTTGATTGGGATTACATTGAATGTGTAGATGGCTTTGGGTAGTAAAGACATTTTAACAATATTTATTCTTCTGATCCATGAGCATGGAATGTTTTTCCATTTATTTGTGTCTTGTCAATTTCCTTCATAGGTTTTCTATAGTTTTCATCATACAGATCTCCTATATCTTTGTTAGGCTTATTCCTAGATATTTTATGTTTTTTTTTTTTTTGTGCAGTTGTGAATGGGATCAGTTTCTTTGATATCTCTTTCTGTTGCTTCATTATTGGTGTATAAAAATGCAACCGTAGGAGGCCTGGGTGGCTCAGTCAGTTGGGCAGCCAACTTGGGCATAGGTCATGATCTCATGGTTCATGGGTTTGAGCCCCATGTCGGGCTATGTGCTGACAGCTAGCTCAGAACCTGGAGCCTGGTTCAGATTCTGTGTCTCCCTCTCTCTCTGACTTCCTCTCCTCATGCTGTCTCTCTCTCTCTCTCAGAAATAAATAAAACGTTAAAAGAAATTTTAAAAAATGCAACTGATTTCTGTACGTTGATTTTGTACCCTGCCATTTTGCTGGATTCATGAATCCGTTCTAGTAGGCTTCTGGTGGAATCTGTTGGGTTTTCTATGTAGAGTATCATGTTGTCTGTGAAATGTGAAAGTTTGACTTCTTTTTTGCCACTTCTGATGCCTTTTATTTCCCTGTGTTGTCTGATTCCTGATGCTAGGACTTCCAGTACTATGTTAAACAATAGTGGTGAGAGTGGACATCCCTGTCCTGTTCCTGATCTCAGGGGGAAAGCTCTCAGTTTTTCCCTGTTGAGGATGATCTTAGCTGAGGGATTCTCATAGATGGCTTTTATGATGTTTACATAAGTTCCTTCTATCCCAACTTTCTCAAGGCTCTTTATTAAGAAGATGTGCTATATTTTGTCAAATGGTTTTTCTGCATCTATCGACAGGATCACATGGTTTTTATCTTTTCTTTTGTTAATGTGATGTATCACACTGATTGATTTGCGAGTATAGAACCAGCCCTGTAACTCAGAAGTGAATCCCACTTGATCATGGTGGATAATTCTTTTTATGTTCTGTTGAATTCGAGTTGCACGTATCTTGTTGAGGATTTTTGTATCCGTATGCATCAAGAATATTGGCCTGTAGTTCTCTTTTTTTTTGCTAGGTCTCTGTCTGGCTTGGGAATCACAGTGATGCTGGCTTCACAGAATGAGTCTGGAAGTTTTTCTTCCATTTGTAGTTTTTGGAATAGCTTGAGCAGAACGGGTATTAAGTCTGTTTTAAATGTCTGGTAGAATTCCCCAGGGAAGCCATCTGGCCCAGGGTTCTCATTTATTGGGAGATTTTTGATAACTGACTCGATTTCTTCACTAGTTATGGATCTGTTCATATTTTCTATCTCTTCCTGATGAATTTTGGTAGTGAGTGTGTGTTTAGGAATTTGTCCATTTCTTCTCAGTTGTCCTGTTTGTTGGCATATAATTTATCATAGTATTCCCTGATAATTGTTTGTATTTCTGAGGGGTTGTAATAAGTCCATTTTCATTCATAATATTGTCTATTTAGGTGCTGTCTCTCTTTTATTTATTTTTTTAAATGTTTTTTTTTTATTTATTTCTGAGAGAATGAGAGAGACAGAAAAAGAGAGAGAGAGACAGCATGAGCAGGGGAGGGTCAGGAAGAGAGGGAGACATAGAATCTGAAACAGGCTCTAGGCTCTGAGCTGGCTGTCAGCACAGAGTCGGACGCGGGGCTCAAACCCACAAACTGTGAGATCATGACCTGAGCTGATGTCGGATGCTTAACCGACTGAGCCACCCAGGTGCCCCTGGGTGCTCTCTCTTTTCGAGAAGCCTGGCTAGAGGTTTGTCGATTTTGTTTATTTTTTCAAAAAACCAATTCTTGGTTTCATCGATCTGTTCAACGTTTTTTGTTTGTTTCTATATTGTTTATTTCTGCCCTGATTTTTATTATTTTTCCTCTCCTACTGGGTTTGGGGTGCTCTTGTTGCTCTCTTTCTAGTTCCTTTAGGTGTGCTGTTAGATTTCTAATTTCTAATTTCTAAATTTCTAATTTCTTCAAATAGGCCTGGAGTGCAATGTGCTTTCCTCTTGGACTGCCTTTGCCATATCCCATAGAGTCTGGATTGTTGTATTTTCATTTTCCTTTGTTTCCATATATTTTTAAAATTTCATCTCTTATTGCCTGATTGGCCCATTTGTTCTTTAGTAGGGTGTTCTTTAACCTCCATGTTTTTGGAGGTTTTCCAGACTTCTTCCTGTGGTTGATTTCAAGTTTCATAGCAGTTTGATCTGAAAGTGTGCATGGTATGATCTCACGTCTTTTATATTTAGTGAGGGCTGCTTTATTTCCCTGTATGTGATCTATCTTGGAGAATGTGCCATGCACACTTGAGAAGAAAGTAAATTCCATGGCCTCAGGATGTAGAGTTCTAAATATATGTCACATCCATTTGGTCAAACGTGTCATTCAAGTCCATTGTTTCTTTAGTGATTTTCTGTCTAGTTGATCTATCCATTGCTGTAAGTGGAGTATTAAAGTCCCCTGCTATTAGCACATTCTTGTCCATAAGATTGTTTCTATTTGTGATTAATTTTTTTAATGTATTTTGGTGCTTCTGTATTCGGTGTGTAGACATTTATAATTGTTAGCTCTTCCTGACGGATAGATCCTGTAATTATTATATGATGCCCTTCTTCATCCCTTGTTACTGCTTTTACTTTAAAGTCCAGTTTGTCTGATATAAGTATAGCTACTCCAGCTTTCTTTTGACTTCCAGTAATATGATAGATATTTCTCCATCCCCTTAACTTCAATCTGAAGGTGTCCTCAGGTCTAAAATGAGTCTCTTGTAGACAGCAAATAGATGGATTTTGTTTTTTATCCATTCTGCTACCTTATGTCTTTTCATTGGAGCATTCAGCCCATTTGCATTCAGTGTTATTATTGAAATATATGGGTTTAGAGTCATTGTGTTCTTTTTAGGATTCATGCTTGTAGTGCGTCTCTAGTACCTTGTGCTCCTTGAAACATTTCCCTCATAGAGTCCCCCTCAGGATTTCTTATAGGGATGGTTTAGTGGTGATGAATTCTTTCAATTTTTGTTTATTTGGGAAGACTTTTATCTCTCCTCCTATTCTGAATGACAGGCTTGCTGGATAGAGGATCTTGGCTGCATATTTTTTTCTGTTCACCACATTGAAGATTTATGCCATTCTTTTCTGGCCTGCCAAGTTTCAGTAGATAGGTCTGTAACCATTCTGATAGGTTTCTCTTTGTAGGTTAGGGCCCTTTTCTCCCTAGCTGCTTTCAAAATTCTCTCTTTGTCCTTATATTTTGCCAGTTTTACTATGATAGGTCATGCAGAAGATCGATTCAAGTTACGTCTGAGGAGAGTTCTCTGTGCCTCTTAGATTTCGATGTTTGTTTCCTTCCCCAGATTGGGGAAGTTCTCTGGTATAATTTGTTCAAGGACTCCTTCAGGCCTTTCCCTCTCTTCCTTGTCTGGATTTCCTATGATAAGGATTTTTTCCATTTGATTGTATCGCTGAGCTCTTGAACTCTCCTTTCCTGTTCCTGGATCCTTTTATGTCTCTTTTTCTTGGCTTTCTCTTATTCTATAATTGTGTCTTGTAACTCACCTATTCTCCTGTCTGCCTCTTCAGTCTATGCATTGGACATGTCCATTTTATTGAGACCCTCATTTATAGCATTTTTAAATTTATCACACCAATTTTTAAGCTCCATAGTCCTTGTAGCAATAGTTTCTCTGATGTCTTCCATGCCTTTTTCAAGCCCAGTGATTAATTTTATGACTATTGTTCTAAATTCTTGTTCAGTTATGTTGCNCACATTGAAGATTTCCTGCCATTCCTTTCTGGCCTGCCAAGTTTCAGTAGATAGGTCTGTCACAACTCTGATAGGTTTCCCTTTGTATGTTAGGGTCTTTTTCTCCCTAGCTGCTTTCAAAATTCTCTCTTTGTCCTTATATTTTGCCAGTTTCACTATGATAGGTCGTGCAGAAGATCAATTCCAGTTACGTCTGAGGGGAGTTCTCTTTGCCTTTTGGATTTTAGTGTCTGTTTCTTTCCTCAGACTGGGGAAGTTCTCTGGTATAATTTGTTCAAGGACTCCTTCAGAAGCTTTCCCTCTTTCTTCCTGTTCTGGAATTCCTATGATACGGATATTATTCTGTTTGATTGTATCGCTGAGCTCTCGAACTCTCTTTTCAAATTACATCTGAGGGGAGTTCTCTGTGCCTCTTGGATTTCAATGTCTGTATCCTTCCCCAGATTGGGGAAGTTCTCTGCTATAATTTGTTCAAGGATATCCTCAGTGCCTTTCCCTCTCTCTTCTTCATCTGGAATTCCTATGATATGGATATTGTTCCGTTTGATTGTATTACTGAGCTCTCGATCTCTCCTTTTGTGTTCCTGGATCAGTTTATCTCTCTTTTCCTCAGCTTCCTCTTTTTCTATAATTGTGTCTTCTAACTCACCTATTCTCTTCTCTGCCTCTTCTATCCGTGCTTTGGACGCCTCCATTTTATTATGCATCTCATTTATAGCATTTTTAAAATTCATCACACCAATTTTTAAGCTCCATAGTCCTTGTAGCAATAGTTTGGAGGAGAGTTCTTCCATTTCATCATTTTGGTTAGCTTTCTGTCTCTTGTGAGTTTTAAAAGCTTGTTATGCACACTGTACCTGTGAGTACTGCTGTATTAAAGAAGGCTCTTTGACTGTCTAGGGCCTGTCCTTTCAGGAAGTGTTCTTTGAATGATGTCTCTTGGTCTCTCTTGTTGAGACTTTGGTTATTTTATTTTCCTACTTGTAGTGGTATTGGAACTCCCCACCATGTGTACTTTGGCTTTTTTCTTGAGGTAGCCACTATTAGGTTTTTTTCTCATCAGACTCTGTCTTCTTTTCCTCCCAATCTCCTGGATTCTGTAAGGGATCCTATGGCTTCAGGTCTTCTCCTTTTGAGAGATGTGAGTGAGTGAAATGTACGTAGCTCCCTACTTCTCTGCCATCTTGCTTACTCTCTGTAAAACTCTTAACATAGTTATTGGCACAGAATAAGTACCTGATAAGTAATCACCTTTTTAAAGTCTAAATCCTTTTTTTATTCTTATTTTTAGAATAAATATGATTACCATAATTACATTTCATAATAGGGTCATAATTATAAACTTTAAACTAGTTATAGATGAAAAGATGTATTTGGGAGATGCATAAGACACAGTACTTGATCATCTCCTCCCACTGATTTCACTTAATATTTTGCAAGGTGGCTTTACTCTTGGCTCTTATAGCAAACCCAATCCAGCCATTCTATAAATCACATCCATTTGTCCTTATTATGTTGTCTACACAAAAAGTTTATTTCCAGTCCATGAAGGATTGCCTAGCATGGCATGGTCATTGAACTATGCATTGTCTACATAGCCAGAGCAAAGGTTGCAAGTTGTAAGATTGCCAGGAAGGGATAGGTAGGAGCCAGATTATAGATAACTTTGTATCATTTAGATGTTTTAGTATAAATGGCACAAGTTAAGAGGGAAATGCATCCACCTAAATTTGGTCACTTGTGTAATGCTATGACATCATTGACTGGGCAGTCTTGGAATCACTGCTCAGCTTTAAGCAGTGTGCCTAATGTTGGGTGATCTTTGCATCATAGCACATACAGAAAAATTGCAGAGATTTTTGCCTTGTTCTACATCGAAATTTATCACTTTGCATAAATGTTTGAAGAAACTGTGGGTATAGGCTACTAAAATTGAACATGTATTTCTGCCTAGAAATAAAACATGTAATGTTTTAAAGTACTATGATAGCCTAGTTTTTGCTTTTCTTAGAGTAGGGGCATGGAGAGTGTAGTTCACTCTATTAACAAATGATAACTTGACAAGTACATACAGATACTTCACTGGATGTCCACTGTGTTACAAATAAAATTATGGTCTAACTGGGAGGCAAAACACAAACATACAAAAAATGAATTACTATAAGCAAGGAAGGTTACGTTACAAAGGAAAAACACTGACAGTTTTTCTGCAGATATTCAGAGGAGGAAAGAACAGTTTCTAGCAGCATCAAATGCCCTTGAGATAGTATCTAAGAGTTTCTATATTCCTGAGACCAATTTTAGAAGCCCATAACTAAAAAGACTTGCATGGAATGATGGAATACTTTCTTGAGTTAGGATGACATTATGGATTGATGGCAGTCCAAATAAGGTGCAAAACAGCATCAGAGTAAGGTTGCAAATGCCACCATATATATCTCAGTAAGACAGTGGACAATGTTGTCATCTTCTTTTCTTCCCACTTCGGTCACTTAAAAATTATTTATGTGCATAATTGTGAAAAAATAACCAACAGAATCAAGAGTCAAAAGTTCCTTGGAAGGCGGATATACAAAGTGAGTAGTAGGTAGCCTTTGAACTCCAGACCAAACTAGCAGTTCACATAGAACATTATTTCCACAACTCTAAAGTATTTGAATAGCTTGAGGGTCTACTTTGGACATTCAAGATCATATCATTTTCATCAGCTCATGTTCTTTCTCATCAATATATCCTTTGCTAGGTTCAATTCAAGGTATTATTGAGTCTAATAGCTATGTGCTAAGCATTTTTCACTCACTAGAGACACCATGGTGAAGGTAGTCCTTGCCTTTGAGAGTTCACATTTTTCCCATCAGAGCTGGAATGGTAGCTGGAATGTCTCATCATAACCCACCATATACTCACTCGCCAGTAAAGTCCCCTTGTAATAGATGATAGCTTCCTCATCTGTCAAAACCATCATGCTGATTGGTATCACTTTATAATTATACTATGTGTATCAAGGGAGTTCTGAGGGCCACCTTTAATCCTACTAAATATTCCTAGCTCATTCACTTTCAATTTTGAGATGATTGTTCCATACCTTCATGTTCCTTAAAACTCCACACTCACTCTCAGCTAAAATTCTTGCTTTCTATTTCAATGAGAAAGTAGGAACAACCAGAAAAGAACATTGACAAACTCAAACTTCCTCACTCTCTGAGTTGCCTGCATCTGTACCCACATATTTTGTCTTCCCTCCTAGTATCATACTTGAGGCAACTTTCTACTCCTCTTGTGCTAGACTTCATTTCCTCTTTCCCACCTAAGGACATTTCTTTGGAAATTTTCTTTTCCTCCATCCTTTCCTTTCCTTCTTTCCTTCCGTCCTTCCTTCCTTCCTTCCTTCCTTCCTTCCTTCCTTCCTTCCTTCCTCCTTCCTCCTTCCCTCTCTTTCTTTCTCATGCATCTTCAATTTTCTCCCTTATAAATATTTTATTTAAAAATCCCTTTATTCCGTATGCTTTTCCAATTGCCCAATTTCTCTCCTTTTTATAGCAAAATCCATAAGAAATACATATACTTCAATTCTATATCCTTAATTCCTATCTTACATTCTTATTTGAACCCGTTTTATTCAGGATTTTGTTTCTAATTCATTGCTAAATCACTCTTGACAAGGTCACCAATGACTTACATGGTGACAAATCTAATGGATGAATTCTCAATTCTCATCTCAACCTACCCTTATTAAATACTCTCTTCTCTTTGAAAACTTGCTTCATTTGATTTAGAAGCATTTCTTTCCCCTCCCTGGTTCTGCTCTTACCTAAGTGGCTACTGTGGCTCTGTCTCTGTCAGTGCTTCTACCTTATCCTCTACCTCTAAGTTTTAGAACACTCCAAGGCTCAGTCTTAAGACTTCTTATTTTCTTTATATATGATCACTCCATAGATGGTTTGCCCAGTCTCTTGGCCTTATTTTCAGCCTATACACTGAGAATGCCCAAATTTAAGTTTCCAATTCAGACTGCTTGCTTTATCATCAGATATTATTTATTTATTTAGTAGCGTCCTGGACATCTCCACTTGCGTATCTAGTAGGCATCTTAAACGTGTCCAAAACTAAACTCTTGTGTTTTCTACCAAACCTGTTTCTCTCACAGTCTTCCAGTCTTAGTATATGGCAATTTGATCTTTCTAATTGCCTCGGCCAAAAATACTTGGCTTCTCTCTTTCATTTCTTTTGTCAGAAAATCCTGGTGGCTTTACCTTAGAAATGTATCTAGAAATTGAGCATTTCTTACTATTTCCAATGCTTTCACATTGGTCCCAGCCATCATTTTATGTATTTATATAGTAGCCTTTTAACTTGTCTCCCTGCTTTTGCTCATGCCCCCAGCAACCTATTCTCCTGCAGAAAGGCAAGTCAGATTATGTCATTCTTCTGTAAATCCTCTCCTGGACTCTGATCTCACTGAAAGCGAAAGCTAAAATCTTTATGGTTGTTTATATAGCTCAGTATGTGCCCCTTCTACACCCCCTACTACTTTCCATTTTCCTTTACTGCACTACAGCTACATGATCCTCCTTGAACATTCCACGCATGCTTCCACCTTGAAGCCTTTACATTGCCTTTTCTTCTGCGTGGAATGTTCTTCCTCCAGATGTCCACATGGGTCATTGCCTGGCTGCCTTTTGGTCAAATTACACCTTGTTAGTCAGGCCTTCCTTGCTGAGCCTATATGGCACTCTTCCACACACACACAAACACACGTACTTCCAACAGTTTTTGGCGTGCTTTACTTTTCTCCATAGCACTTATAACTAACATTAACGTCTCTATTTTAACTATTTCTCACAGTAGAGTACAGTACCTGAGGGCTGAAATTTGATTCATCATTTTACAGTTTTTTTTTCTTTTCTTTTTTTTTTTTTATAATTTTACAGTTTTAACCCTGGGCAGAGAACAGTACCTGTCTTATACTAGGTGTTCAACAGATGTTTGTGAAATCACTGACTATACAGAATGGGTATAATACCTGCACCATAATTGTAGTGAGGATAAAATAATACCTGTTATATTATCCCACTTAAAAAACCTGTAGGACTGTATTATGTTGGCTCTCATTGCTTCTTAAATTCTAGATGACTGAACAATGCTGTTAAATAATTCTTATAGAGAGTCCAACCCGGCTTTGTACAAATCAGAGATGTCACGTCTCAGTCATATAAAATGGAGAATATCCCTCTAAATAGAAATGGAAAATGCAAGCCAACAACTGGTCTACATATATAAGGCAGGAAAAAAAACCTGTTGGATTTTTTTCATTTTTTTAAATGTATTCCCCACACAAAGATAAAAATAGTTTCAGCTTCGAACTTGAAGGATGACATTATATGTGCAGTAGCACATTTTTCATTTTTATGTATTTTTTTTCAATTATGATGTTAAATGTATTTTTAACCCATAGATTTGCATTAATATTGAGTGAGTTTTTAACTTTCCATTCAGTGTCATTTAAATTTTGTACTTTTAACTATGCATCTGATTTCCTTTATGTTCTAAAAGAGAAGCTAGAGAAAGAAAAACAAAAAAAAATTATAAAATAGGCAGTTTGAAATTTTATTGCCAAATGTCTCCAGTAGTGAAGACTTTTTAAGCAATATTTTGGTCCACATTTGCTGCTAGCATCCATTAATTCATATGTGGGCCTACTGAAAGAAATTGTGTCCCAGATGAAATATTAATCTCCTGTGAGAAGTCTTCCTTGTCACTCTGCCCAGATAGGTCCAGATCTTTTTCCCAAACCCTAACCATAAACTACAGCACTGTTTTCATACTATCATTAAAATAAACATTATATTGATTATGTTTTTGTAAATACAAAATTTCTTATAAGTTCCTTTACTCATACAGTCAGCAAATTTTGAGTTGCCAAATCTGTTCCAAGCATTGCTTTGCAGCTGTGGGTGAAAAGATGTATGAGGCATCATTTTGGTAGCTTTCCCTCTTCATTAGACTGTGAATTCAATCATTTAGGATCCTATCTTTCTGTACCTAGTGATTAGCACAATGTTAATAAATATATGAATAATGAATGGATGACTCTCCTGGTTAGAGAAGGGAGTTCCTGAAGACAGGGTCATATCTGTGTCCATAGTGCTTAATGCAATGCCTGGTACATAGTGAAAGCTCAGCAGATGTTATATAGAAAGCAAATAATGAGCAGTCTAAGGGGCATCCTCCATCCTGGTGTCTGGGACAGGCCAACATTAGAGTAAGTGCCTGGGTACAGTATCTATGAACCCCCATGGCTCAAATGAGACTTTCAATGAGAGCTTCTCTGAAGACCCTCTTCTGTGCATGCATATGTCCAGTAACTAGCAGAGGAATATTCTAGATTGATTAGTTGAGTATGCTAGGATATGATTAGTAGCCAAGAGACTGCTGAGCCTCACTGAGGAAGAACTGCCATTTGGGAGCTGATGCTTTTAGACACTTTTCTGGCAGACTTTGAATACATGTCTATGACACATGAAATTACTCTAGGTTCAGTGCTTGGCATGCCAAAAAACATTTCAGGGATGTCACCTTCAAGTGGATAAAGAAAGTTTGGAAAGTTAATTGGCTATTTCCAGACTGAAGTCTGAAAATTGCACTCATCAGGAAGTGCTTCCTAGCACCCATTTTCAGATATAAGTAATTCTTAATTAAAACTGTTTTGATCTCAGATGGTACATTTAATCAACAGTTTCCTGACTATTCAGCCCAGTCTAACCCATGTTGTCCCTGATCAGAGTTAGGAAAAATACTGTAATTCCTTTGTATGTTGAATGGAACCCCTAAATCTTTGCAAGACTGCTGAACTCTTTGAGATCCAGGATATACTGCATGTATCTCTGTATCTCCAGCTATAACATACTTTCTAACACAGGGAAAATAGTCATTCCTACTTTGATGATATATTGACTAACAGGTCAAATATATAAATAAACTAGTTTATGTACATGAAGACTTGAGATCACCACAGGAAGGGTACTTTAAACAAAATTACTAAGAAGTAAAATGGCAAGGATTGTCACTGTTCCTGTATCCCCCTTGATGTAATTTTTATTTTACAACTAACGCATGGATAGATCTTCTTTTTAATACTAGTACATGACAGGCAAGGCCCCCGTGACTAGGATACCTAGTTAGTTTCATTCCCAAAGATTATCACTATTACCTGTTTGGCTTCTAGACCTTGGCTTTTGCACATTAGCCTATCTATAATTATTAGAAAAAAATATAGTACAGTTGTGTGTATCTTTAACTTGTTTAAAAATGGCATACTCTATTCTCTATGGTTTTTTAATTTGCTTTTGCCATTCAATAATAGGTTTTAAGATCTTCTCATGTGGGCATGGTTGGATTTACTACCTTATTTCTGACTGCCTACTTGTTATTCCAAGTAGCACATCATACCACATTTTCCCTGTTTCCTAGTTAAAGATTCAGATTGCTTTTAAGTTTTCAAAGATTTAAGTAAGAAATGATACAGTGATCATTTTTGGACACATATCCTTATGTATGTGGATTAGTCTTTTTATACCTAGCCTTTTATACCTGTTATTCCCTTTATGGTTCTAATTTAAGAAACATTGGAAATGAGGGCATGACAACCTCAATTAGGTTGAATTAGGCTTAATCTAATATTAATTAGATCATCCTTTAAGAGAGCACTTATTAATCAATTTTAAATTGAGTATATGCTATGTATCAAACATATATTGGGTCTGGGGATATAGTAAGGAGCAATCATGGTTTCTCTGTTTACAAAACTTACAGTTACAGGAAAACATCTGCCAGTGGCTCAACCCCTGACATTGCCAATAGTATTTCTTATTGTAACATTGCTAACTTTTATTAACCTATTTTTAAAAAAAAAAACTTCTCCAAGAGAAGACTCAGTGCCCAATATCCTTTTCCCATTAGAAGAAATGCCCTTCTTTTGTTTGTGGCCAAGGTTGTTCAGATATATGTGTGCAGAGATGGATCCTCTGTTAGAAGCTATGTTCCCAGCTATTGTGAATCGACAAAGTAAAAGGAAGGGTAGTTAATTATCTTATGATTATACCCTATGTCCTTACAGGAATTATTTCTTCCCTGCTAATCGTGCATAAGGTAGGTCATTACCTCCTGATTATAGGCACCTGCTGGTGCACTGGCAGAGTGAAATGGGGGCTGCTTAAGGCTTAGTAGTGAAAGCATGCTTGAGAATTCTTATAGAAGGGGCTCAACTGCAACAGGACTCAAAGATCTTACTTCCTAAAATTTCAGAGGAATATTCTGTGCCAGAAGGATTTAGTCTAACATTTAGTCCCACTAATGTTTATTGAGTGTGATCTCGTGTATCAGAATAAGGCAAGAAGGTACAATTCAGACCAGATTTATAAGCAGCGTTAATGAGAAGCAGAAAGCAAACAGATCCAAATAGATATGAAGACAAGACCAAAATATCCATAATCACTATTTATTATCAGGAACTCTGACAAGAGCTTTGTCTGCACTATAACTGTCTATAACCCTTTTGGTAACCTTGTAAGATGGATATTGATATTTCAATTTTCAATTGAGAAAAATGACCTTGAGAAAGGTTAGGAACTTGTTAAAGGATACATAGCTACTAAATGGCAAAGAAGGGCTTTTAACACAGGTTTGTCTGGTTCCATTGCCTGGCTTCTCCCTCTGAGCCATTGCCAGTGAAGCTGAATGGCTTCACTATTCAGTGCCACTACCAGTAAGAACACTGGGGGATTTTTCAAGTGGCGTGACATAGAATTTCTTGTTTTCACAGTAGTGGGTCTTTCTAAGTTTCTGACTCCACACAGAATATGAAAGAAGGGACTTAGGGGTCTGTCTGTAGTCTTCATGAATATATCAGTTCTTAATCTATCCTCTGTTAATATTGCAAAAGAAAAAATCACTTTCTCAATTTAGAAACAAATATGTTTACTTGATATGACTATGATAAAATGTGATCTTTTGGCTACCTTCACTCCTCGTGCATCAGTCACAAGAATACAGTGTTAGTATTGAATATATATTTTTGTTGCCATTCCAAAAGAAAAAAAGTTATAATTCTTGAAACTAATCTGAAATTAATGTTCTCATTTTGCATGGACTAGGTTGTTGATTGTCTTATGCACTGATGGGACATGAGACTTTTGTGACCCATCATCCAGAGTATCTGTAGATGCTATCAAATGATGAAATGTCATATATATGAATGACTGATCAGTTTTCTTAAACAAATTTGTGGATGATACTTACTGGTATGTTGTTAAGGAAAACTACTGGCAGCATTCAGACCTTGATTTTTGCAAAAGAGTATTTGTTAAAAGCCTGGGCTTTGGAATCCCACAAACTTCGGTTTGTATTCTGCCCTCTATGTCTTAGCACAATTTATATAATCTCTCCAAGTTTTAATTTCCTCATTGAAAAATGTGGAAACAGTCTATTTCATAGACTGTTATGAGGATTAAATGAGGCAATGCATTTAGAGTCCTGGGCAAGAAGAGTATTCTCAATACATGTTAGCCATTAGTATCATTACTTAAGAAATTAACTAAAGGGTAGTGTTTCTCAAAATACACTTGCTAGACTACCAGCATCAGGATCATCTAGAATGTTCATTACAAATATTAGACTCCTAGATGCCAGTCAGATCTCTTGATTCAGAATTTCTTTGGGGAAGATGGTTAGCATAGAATTGGCACAATAGCACTCATTCATAGAGCTCACACACATGTGGTTTGAGAACCACAGCTGCAGAAAAGAGTGGAGGAGGTGGTTATGCTTTATGCTCTGGTTCAGCCACATTTATGAGTGGCTGCCATATGCCA
The DNA here is from genome assembly GCF_003009895.1 of Hyaena hyaena. Lineage (NCBI taxonomy): Eukaryota > Metazoa > Chordata > Mammalia > Carnivora > Hyaenidae > Hyaena > Hyaena hyaena. Next base: position 131,318 of record NW_024080691.1, read on the forward strand.
GGACCTGCCTTAGGCACAAGGGAAGTCAATAAGATGGTCCATTTTCAAAATTAGAGTGCAAAAGAATGGTAGCTCTTGTTCCTATAACAGGTACGATTGTCACTATGAGAACAATGAACTGAAGAGGGAATGCAGGTAATTCTGTATTCATGCCTTATTGTAATTTTATTGGAGATCCACAAATGCTCACATATTCATCTTCAAGTAATATATATACATACTAAAGTTAAAAGCTTTCCCATTCCTCTTTTTGTTCTGATTGACTAGTGTGGAAAGGTAATTTTCATCTGTTTGGTGGGTTGCATAAAAATGGGGTAGGACAATTTTTGCTTCTTTTTAGAAATGCATTTTTAGAGAAATATTTTCCAATTCTGTATGAAGGAGAGTGATGTAAGGATAGTTAACTCAACTCTTTGCTTCAAGGCTCAGTCTGGTCTATTCCAATCATAGGAATCTCCAGAATTTAAATTGCTTTTGAAATTGGACTTTAAGGCATGTTTCTTCCCTAGAGTGTATGGTTTTTCAAGTTTACAAGGATCAGTTTATGTTTGACTTTTTTCCTCTAGTGTATTCAGAGTAAAAAAAAAATTTTTTTTTTTTGTAATTGACATATAATGAAATTTCTGAATTGATAACAATCATTTGACATATTCATAAATGTTATCAATGAAGCATTTGTACATTTTCAGAGAAGCAAGGTTCAGATTATATATGAACAAGATGCATCTAATTCTTTATTTTTAAATTTTTATTTAAATTCCAGTTAGTTAGGGGTGCCTGGTTGGCTCAGTTGGTTAAGCATCTGACTTCAGCTTAGGTTATGATCTCACGGTTTGTGAGTTGGAGCCCTGCATTGGGTTCTTTGCTGTCAGCACATAGCTTGCTTTGGATCCTCTGTCTCCTTCTCTCTTTGTCCCTCCCCTGCTCTCTTTCTCTCTCTCTCTCAAAATAAATAAACATTAAGAATTTAAAAAATTTCCAGTTAGTTAACATATAGTGTAATATTAGTTGCAGATGTACAACAACTCCATGCAACAGACAGTCCTCATCATAAGTGCACTCCTTAATACCCATCACCCATTTAACCCATTCTCCTTCCCACTCCCCTCTGGTAACCGTCAGTTTGTTCTCTATAATTAAGAGTGTGTTTCTTGGTTTGCCTCTCTCTCTCTTTCTTTCTTTCCTTTGCTCATTTGTTTTGTTTCTTAAAATCCACATATAAGTGAAATCATAGGGTATTTATCTTTCTCTGACTTATTTTACTTAGCATTATATTCTTTAGCTCCATCCATGTTGTTGCAAATCGCAAGATTTCATTTTTTTAATGGCTGAGTAATATTCTGTCATATATATATACATATACACATACATATATATGTATATATATACTACCTCTTCTTTATCCATTCATCAGTCAATGGACATGGGCTATTCCCATAACTTTGCTATTATAGATAATGCTATCATAAACTTTGGAATGCATCTATCCATTTGAATTAGCATATTTGTATTCTTTGGGGAAATATCTAGTAGTGCAATTTCTGTATTATAAGTTAGTCCTATTTTTAACTTTTTTGAGGACCCTCCATACTATTTTCCAGATTGGCTGCACCAGTTTGTATTCCCACCATGAGGGTTCCCCTTTCTCCGCATTCTTGTCATCACTTGTTGTTTCTTGTGTTGTTGATTTTCACCATTCTGAGAGATGTGAGGTGATATTTCATTGTAGTTTTGATTTGCATTTCCCTGATGATCAGTAATGTTGAGCATCTTTTCATAATTCTTTTGGCCATCTGTATTGACTTCTTTAGAAAAATGTCTATTCATGTCTTCTACCCATTTATTTATTTTTATTTTTTAATTTTTAATTTATTCTTATTTTTAAATTTTTTTTAATTTTTAGTTTTTAATTTTTATTTTTTAGTGTTTTTCATTTATTATTCAGAGCATAGACACTATTTTTCACCTCAACATTTTCTTTTTTTTATATAAAATTTATTGTCAGATGGGTTTCCATACAATACCCAGTGCTCATTCCAACATCACTTCAACATTTTTTTCTTCTAATAAATATATGTATATTGGCTTTTTTGGTTTTTTAATAGTTTATTGTCAAGTTGCTTTCCATATAACACTCAGTGCTCATCCCCACAAGTGCCCTCCTCAATGCCCATTACCTCCCTTCCTCTCCCCTCCAGGCCTATCAGCCCTCAGTTTGTTTTCAGTATTCAAGAGTCTCTCATGGTTTGCCTCCTTCCCTCTCCCCCACTCTTTTTCCCCTTCTTCTCTATCCATTTTTTAAAGTAGGATGATTTGTTTTTGAGATGTTGAGTATTAGAAGTTCTTTGTATGTTTTGGATACTAACTGTTAATGGATGTCATTTGCAAATATTTTATTCCATTCTATAGATTGCTTTTTAGTTGTATTGATTGTTTCCTTCACTGTGCAGAAGCTTTTTATTTTGACGAAGTATCATAGTTTAATTTTGCTTTTGTTTTCCTTGCCTCAGGAGATGTATCTAGAAAGAAGTTGTGATGGCCAATGACAAATAGGTTACTGCCTATATTCTATTCTAGGATTTGGATGGTTTCCCATCTCACATTTTGGTCTTTCATCCATGTTGAATTTATTTTTGTGTATGGTGTAAGAAAATGGCCCAGTTTTGGGTACCTGGGTGGCTCAGTCGGTTAAGTGTCTGACTCTTGATTTCAGCTCAGGTCATGATCTCACAGTTCATGAGATCAAGCCCCATGTTGAGCTCATGGTGACAGCACAGAGTCTGCTTGAGATTCTTTCTCTCCTTCTCTCTCTTCCCCTTCCCTTCCCTTCCTTGTCCTCTCTCTCTCACTCTCTGTCTCTCTCTCTCTCAAAATAAATAAGAAACTTAAAAAAAGAAGTGGCCCAGTTTAATTTTTTTCTTGTGCTTTCCAGTTTTCCAAGCATCATTTGTTGAAAAGACTTTTATTTTTCCATTGTATATTCTTTCCTACTGCTTTGTCAAAGATTAATTGACCATATAATTCTGGGTTCATTTATGGGTTATCTATTCTGTTATTGATCTATGTGTTTATTTTTGGGCCACTACCATACAGTTTTGATCACTACAGCTTTATAATATAACTTTAAATCTGGAACTGTGATGTTTCCAACTTTGCTTTGCTGTTTTAAGATTGCTTTGGCTATTTGAGGTCTTTTGTGGTTTCATACAAATTTTAGGATTGTTTGTTCTATCTCTATGAAAAATGCTGGTGGCATTTTCATAGGAATTACAATGTGTAGATTGCTTTAAGTAGTATAGACATTTTAATAATATTTATTCTTTCAGTGTATGAGCATAGAATATTTTTCCATTTCTTTGTATCATCTTCAGTTTCTTTCATCAGTATTTTATAGTTTTCAGAGTACCTCTTTGGTTAGGTTTATTCTTAGGTATCTTACTGTTTTTGGTGCACTTGTAAATGAGATTGATTCCTTACTTCTTTAGCAGAAATTCTGCTGCTTCATTGTTGTTGTATAGAAATGCAATGGATTTCTGTATGTTAATTTTGTATCCTGAAAATGATCAGTTTTAGCAATTTTTTGATGGTCTTTTGAGTTCTCTACATAGACTATCATGTCATCTGAATATAGTGAAAAATTTACTTCTTTCTTGCAGATTTAGATACTTTTTATTTTTATTGTTGTTGTTGTTATCTAATTGCTGAGGCTAGGACTCCCATAGTATGTTAAAAAACAATGTTGAGAGAGGCCATCCCTGTCTTGCTGCTGACTGTAAAGGAAAAGCTCTCAATTTTTTTCCCCAATTGAGGATGATAATAGCTGTGGGTTTTTCATATATGGCCTTTATTATGTTGAGGTATGTTCCCTCTAAAGCTGGTTTGTTGAGGATTTTTATCACAAATGGATGTTGTACTTTGTCAATTGCTTCTTCTAAAAATGTATCTAATTCTCATGGTGCCCATCATCTAGTCACTTTCAAATAGGAGTTAACAGTCATTTATCATGTTACTATCTATAAGGTGATTTTCCACACACTTCATTTGGTCATCATAATAGTTCTTTTAACTGATACACAATCAAGTTGTATTTACTTTTGGGACATTTTTTCTTCCTGTCTTGGAGTCAACCTGTGAAACCAGGGCAATTATCACCCTAATGCCTATCATTCTAATAGGCAGTTCTATTATATACCCCCTGTGGATGCCATGGACTGACCATTAGAGCTTGGTTTGTATATCTGAAAACCTGGTACTGGAAGAGATAAAGGTTAAGAATAGAGCAGATTCCTGCTCTCCATAGCTAAGTCATGAATGTGCTAGTGTTCCAAGAGCTCGATATAGTTTAAATCATTTATCTTTAAAATAACTCTATTCATTATTATGGCCATTTAACAAATGAGGAAACAGAGTCCGAGTTCAGGCAATTTTCCTAAGATCACACAGAAAGAAAAAAAAACCCAAAAAACAGTAGTCCTAGAATTTGGTCTCAGAAAGACTGGCTCCAGGATCCATGTTCTAAACTGTTGCTTGTAGTCCTCTCCAGCTTGGTTTTGAATAGTAAGACAATGTCACAGGAACCTCAATACCAACATGAAAGTAAAAAAAAATGGTAGCACTACTTGAAATTTTACATACCAGGGGCGCCTGGGTGGCTCAGTCGGTTAAGCGGCCAACTTTGGCTCAGGTCATGATCTCACGGTTCGTGGGTTCGAGCCCTGCGTCGGGCTCTGTGCTGACAGCTAGCTCAGAGCCTGGAGTCAGTTTCAGATTCTGTGTCTCCCTCTCTCTCTGACCCTCCCCTGTTCATGCTGTCTCTCTCTCTCAGAAATAAACTTTAAAAAAAGAAAAAGAAAAAGAAAAAGAAATTTCACATACCAAAAGCCATAAGTACTGTGAGAATTTAGAAATAGCTTGGCAAGACCAATCATAGTAGGTTTTGTGGAAGAAGTGGGAGAAGATTTGTTCCCTGGAAGGTGAATAATGAGTGATTATATATAGCACAGTAGAATATAGTGAAGGAGCACAGTCTTTGTAGTAAAAGAGACCTGGGTTCAATTTCTAGTCCCTACACATAGCTATGGGACCTTCAGCAAATCACCTCTATTTTCTCATCTACAAATATTAATAATAGTACCTATCCCACAGATTTTATTTTTATGTGGAAAGATGGGGGGGGATACTAGAGACTAGCAGGCACAAAAATTGGGAAAGCAGAAATGTTTATGGAATGATTTGAGAGAAATATAATCATGTATCTACTGGAAGAGAGAGGATCTGTTTGGGAATAATGACAAATTTAAGAATGTGGTTTAAAATTGGAAAGTAGCAGTAATCTTTTAATGAATGTACTACTTAAGACTTAGGGATTGGTGGATATCCTTGATTTCACTACCTGACAAATCTGGGTACATCATATAAATTCTGTGCCTCAGTTTCATCATTTATAAAACTAGGAGTAAAATGATATATGTAAAAATTTAAGCCTAGTGTGTGATACATACTTAATGATCAATTGATGCTACACATTAATGTTACTATCAGCAGTAGTAGTATTCAACAGGCAGACTACTTACTTACTTACCTATTTTTCCATCCATCCAAAGAAGTTAAGTAATAAAAATGTTGTTTTTGAATGAGTGTACAAGAAACCATGTCTGAATATAGACGTTTAAACACAGAATTATAAGTGATAATTGAAGCCATAATTATGAATGGGCTCTTACTAATCAGTTAAAATATTCACCTAACTTTTTAACGGTCTCAAAAGAAAAATGATAGTTACATTTTTGTTAAGTTTTATGATACAAGTGTGTTGCCGTTTAGGTACCATATTTTCAAAGAGTGACAGGTCACAAATTGGGGGTATAACCTGGAGCTAAAAACCAGAAAATGGGAAGTAGGTCCTATGAAGACAAAGGAACCACAGAATGAATGTGGGTATTTCTCTTGGAGAAAGTATAAGAGTGCATTTATGACTAACATGTAGAATGGGGGGTAGATTTATTATGCATGTTCTAGAGGACAAAAGGATTGAATAAACTGGTGTGTTTGCAGTATGGACAACAACTTCTTTAATAAATAATGAGGTCTTCTTAACTGTACATTCTAGGAGGGTTGGAATGCATACTTCTTAAAAGACTGGAGAGAGACATCTCACTTTGTGAATAGGACTGAGTTATTTTCAAGATCCCTGTAATCCCTGCAGTATTATGATCAGGGTTACTGCATAGAACAAAGTGAGGGACAGAGAATTCCTAAAGTGACTAAACAAGTTTTTGAACAAGAAGGAGAAACTGAGAGAAAGATATTCATTTTCAGTCGAGACACAGTGACTGGAATAGTTTTCTTGAGCCAGGAGAGGAAAAAATGGTGAGAAAATGCATAAAGAACCATAAGGTATTCATAAACACTCAGATATTAAGAAAGGAGGTGATTGGGAGGAAAGAGGCATTATTCATAAGCGTGGCTTGGTGGTAACTTTAACCCAGGCTGTTGTCCAGTGACAGCATAGGTAGTAGTTAGGACAAAGCTGTTCTGTCATGAAGCTAGTAGAGGAGAAAAATATCCAGCTGAATTTCATGACAGGCTACCACTGTTCCTAACTTGGAGACAGCTGTAATAAAGGTAGCATAACAAAGTCCAGAAGCCCCCTCCACACTTCCCTACCTAATTTATTCAATAACTACCAAAATGCCAAGCATTCCATGCTATATTCTCTCTCTCTCAATATGGATATGGATATGGATGGATACACATGTAACTATATCTACATATATTAATTTGTGTCTATATATTTGTTTCTGTGTATATATGTATGTGTGAGTATATGTATATCAGCTTATTTAATCCTAATATAAATTCTGACAGATAATATTGCTGGTATGTTACAGATTAGGAAACTAAAGCTCTCGACCATAGTCATTTGCTCAGATTTTCATAAACTAGTAAGAAGATGCTGGTGGTATCCAGATGTTTGCCTAATGCCAAAATAATGTTTCTTCTTAAAAACTGGATATTTAGATTGTGAAATCTAGTTTAGGATCCTAAATTTGCGTCTGCATATTGTGCAACATTGAGCAAGTCATTAAACTGACTGGATCTCATTATCCTTCTCTATGAAATGATGAAAAGACACTTATCCTGCCTGTAGGTTTCTTTGTAAGTAGAGATGAGAAGTTCCAAAACTTAGAGCAATCAAGGGGTTTTAAACAAAGGAAATCTATAGTTAAACGTTCACTTTGTACATAGATATGGTAGGTACTGTGGAAGATATATTTGAGGGGGACCAATAGAGCCCCAGAGGGAGTCCTTAAGAAGTGATGTTCTTGCTAAATAAATAGTGTACTATCCTACCATAGTGCTATAAGGGATATACAATAGATGATATACTTAAAAAACACATATTGTTACCACCTCCCGCCAACACACACACATACCACTGAGGAGACCAGGAGACATTTTACACATTTTTGTCCTAACCAACTCCCTGCCTGGTGAAATTTGAATACAACAGATATACTGCAAACCTGTTTCTGTGTAATATATATATATGTTATATATATATATATTATTTATATATCTGTGTTTTATACATAAAATATTTTTTCATCCTCTTGATTAGTTGGGGGTGGGGAGATTTATTTTAAGTATTAGGGTCAGAAGATTGTGGGGGCTAGCAAGTCTGAAATTTGTAGGATAGGCTGACAGGCTGGAGCCTCAGGCAGAATTTCTATGTTGCAGTCAAGGCAGATTTTCTCCTTCAGCTTCATCACTCTGCTTATAAGGGAGTCAACTGATTGGAATGAAGCCTACACATTATGGAGGGTAATCTGTTTTACTTAAAGCCAACGGATTATAAATGTTTAATCAAGAAAAAAGCCTTTATAGCACATCTAGATTAGCATTTGACCGAACAACTGAGTGTCATAGCCTAGCTAGGTTGACCCAAAATTAACCATCTTTCTCTTCTCCAAAATAGCTAAGTTTCACTCCCTTGGGGGTGATATCACCCTTGTTGATATTATAGCATGATATCTCTATATTAAAGTAAGAGATAAAATAACAGGATGTACTGTATATTAGATCATTTTGTTGTTTGGATATATGAGGCAAGGGATAGAGAGGTGCCAGTGCTGGTTTCCAGATTTCTAACTTGAGCAACTGAGCAGATGGTGGTGCCATTCATTGAGACAGGAAAAGCTGAAAAGAAGAGTAGATTGGATGTGGAATATGATGAGATTTATATAAACCATGTGTGCATTTTACAGTGATATTTCAGCATATTCATTCATAAGTCTTTCTAACTGCTTATACCTAGACTTGAATAAAACTTATTAGAAAATCTTTTAGAAAGATAAAATACTTTTTATTTAAGCTCAGTGATAGCATGATTTCATCACTTTTAGCATTCAGACCTGAAAGATTTTTCTGGAAATATTTGGTATCATTTTTTTGGTTGTACTATATTTCTACTACTTGGAAACATGTAATAGAATATGACATTTTGAGAGCAAAGTGTTAATTATACAACAAATATTTGGTTTCATCTTCATATTTGTCTTGTGAACAAACATATCCATAGACTGAGTCACGGTCAGGCGTCTTTATTATTTTTGTTTTGCCTTTCTTCCCAACTAAATTGTGGGATCATGAAGGAAAGGGTCATGACAATTGGGTCAACAAATATTTGGGGTCCAAAATCATCTTATTTGGTTAATAAATGTCAAATATTGAAGTGAAGGTTGTAATACAATTCAGTGTAAGTTTGTCTACAAATACCACAAATCATTGCTTCTTTTTTAAATTTTTTTAACGTTTTATTTATTTCTGAGAGAGAGAGACAGTGTGAGAAAGAGAGGGTCAGAGAGAGAGGGAGACGCAGAATCTGAAATAGGCTCCAGGCTCTGAGCTAGCTGTCAGCATAGAGCCCGACGCGGGGCTCGAACCCACAAACCGTGAGATCATGACCTGAGCAGAAGCTGGCCGTCCAACTGAGTGAGCCACCCAGGCGCCCCCACAAATCATTGCTTCTTATCAAATCATTTTTCACAGATTTATGAAGCAGTGGGTATTATTTACATTCTAGATTTGAGATACAATATTTCATTCAAGAAAAGAATGGGAAGGGCACCTGGAGGGCTCAGTTAAAGCATCTGACTCTTGATTTTGGCTCAGGTCATGATCTCATTGTTTGTGAGATCGAGCCCTGCATCTGACTCTGCACTGACAACAAGGAGCCTGCTTAGGATGCTCTCTTGCTCTCCCTCTCTCTCTCTGCTCCTCCCCCTTTCTTTCTCTCTCTCTCTCAAAAAAAAAAAAGCTTTAAAAAATAAAAGAATGGGAAAAGCTTATTTAACTGTGTCAAGTCAGAGGGATATATAATCTGTTGGCACTGAAGTCTGTTCTTTGTAACTTGAAACTGTTGTATTTTGTAGAAGCAGATTTCCTATACTGATAATCATATAAGTCATTAAAATTTGTTTAGTTGCAAGTCTATCATTTTTTATTGTGATTGCCTCATTATGTATGGAATCCATATTCAATTTTTAAAAGTTACTCAAAATAATGTCAACTTCATGTAAAATATTTACTGGTCCATCACTTGATTGTGGGAAAATAGAAAAAAGGTGCATATTTTGTAATGATACTAAGAATCATGAGCAACAGACTGGAGGAAATTTTGGGATTAATTATTGTCATAAGCCAGGTTCCCCAGAAAACACTCTAGAAAATCTGAGATTTATATGTAAGAGATTATTAGGGAATATTCTAGGAACAACTCCTGGGAGGCATGAGCCACCCAGAATTAGGGAAAGGGAATTGAACCAAGTTCCAGTTATAACAGAGGCCTCATACAGTCCTATAGGGAGCTCTGGAGGTGGAATGGTCTTTCAAAGTTGTTCTCATCTGAAGAAGGTTTTCTGAATCTTTATGCCACCACATCAGTGAGTCATTGGATACAAGTTGCCCAAGGGAGGAGAAATCATTTTGGTCAAGGCAGCTTCCTGGAGAGGGACACAACTGTGAACCTTAGCAGCTAACACTCCTATCAAGTGGAGTGTTGAGTATATTGATTCTGAATTGAGTACAGCACACATCAGTGCTCACCACATATTTTTAATATAAAATTTTGTTTAGTTATCACTATTTTAGTATTTTATTACTACATTTAGAATGTTCAATTCTTTAAAGACTAGATGTCTTGACTAAAATACTTATTGAATTAATTTAATTAAGCTAAATATAATTGACTTTCATGATTTGTTACTCTAATTTCATCCCTGGTACAACCCCTACTGTCAGAGTCATTTAAAAAATCTTTTTAAAATCTTGTATACTGCTGTAGGTCTATTATTAGAGTGCTTATTTTTCTGTTATCATGATTATGCAGTTCATGGGCCACAACTTAGTTATGATCAGAGTACAAAGTCTTTCAAACTTTTGATTTCACATGTTTCAAAGGCAAATCTAGGTATGATACCATTTTTAATTTAACAGATCTGCCTCTTCAATTAATTCAGTGATATATAACTTTTAAAATATTCATTTCTATTACCTTGTCAGATCTCTGTGAGGTAATGGTTAAAATCATGGATTTGCATATAAAACAAATATGATTTAAAGTTTTCCTTGTGGGGCACCTGGGTGGCTCAGTCATTTAAGCAGCCTATTCTTGATTTTGGCTCAGCTCATGATCTCACAGTTTATGGGTTCAAGCCTGCATTGGGCTCGGCTCTGATCCTGTGGAACCTGCTTGGGATTTTCTCTCTCCTCCTCTCTTCCCCTCTCCCACCCATACGCTCTCTCTCTTTCTCTCTCTCTCACACACAAAATAAATAAACATTTAAAAATATATTTAAAAGTCTTTCCTTGTCCCTAACAAACTGTATAACTTTGGGTAAGAATTTATCTTCTCTGAGTCTGTTTTCAATTGGTCTGTAATATTACTTATAGAGATAAAATAGTTAACAGTATTTAGGACTTAATAGGCATTCAATAAAAAGTACCTATTGTTATTATCTTCCCAACAGTCTTGTGCAGTGGGAATCACTAGCCTTTTAAGCAAGCACATGCTTGAAGGTAGGAAATGCTATTTAAATACAAAATACTTTTATGTAGCATTTTATAGCTGGAATGCAGTAATCAAACACTAGTTAAATCTAAGTTGTCACCTACATTTTTAAATTGTTACACTGGTAAAGATTTTCCTCCATAAATAATGAACTTTACCTTCCTTCATGGTGTAAAAGAGCCTCATCCTGTTTTCTGGATTGCTCAAAGAGCATTGTAACTACATAGTCTGAATTCTATTTAACTTCCGATAACCAAACTGAAAAAGGCACAATTTCAGGTTTTATCAGTGCAATAATGAGAAAGTCCTGCCTGCTTACTGTATTATAGCCTCCAAAGTGACCCCTCTTTTTGCAAGTTATGTTCATCTTCAGTAATCTGGTTACACTACCTCAAATCCTGCAGCTGAGTCATCCAAGTATTGGTTGTGCTGAAATGGGCTGGTGGAAATTTCTGGAGTTATGTAGTATGTTAGGAGCAAAGTGCCTCAAGTATTAGAGCACTTACCTAAGAAAGAGCTTATAAAATGGAATGAGTTGAAATGGTACTCAGAGAGCAAAACCGTTAGAAAAGTTAATAGGGTTTATGCCTAGTAACAGGCTTTAGACTTATAACATTTTCATCCAATGAAACAAAAATAAGAAAAATATAATATAGAAATAGGAGATAGTGATTGAATTCATAGCTCACCATTGTTTAATATTTGATCAAGAGAATTCATTTTAATGAGGTTGATATTATATATGTTCCTAGGAAGGATAAAGAGTATTTATATCTCAATCATCAGTTTTTCATGTGGGAAAAAAATACTAAAGTTTCTTAGCTTTTATTGCTTTACACTTTTGAGACTTCACTGACATGCCACCCTTTAAACAATATGACCATTGCCTTCTGAGAGATGTGTCCTCAAAAGCAGGGCATGTGTTTCTGGGGTCAAAAAGCAAGTTGCTAATTTTGCTTTTATAGCTAAACTAGGCCAAGTAATGTAGGAACAAAAACAAAAACAAAACAGCTAAGTAATTCAAATCATGTGTATTTAGTTTTGAAAATATAAGTAGATAAAGGAAGCCATTCCAGAAAAAGCGGAGTCACAATGACCCAGACTGAAACTTCAGTTAAAAAAAACCACACAGGCAACAAAACAAAGTGGAAAAGTGAGACTATCATCAAACTAAAAAGCTACTATATATAGAAAGGAAACAATGAACAGAGTGAAAAAGCAAGTTAGAGAATAAGAAAAAATATTTGCATAATATCTGAAAAAGGGTTAATATCTAAAATACATAAAGAAGTCCTACAATTAAATAGCAAACAAAACAAAACTAACAAACAAAAAACAACATGATTAAAAAATGGCAACAGGATTTAGGTGGACTTTTCCCCAAAGAAGACATACAGATTGCCAAGTACATGAAAAGATTCTCAATATCACCTTCATCACAGAAATGCAAGTCAAAACTGTAATGAGATATTATCTCACAACTGTTAGTGGATGTTATGAAAACCAAAACAAAAGAAAAAAAACCCCAGAAAACAGTAAGTGTTGATGAAGATGTGGGAAAATAGGAACTATTATGCACTGTTGGTAGGAATGTAAAATGGTGTAGCCACTATGGAAAATACTATGGAGGTTCTTAAAAAAAAAATTAAAAATAGAACAACCATATGATGCAGCAATCTCACTTCTGGGTACTTATCCAAAAGAATTTAAACCAGGATTTTGAGGAAATACCTGCACCCCATGTTCACTGCAGCATTATTCACAGTAGTCAATCAGTGAAAATAGCCTAAATGTCCATATACAGATGAAGGGATAAAGATCAAATTATGGAAAGGGTCAAAATGTCCAGTGACTGATGAATGGATAAAGAACATGTGGTATATACATACAATGGAATGTTACTAAACCATAAAAAAGAATGGTATCTAGCTGTTTGCAATGTCATGGATTGAACTAGAGCATATTATGCTCAATGACACTAATTAATCAGAGAAAGACAAATGTCATATGATTTCACTCATATGTGGAATTTAAGAAACAAAACAGATGAACACAGGGGAAGAAAGAGAGAGAGAGAGACAAACCATAAAACAGACTCTAAATTTACAGAGAACCAACTGATGGTTATCAGAGGGTAGGCGGGTGCAGAGATGGGTTAAATGAGTGATGAATATTAAGGAGGGCACTTGTTCAGATGAGCACTGGGTGTGATATGTAAGTGATGAATCACTTAATTCTACTCCTGAAACCAAAATTACACTAACTGGAATTTAAATTAAAACTTGAACAAAAAAGATTATGTGGTATATTCATACAATGGGATATTATTCAACCATAAAGAAAAAAAATGGTTTCATATGCTACAACATGGATGAAACTTGAAGACATTATGCTAAGTAAAATAGGTGAGTCACAGAAGGACAAATACCACTTATATGAGATGTTTGAAGTATCAAACTCATTAAGGCAAAAAAGTAGAATTGTGGTTGCCAGGGGCCACTGGGAAGGGAGAAATGGGGATTTGCTATTCAATGAGTATAGTTTCAGTCTTGTAAGATGAAAACATTCTAGAGACCTTTTGTACAACATTTTGCTTATGGTTAACAATACTGTACATACACATAAACTTGTGTTAAGAGTGCAGATCCCATGTCATGTATTTTTACTAGAATTCTTTAAAAAAAAATCCTCTTGGTCTACTTATTTACTTATCCATCCAATCATATTTTTTAATCGAAATAAAATATAAATACAGAAAAGCACACTAAGGTATAGCTTGATGAATTTTCACAAAGTGAACAGTCATTTAGATCTAGATATCTGGATCTAGCTAGATCAGCAAAACAGAGGCCTTCATCGTGTCACTTACACCCACACTACAGAAGTTAACACTCCTCTTGACATCTGTTTCCTTGGATTAGTTTTGCCTGTCTGAAATTTACATATATGGTACCCTCAAGTAATTTTTTGCCTTGTTTCTTTCACTCAACACTGTGTTTTTGAGATTCATCCTGTTGCATGCCGAAGTAATTTGTCCTTTCTCACTACTGCATAATAATCCATTGCACAAATAAAACACACTATTTATTCTCTCACCTGTTGATGAATATTGGTTGGCTCTATAGTTTAAGGCTATTACAACTAAGTCTGCCAGGAGTATTTTGGTAAATTTTGGTCTGTGTTTGGTTATACCACTAGAAGTGAGACTGCTAGATCTTAAAATATGCTTATGTTTAACTTAGCAGAAAATTTGTAAGAACTTTCCAAAGCAGTTATTCACATTTATCCTCCCAAAGGTGATGTATGTTAGTACCAGTTGGTGTACAGTGTTTTCAGTAGCTACTTTGGTGGGTGTGAAGTAATACTGTGGTTTTAGTTTTGCTTTTTTTTCTGATGACTAATGAGCTTGAATTTTTTTCATATGCTTATTGATTTGAATTTTTTAATTGATTTGATGGATTCATATGCATTTTGAATGTGAATAATATTTTGCATGTTATTGCAAATATTTTCTCCCTTTTTTGGCATGTATTTTGCAGTTTTTAATTGTCGCTTTTGAAAAAAAGTTTGTATTTTGGTTTAGTCAAACTTACCAATCTCTTTTTTATATAAAACCATAAGTTTTTTTTGTATCCTGTTTAGGAAATCTATGCCTACCCATGTTCATTAAAATACTTTTGTAAGTTCTTTTCTAGATTTTTTCACATTTAGATCTACAATGGACTTGGAGTTGGTTTGTGAATAGTGTCAGGTGGAGTGTCACATTTCAATTTTGCCCTTAATATGGATATACAATTAACTATTTATTGATATGATAATGCCATATTTTCTCTCACTAAATTACAGGGGTCCTTGGATGTATATTAGGTAACCATTTTTAAGTGGGCCTGTTTCTAGACTCTATTCTGTTTTCTTGGTCAATTTGTTTATCCTTACACAATTAGAACATTCTCTTAACTACATATAATAAGTTTTAATATCTGGTAGAATAAGCTTTATTTTTATACACAATTTTCTTAGTATTTCTTGACTATTTACATTTTCATATGCATTTTAGAATCAACTTATAAATTTTGGTGGTATACTTAAAGAAAGACGATTTTTGTATATTAACCTTGGGCTTGCTAAATTTGTGTTTGTAATATTTTATCTATAGATATTTTTAGATTTACTATGTACATAATCCAATTACCTGAGAAAAATGATGGCTTTATTCCCTCATTTTCATTTTCTTAATTTTTATATCTTTTCTTATATCTTTTTCTTATTGTACTGGCTAAAACCCCCACTACAATTCTTAATGGAAGTGATAATAGCTGACAATCTAATCTTAACGGAGACCATTTTAGTATTTCACACTAGCATAATGCTTTTATAATGTGTTCAGGCTAAGGTTATTCACTTGTTTTCCTGGCTTGCAATGATTTTGAAAAATATGAATGAGTATTAAATTTTATAAAGTGCATTTTTCACATCCACTGAGATGATCAAATGAATTTTTTTCTTTTTTCTGTTAATGTAGTAAATTACATTGGTTAGTTTTTGAAAGTTAAGAACAACTTTCATTTCTTAAATAAACCCAACTTGCTCATATTCTTTTCAGGTGTAACTGGGTTTTGTTTATATATATATATATTTTTTTTTTCCATACTAATGAGAAACATTGGCTTATAAATTTTATCTTCTGTAATTTTTTTGGACCTTTTGGTATCAATGTTATGTTGGCTTCAAAATATGTTGGGAAGTGTTTTATCATTTTTGGTTCTCTGAAAGTTTGTTTTAAATTGACATTCATTCTTACTTAAATATCTGGAAGAGTTCATCTCTGAAAGTCTTCTGGGCTTGAGATTTCTTTTAAAATAAAAATTCAATTATTTTTTAGAGATGGGAAAACACATTTTCTATTTACTCTTATATCAGTTTTGGTAAGGTTTTTTTTCACTCTAGTATTTCTCCATTTCCACTAAATATTTAACTTTCATTGGCATTATTTTGTTTATAATGTCTTCTGTAAAATCTGAAGAAGTGTTCCACTTTTTACTTCAGATATTAATAATATGTCTCATTTACTCAATCATTCATAGTAGGTGGTTTAGATTTTTTAGATTTTTCTGGATTTTTCTCAAGTCTACATGTTTGTTTCATTAGTTCCTATTTTTCTTTTTTTTAATTTTCTTTTTTTAATAGTTTATTGTCAAGTTGGTTTCCATATACACCCAGTGCTCATCCCCACAAGTGCCTTCCTCCATGCCCATCACCCCCCTTTCACTCTCCCCCATCCCCATCAGCCCTCAGTTTGTTCTCAGCATTCAAGAATCTCTCATGGTTTACCTTCCTCCCTCTCCCCAACTATTTTTCCCCTTCTACTCTCCCATGGTCCTCCGTTAAGTTCCTACTAACCCACCTCTATGTGTAAACATATGGTATCTGTCCTTTTCTGCCTGACTTATTTCGCTCAGCATAACACCCTCAAGGTCCATCCATGTTGCTACACATGGCCAGATTGCATTCTGTCTCATTGCCATGTAGTATTCCATTGTATAGATAAACCCCATCTTCTTGATCCATTTGTCAGTTGATGGACACTTAAGCTCTTTCCATGATTTGGCTATTGTTGAGAGTGCTGCTTTTAACATTGGGGTACATGTGCCCCTATGCATCAGCACTCCTGTATCCCTTGGGTAAATTCCTAGCAGTGCTATGGCTGGGTCCTAGGGGAGTTCTATTGTTAATTTTTTTGAGGAACTTCCACCCTGTTTTCTAGAGGGGCTATACCAGTTTACATTCCCACCAACAGTGTAGGAGAGTGCCCGTTTCTCCACATCCTCACCAGCATCTTGAGTCCCTGATTTGTTCATTTTAGGTACTCTGACCATTGTGAGGAAGTATCTCAGTGTGGTTTTGATTTGTATTTCCCTGATGATGAGGGATGCCAAGCATCATTTCATTGTCTGTTGGCCGTCTGGATGTCTTCTTTGGAGAAGTGCCTGTTCATGTCTTCTGCCCATTTCTTCACTGGATTATTTGTTTTACAGGTGTGGAGTTTGGTCAGTTCCTTATAGATTTTGGATCCTAGCTCTTTATCTAATATGTCATTTTCAACTATCTTTTCCCATTCCGTCAGTTGCCTTTTAGTTTTATGGATTGTTTCCTTTGCCATGCAGGAGCTTTTGATCTTGATGAGGTCCTAATAGTTCATTTTTGCTCTTGATTCCCTTGCCTTTGGGGATGTGTCAAGTAAGAGATTTCTGTGGTTGAGGTCAAGGAGGTTGTTTCCTGCTTTCTCCTCTAGGGTTTTGATGGTTTCCTGTCTCACGTTCAGGTCTTTTATCCATTTTGAGTTTATTTTTGTGTATGGTTTGAGAAAGTGATCTACCGTCGTTCTTCTGCATGTTGCTGTCCAGTTCTCCTACCACCATCCGATAAAGAGGCTGTCTTTTTATCCACTGGATACTCTTTCCTGCTTTGTCAAAGATTAGTTGGCCATACCTTTGTGGGTCCAATTCTGAGTTCTCTATTCTATTCCATTGTTCTATGTGTCTGTTTTTGTGCCAATACCATACTGTCTTGATGATGACAGCTTTGTAGTAGATCCTAAAGTCTGGGATGGTTATTCTTTCCGTTTTGGTTTTCTTCTTCAATATTATTTTTGCTAATTGGGGTCTTTTGTGGTTCCATACAAATTTTAGGATAGTTTATTCTAGTCTTGAAAAGAATGCTGGTGCAATTTTGATTGGGATTGCATTGAATGTGTAGTTGGCTTTGGGTAGTAATGACATTTTAACAATATTTATTCTTCTGACCCATGAGCATGAAATGTTTTTCCATTTCTTTGTATCTTCTTCAATTTCCTTCATAAATTATCTATAGTTTTCATCATACAGATCTCTTATATCTTTGGTTATGTTTATTCCTAGGTATTTTATGTTTTTTTGTGCAATTGTGTATGGGATCAGTCTCTTAATTTCTCTTTCTGTTGCTTCATTATTGGTGTATAAAAATGCAACCGATTTCTCTACGTTGATTTTGTACCCTGTCACTTTGCTGAATTCATGGATCAGTTCCAGTAGGCTTCTGGTGGAGCCTGTCGGGTTTTCTTTGTACAGTATTATGTGTTCTGCAAAAAGTGAAAATTTGACTCCTTCATTGCCAATTCTGATGCCTTTAATTTCCTTTTGTTGTCTGATTGCTGATGCTAGGTCTTCCAGCACTATGTTAAACAACAGTGGTGACAGTGGACATCCCTGTCGTGTTCCTGATCTCAGGTGAAAGCTCTCAGTTTTTCTCCATTGAGGATTATGTTAGCTGAGGGCTTTTCATAGGTGGCTTTTATGATGTTTCAGTAAGTTCCTACTATCCTGACTTTCTCGAGGGTCTTTATTAAGAAGGGATGCTGTATTTTGTCAAATGCTTTTTCTGCATCTGTCGACAGGATCATATGATTTTTATCTTTTCTTTCGTTGATGTGATGTATCACATTGATTGATTTGTGAATATGGAACCAGCCCTGTAACTCAGGAATGAATCCCACTTGATCATGGTGGATAATTCTTTTTATGTGCTGCTGGATTCGATTTGCAAGGATCTTGTTGAGGATTTATACATCTGTATTCATCAAGGATATTGGCCTGTAGTTCTCTTTTTTTGCAGGATCTCTGTCTGGCTTGGGAATCAAAGTGATGCTGGCTTCATAAAATGAGTCCAGAAGTTTTCCATCGATTTCTAATTTTTGGAATAGTTTGAGCAGAATTGGTATTAATTCTGTTTAAATGTCTGTTAGAATTCCCCAGGGAAGCCATCTGGCCCAGAGCTCTAATTTTTTGGTAGATTTTTGATAACTGATTCAATTTCTTCACTAGTTATGGGTCTGTTCAGATTTTCTATCTCTTCCTGTGTTAATTTTGGTAGGGAGTGTGTGTTTAGGAACTTGTCCATTTCTTCTATGGTTTTCGGTTTGTTGGCATATAATTTTTATAGTATTCCCTGATAACTACTTGTATTTCTGAGGGATTGGTTGTAATAAGTCCATTTTTATTCATTATTTTGTCTATTTGAGTGTTCTCTCTTTTCTTTTTGAGAAGTCTGGGTAGAGGTTTGTCAATTTTGTTTATTTTTTCAAAAAAACCAATTCTGGGTTCATTGATCTGTTTAACTGTTTTTTGGAGTGTATATTGTTTATTTCTGTCCTGATTTTTATTATTTCTCTTCTCCTACTGGGTTTGGGGTGCTCTTGTTGCTCTCCCTCTAGTTCCTTTAAGTGTGCTGTTAGATTTTGAACTTGCGCTTTTTCTAATTTCTTCAAATAGTCCTGGAGTGCAATATACTTTCCTCTTAGTACTGCCTTTGCGCATCCCAAAGAGTTTGAATTGTCATATTTTCACTATCATTTGTTTCCATAAATTTTTAAAATTTCTTCTCTTATTGTCTGATTGGCCCTTTCATTGTTTAGGAGGGTGTTCTTTAACTTTCATGTTTTTGGAGGTTTTCCAGGCTTCTTCTTATGATTGATTTCAAATTTCATAGCATTTTGATCTGAAAGTGGGCATGGTATGATCTCAAATCTTTTATATTTATTTATTTAGGGTGCTTTATGTCCTAATATGTGATCTATTTTGGAGAATGTGCCATGCACACCTGAGAAGAATGTGACTTCCATAGCCTCAGGTCGTAGAGTTCTAAATATATCTGTCAAATCCTTTTGGTCCAATGTGTCATTTAAGTCCATTGTTTCTTTAGTGATTTTCTGTCTAGTTGATCTATCCATTGCTGTAAGTGGAGTATAAAAGTCCCCTATTAGCACATTCTTATCCATAATATTGTTTCTGTTTGTGATTAATTGTTTTGTGTATTTGGGTGCTCCCATATTTGGTATGTAGACATTTATAATTGTTAGCTCTTTCTGGTGGTTAGACGCTGTAATTATTATATAATGCCCTTCTTCATCCTTGTTACTGCCTTTACTTTAACGTTCAGTTTGTCTGACATAAGTAGAGCTACTCCAGCTTTCTTTTGACTTCCAGTAACATGATAGATATTTCTCCATCCCCTTACTTTCAATCTGAAGGTGTCCTCAGGTCTAAAATGAGTCTCTTGTGGACAGCAAATAGATGGATTTTGTTTTTTTATCCATTTTGCTACCTTATTTTTTTTGATTGGGACATTTAGCCCGTTTACATTCAGTGTTATTATTGAAAAATTTGGATTTAGAATCATTGTGTCCTTTGTAGGATTCATGCTTGTGGTGGTGTCTCTGGTACCTTGTGTTCGTTGCAACATTTCCCTCATAGAGTCACCCTCAGGATTTCTTATAGGGCTGGTTTAGTGGTGATGAATTCTTTCAATTTTTGTTTATTTGGGAAGACTTTTATCTCTCCTCCTATTCTGAATGACAGGCTTGCTGGATAGAGGATCTTGGCTGCATATTTTTTTCTGTTCACCACATTGAAGATTTATGCCATTCTTTTCTGGCCTGCCAAGTTTCAGTAGATAGGTCTGTAACCATTCTGATAGGTTTCTCTTTGTAGGTTAGGGCCCTTTTCTCCCTAGCTGCTTTCAAAATTCTCTCTTTGTCCTTATATTTTGCCAGTTTTACTATGATAGGTCATGCAGAAGATCGATTCAAGTTACGTCTGAGGAGAGTTCTCTGTGCCTCTTAGATTTCGATGTTTGTTTCCTTCCCCAGATTGGGGAAGTTCTCTGGTATAATTTGTTCAAGGACTCCTTCAGGCCTTTCCCTCTCTTCCTTGTCTGGATTTCCTATGATAAGGATTTTTTCCATTTGATTGTATCGCTGAGCTCTTGAACTCTCCTTTCCTGTTCCTGGATCCTTTTATGTCTCTTTTTCTTGGCTTTCTCTTATTCTATAATTGTGTCTTGTAACTCACCTATTCTCCTGTCTGCCTCTTCAGTCTATGCATTGGACATGTCCATTTTATTGAGACCCTCATTTATAGCATTTTTAAATTTATCACACCAATTTTTAAGCTCCATAGTCCTTGTAGCAATAGTTTCTCTGATGTCTTCCATGCCTTTTTCAAGCCCAGTGATTAATTTTATGACTATTGTTCTAAATTCTTGTTCAGTTATGTTGCTTATATCTGTTTTGAGCAATTCTTTAGCTGTCATTTCTTCCTGGAATTTCTTTAGAGGAAAGTTCTATCGTTTCATCATTTTGGCTAGCTTTCTGTCTCTTGTGAGTTTTAAAAGCTTGTTATGCACTCTGTACCTGCAAGTACTGCTGTATTAAAGAAGGCTCTTTGACTGTCCAGGGCCTGTCCATTCATGAAGTGTTCTTTGAATGATGTCTCTTCGTCTCTCTTGTTGAGATCTTGATAATTTTATTTCCGTACTCGTAGTGGTATTTGGGACTCTCCACCATGTGTACTTGGCTTGTTTCTTGAGGTAGCCCCGGAAAAGAAAACAGACAGACAAATACACAGGGAAGAAAGGCACAGAAATGCACAGACAAATCCAACAAACATGCAATCGGAAAGGAAAAAAGGAAGAGACAAAAAAAAAAAAAAGAGGAAGGAGGCAAGACAAATAATAAAAATAATAATACAGAAAAAAAATAAAAAGAGAAAAGAAAAAAACCAAAACCTAACAGACAAACGACAATCTAAAAGCACAAAACCAGAATTTCCAGCTACAAATAAAGAGCTGCGTGTATGCAGTACTGATGGAAGAGCCTCTACAAAGAGAGAAATGACAGGGTGGGGAGGAAGCAAAATTGGCAATGAAATGACCAGACAGAGAGACTAAGAGACTTAATTCAGAGAGAGAAAGAGGGGAATACGGTTAGAGGCAAGGTGAAAGAAATGAAGATAATGCTATCAGAAAACTGTATAGTCTGATTACTCCAGAGAGAGAGAAATTAAAAAGTAGTGGTGGAGGTGTAGAATATACATCTAGAGAATGCATTAAATGTAACTGTTTAAGCAAGCCAGTGACCAGCCATTTTGGTCTTGCTCCCAGCTCTGGAAAAAAAAAAAAAGGCAGCTCTCTAGCAGGGATGGGTGAGGTTTGGTGTAGGCAGGTTTTATCCTCTAATGTGTCCTGCGGGTTCCTGCCTTGGTGGTTGTGGAGGCACCCCAGTCCCTTCTCAAACCAGGCATTGCAATAAAGTCTTTTAGGTCTAATCTCCCTGTGCCGGGGGCGTAGCCAAGGTGTGCTGTGCTCTATATCCCAAGCCAGGTTCTTTTCCAGATCTTAGTCCGCATGCCTCATTGATATCGCTGGAAATATAAACCCGCAGTCGAGTCCCTCTGAGCCGTTTCAAGCCTCTTGCCTCCTCCCAGGGATTGAGTCAAGCCAGAAGCACAATGGTGTGGTTTCAGGCACTGCTGCATCCCCTCCAGGTCAGGCTGGTGATAGAGGAGCAGTTTCTCCAGGGTTAGCCTGGGACCAGTGCGTCCCACCTAGGGTCAGCTGGACAGCAGGAAACCGGATCCCTGTGTCCGGAACTGAGGTTTTTCTCTTCCCCCAGCGACAGGGACAATGTCTTGAGCCGTTTTGGCTGCTCTTTCTTTTACCCCCCCTAGACACACCATGGTTCCCTGCAAAGGCAGCTCCCTCCCCTCCCTCTGTGTCTCCAGTCCTGGCCAGATTTTATCTTCCCCAGTTCGCACTCATGGTTTAAGTTTTTATCAGTGGACTCTGTCTCCTTTTCCTCCCACACTCCTGGATTCTGTAAGGGTTCCTATGGCTTCAGGCCTTCTCTGTTTGAGAGATGGGGGCAAGTGAAATGTAGGGAGCTCCCTACTTCTCCGCCATCTTGCTTCTCCTCTCATTAGTTCCTATTTTTCAACCTTTATTATCTCCTTCCTTTAATTTCATTTGGGTTTTATTTCCTATTCCTTTCTAGCCTGCTAAAATGGAAAATTTGATTTTCAGAACTCTTTTTAAGATTATATGTATTTAAATCTATAACCCTTCTTCTAAAAACTACTTAGAATAACAATTATTATTGTTTTATGTAACCAATGTATTTACCCACACATTAACTTCTTTGTTCTCATTCTTTTCTGCATTCCTCTTCTTCTTTCTATAATTATTTCTCTTCTAACTGAAGAACTCTGTTTATTATTTCTTGTAATATAGATCTGCTGATGATAGGTTCTCTTGATTTTTGTTCACTGAAAATATCTTTACTTTGCCTAAATTTTTGAATCAAATTTTCACTAAATATAAAGTTAAACTTTGTCAATTAATACTTTAAAGACATCTTTGACTTCAATCATTTTTGTTGAGAAATTAGTTGTGAGTCATATTGTTCATTTATAATTAATATCTGCTTTTAGGATTTTCTCTTTGTCACTGCTTATCAGCAGTTTGATTATCATATGCCATGGTGTGGTTTCTTTGCACTTACCCTATTTGGGATTGGTAGCACTTTTTGAATCTGTGACTTTCTGTCTTTTGTCAGCTTTGAAAATATATTGACTATTATATATCAGATAATGTTGCTGCCACATTCTCTGTGCCAAATATGAGAGTCCATAGACACATACTTGGTTTTTTTCCACTATGATCCATGTGTGTTTTATAACATTATAAAATAGTTTTTAATCTCTTTTTTCTCTCAGTGCTTCAGTTTGGATTTATTTATTAGCTTTTCTTGTAGTACACTAACCATCTGTTCCACTGAATCATATTCATTTTTAAACCCACCTATTGAACTGTTAATTTCACTTATCAAGTTTTTTTTTATTTCATGAATTTCCATTGACTCTTTTTCATAGACTTAGGTCTGTAGAGAATTTCTATATCTTTTCATGTTTTAAAATTAACATTTAAAACAAACTGTCTATTGAAGTACAAAATAGATACAGAAAAGTACTCATTTTAGAGGTTCCATTCATTTCTTATCCCTAACCCTAATCTTAACCCCAACCCTAAGGGGTTGAGATGTTTATGAGGACATTTCCTCATTGGTGAGTCTGAGCCCCAATTTCTACCTTTCTAGTATGGTGTGATTATTAAATTTCTGTTCAGGTTCTCAGAGGCTTTGCTCTTTTCTGCTTCCTAGTCTCTGTCCCTGCTCTGCTGATGACTTGGATATTGCCTTGAGAGAAAAAATAGCACATAACATTGGTCTTACTTCTTTGTACTTTACTTCATTGCAGGATCCTGAATCCTCAAGTCCCAGCTTTCCTTTCAATTCTGAACTCCAATTTTTGTTTTTAAGTCCTTTGAGACTGCCAACAGCTTTACTCAGCAACTGTTTTCTGCTCAGCTTTCCGTTTGAGCTCCTCAGCCTCTTGCTCTCTACTGGTTACAAACAGGAAAATGCTTTTAGAAGAAAAGAGGTGTTGAGCCCACCTCAATGAGTTTTTGTCAGGGATCTTGGCCTCTTAAGTCTGGCTGTCTTGGTGGCTCTTTGATGACTTCAAACATTTCTTTGATAATCTAGCCTTTTGAGTTTTTCTCAGCAGGAGGTTTGGAATGTTATAAACTAGTCTATCATCGCCAAAGTGGAAGCTTTATCTCTCTCTGTCTCTTTCTCCTTAATTTGAAAACTCTGTATTTAAAAAGAAAAATTAGGGGCTCCTGGCTGCCTCATTCAGTAGAGCATGTGACTCTTGATCTTGAGTTCTAGCCCCACGTTGGGGGAGAGACTATTAAAAAAATCAAAAAATAAGAAAAGGAAAAAGAGAATTCATAATGTGGAAATTTTTTCCTCTAGATATAATTAAATCAGTTTGAGGGCCTATATTTGATAAAAGAATCATAAGTGTGTGATTTGTCCAAAGACATTCATTTATCTAATTAATGAGAGAAATAGTATTAGAACCCAGTCCATTGTTCTTTGTTTTTCAGATTACCCTGCTGCCACATTTTTTTTTCTATGAACCTAAACCTTTATTTAAAATTATCAGTGGTTATAAGTTTTCAGAGAAATTTTTTACACTTTCCTTTCATGATATAGAACTGTAAATACTTTTAAAGTAGGCATCTCCTAAACTTTTTTTTTTTATAAATAGTTTATTGTCAAGTTGGTTTCCATATAACACCCAGTGCTCATCCCCACAAGTGCCCTCCTCCATGCGCATCTCCCCCCTCACCCCCCACACACATCAGTCCTCAGTTTTTGTCAGCATTCAAGAGTCTCTCATGGTTTGCCTCTCTCCCCCTCCCCCACTATTTCCCCCCTTCCTTTCCCCCGCGGTCCTCCGTTAAGTTCTTCCTAATCCTCCTATACGTGCAAATATATGGTATTTGTCCTTCTCTGCCTGACTTATTTCACTCAGCATAATATCCTCACGGTCCATCCATGTTGCTACACATGGCCAGATTTCATTCTTTCTCATTGCCATGTAATATTCCATCATATAGATAAACCACATCTTCTTGATTCATTCATCCGTTGATGGACACTTAGGCTTCTTCCATGTTTTGCCTGTTGTTGAGAGTGCTGCTATGAACATTGGAGTACATGTGCTCCTATGCATCAGCATTCCTATATCCCTTGGGTAAATTCCTAGCAGTGCTATTGCTGGGTCCTAGGGGAATTCTATTGTTAATTTTTTGAGGACCTTCCACACTGTTTTCCAGAGGGGCTGCACCAGTTTACATTCCCAGCAACAGTGTAGGAGGGTGCCCATTTCTCCACATCCTTGCCACCCTGCTGCCAAATTTAATCTGTTTGCTTTTGATAGAGTTAAAGTCTTCACATATTTGGAATCATTGGAGAGATAAATGAATTGTTCCTTTCATTAGCTAATTAATCCATATTTTGTTCTTTGCTTTTAGTTTTATTCTCTAATCAATATTTACTTATTCTCCTTTCCATTTTTCCCTTTACCCACATCTGTCAAGTCTTAAAAGATTGTAAGGGTAAAATTTATAGTATATGCCAACGTATGTCTTTACCTCACTGGATTACCCTGTGAGGCAAACAGAGAAGGTATAATTATGTTTATTTGACTAATGAGCCAAATTAGTCTCAGAGAGATGACACAGTTTTCCCAAGTTAATAGAGCCTATAATAAAATCTAGACCTCTTGCTTGAGTGTTTTTTTCCCAACTATTAAAGCAGATGGCAACTCATTAAGCCTGTGGAAATTGTGGAATGGCAGGGCTGGAAGGCATCTCAGTGATAATATAGCCCCATTCTGTCAGTTTACAAAGAGAAAACTGAGGCCATAGAGGTGAAGTAGCTTCCTCATAGTCACATTGCTAGGAGACCACTACACTGGCACTAGAATTCGAGCCCCAGATTTATTCCTTTACTTTTGATGGAAAGAAAACCGAACTGGAACAAAGAGGATAATGTAGAAAAAATTTAAAAAGCACAATGTAGTGGAATCAATAGGAAAGAATAGCATGTAGTTTAGAGTAATAAATAAATTGATTCAAGAAGCGCTTTACGTGACTACAAGACAGTAACTCTGAGGACCAAAGAGAACTACACATAGCACCACACAGTAAAGGAAGGGTACTGTAAAAAAGGCTTCCATTTACCTGCCAGGTCTCAGGTAACTAACACAAGCCCGTTTCTGAGGAACCACACAATATTGTGTGATTATTAAGTCCCTCAGACTGATAATTTAATAGGAAAGCTTATAAATTTCTTTCTTCTTTTTCAAATTACTTTTGGGAATACAAAGTTCCAAAGATATGCTGCTTAAACAAGTAATTTGTGTACTAATAAATAAATATTTGTTACTCTGATTTTTATATCAGTCATCATACTACCAAATCATTTTAGCAACCATTATATAATTGTAAGGAAATCAAAACATTAACCAGTACATCTTATAAATTCATTACCAAATTTCCTTCTTACTAATTTGGTCAAAAAGACCAAATATAGTTCACATTTTTTAAAGTAGGTAATAAGTGTGGCTCCTTATGTAAGACTATATTCCTTTTTAAAATTATTTGTTTTGTCTCTTAATATTTAAGTTCTTTGTGAATTTAAGTTTCAAACAAAGGGATAACTTTGATTCCAAAGAGAACCATTTTGGGAGTTAGTAAGAATTTATTTTTATTTTAAAGAATGTAACTTTTATATTCAGAAATAGACTATGAACTCCCAAAGACAGTGTTTGTTCATTTTTCTACTCATTCATATGCTCATCTGATTTTTGTCACTTAGGAACCTTCATTATACCTACTTGGCCTTTATAATGACATTTTCAACATTAGGGAACATTCTCTTTGCTTTTCTTGCATATTGATTTTCAGTCTTAGAACAAATACACGCAGTCTTTTCTTGATCCAGGAGAGCAATTTTCTAGCCATTCTTTCTAAAATTTCTCCTGCTGAAAAGTGACTCTGTCTAGCTGTTATAGCATTAATTATTTATAATTTTAAATACATTGCTTATTAACCATTTTGATTGATATAACAGCACAAAAGCTATTGAGTTCTCAAACCACATGCAAAAAGCATGAGTTACTAGACGTTTTGAAGGAGTATTAATACTTATTAAGTACTAGGTGGCAACTCTATCCTGGGTGCTTTCACATATAAGAATATATTCTTTCCTCCTGCCATAGAGTCTCAGGAAAGTAGAATTAGCTCCATTTGAAAAATTCGGAAGCTGAGATTTAGAGTAAGTAGCCATTCAATTTATGCAACAGTAAATTTTGGTATTAGAATTACTCAGCCATACCTCTCTACAACTCCAGACTATGAAATTATTCAATCGTCTTACACATCTCCTTCTAACAGTTATCACACTCATAATATTTGTTCAATGTCTGTATTCCTTGCTGGAATAAGAGCAGAATACTGTGTCTGTTATGCTAAATATTGCGTTCCTAGTCCCTAGCACAATGCTTGGCACAAAGTTCAACCTGCATACAATTTGTAGGATGAATAAATTAATGGATTAATAAATGTCTTTACATTTTAAATGACTACACACTTCATTTTTATGGTGAAATTTATATCATATGTATATTTAGAAATTTGGGTGATTTGGTAAGTTCCTTGGGAATGCCAGTGGTATACCTTCTTGCAGAGTTAGAAATAGATATTTGTGGTTTTACTGCAAATCTTCCAGTAAAATTAAGTCAATATGTTGGTAACAATGTGATAGTTATGTATCATAGTGTCCTAACATCCAGTTAAAGTTCTGAGGTATAATTGACAGGCCAGAAACAGCCTTCTTCATTTACCTGCAAAATGTGGAAATAATACAAACTTAATGCATTTGCCTTGCTTAAGAAGCATGACAGTACTTCAGACTTGATGACTTTGAAATCTCCTGTTGTTCTTCATGGTGCACTGGTGCTTGGCTGTCTCACTTAATCATTGTGGCATTAATGATGCCACTAGTGGCTTGAGCCCTTAACTAGGTACTTGAGCTCAGCTGTACAGTAAAAGGGAAACCTGCTAAGATTTCAACAATGCTAATGCCAAGCAAAAAGAGGCTGAATGTCTAGTAAACCAGACCTTATTGGGATAAATAGAAAAAGCATGAATATGTTTTAGATTTTTAGACATGATTGAAATGCAGATGGAAATTGAGTGATGATCAGGTTAGATGTAAAAATATTGCTGGATATGTGACAAATCACATTTCATAGATGTGATGGTTTGTTAAACATCTTTAAATTATTTTTATGTTTTTATTTATTTCTGAGAGAGAGAGAGAGAGAGAGAGAGAGACAGTGTGACCAGGGGACGGTCAGAGAGAGAGAGGGAGACACACAATCTGAAACTGACTCCAGGCTTTGAGCTGACTGTCAGCACAGAGCCCGATGCGCGGCTGGAACCCACGAACCGTGAGATCATGACCTGAGCTGAAGCCGGACGCTTAACCGACTGAGCCACCCAGGTGCCCCCATCTTTAATTCATTCTTAAAGCTTTCTTTGAGAGCAGAGTTCACAGACATGTTTGAATGTATGTTTGAAACCTTTGGTGAGAGGACTGGAATGGGAAGGCTTTGGAAATCCCTTCTTGCTGCTTTTCCTCTCTCCATTTTTTGGTAGTGAAACTTGGAGCTGGGCTAACATTCTCTTGCAAGGTACATCTGACTCTGGAAAGTATGAGGATATAAATTAGTCCTAAAGAAAGGAAAGGTAAAGATTTGTTCTTCAGACCTACTGCTGTTTTCTGCTTTAGGAAAAGAGAGTTTTTATATTTTCTTTTGTGTGATCCAGCCCAGGTGACTAGATAAGAAGGCAGATAGGGATTTAGGATAGACCTCTATTGGGAATGTTTTTAAATGTGCATTTTAATTCTGTCTTAGTTCTCAGTAAAGACCTCATGAACTGTTTACCCACTGTCCAGAAGATATATCTGTGCTTTGTGGTGTGTATGTGTGTGTGTGGCGGGGGGGGGGGGGGGGAAGGTGGGGATACAGTGGGTCAGTTCTCTCTTCCTGGAAATTATGGAGTTGCTGAAAGATCCTCTGTATCCGTCAATTGTTAAGCACTGTGGGCACTAATACTTGGGAAGACTACACATCTGGCTAAGGTGAGGGGGCACTCCGAACAATTCCTGATGGGCAGAGGTTCCCATCCTAGATGTCCAGGTGAATTATATTACAAAGATGATGAGAAATCTGGTAACATATTAGATATTAATCAGTTAATGACTTTGCCTTGTTATAATCTTTTGTTTAACTATAATCCTTTGATATGACTAGCTTTATTCTAACTATATTTCCTCAACTATTTTTCCCCCTTAAGTTCTTGTTTACAAACCATAAGTCTCTTTATAGACTGTAAAGCCTTCATAGAAATTGTTTAAACTCTGAGTACTTGGTAGGTGCTTAAACTACTGATAATGACAATTCTTATTTAATAATGCTAGCTTAATTTTTTGCTTATTTTGTCCAACACTCCATGCCATGAGAAAGTATTGGTAGTCCTTTTGCTATGAATCATGTATCACAACTAAGTATTTTGGGCAATTTTGACAATTATCACATGTTCAGTGGGAACCTGGTGGCATATAGTAAACACAGACTAGAGATGCTTCACTAAACACCCTGTAATGTGCAGCCCTCCCCTGCAACAAGGAATTGAAATGTCATTTGTATTAAGGTTGAGAAATTTTGATCCGATAGTCCAGCAAATACTTGTGGCCAGTTTTTTCCATATTGTAGACATAGTGCTAGGTGCTAGAAGTAGTGCAGTCAGCACAGCAAATGTATCCCTACCCATACATTCCATTTAGGAAAACATATGTGAAACAAACAATATTGCTGAAATATACTAATTCCTCTTCTTAAAGAGGGTTAAAAGCTGGGGTCTGGAACATGATATAATTGATATCAGGGAGCTGGCAATAATTTAAGTCCCCACGGGACTGATTGCTACAAATCCTGAATGCCAAATCTATTAGCTTTCTACATGTACTGAGTCCTCAACAACTAGTATTGCAGAGGATTGAAAGGGGGTGAACCATATGATCTCTTTTTTAGAAGCGTCACAATATATTCATAGGTACAGATCAATGTACACAAAATACTTAAAGAACAAAGCAGTTATACGTATGCAAATCAGTGTAATACAAGGTCATTGAATTTTCACCCTAATCATTGTACGTTAACTTCTTTTTTAAAAAATATTTTTTGTTTATTCATTTTTGAGAGATAGAGCATGAGTGGGGGAGGGACAGAGAGAGAAGGAGACCCAGAATTGGAATTAGGCTCCAAGCTCTGAGCATTCAACACAGATCCCGATGTGGGGTTCAAACTCATGGACCGCAATATTGTGACCTGAGCTGAAGTCGAACACGTAACTGACTGAGCCACCCAGGCACCCTTCTACCTTAACTTCTTTATTTAGTTCTACTAAAGATCATCTAGAGGATAATCTTTAGGGATTATAAAAGTAACAACAGAGAGAATGACAAAATATTATTCATTTCTCCATTTTTCCTTAGATTGTTGTCTATGATTATGCATTTTTCACATAATTCTCATTTTAATAGGTAAGGTAGCTTTTTAATCCTTATTTTCTCCCATATAAGTCTGGTTTATATTTTGTGGACTAGTCATACATATCACTCTTAATGGCTCCATAAAAATCCCATTGTATAGATGAACCATAATTTATATAAAACTTTTTCCCTATTGATAAGCATTTATAGCCTCTTTATTTTTAGAGATGATAAAACTGAAGCCTACAATGTTGAATGGCTTAACTAGATAATTATAGGGTAACAGATAGTGTCGAATGGTTTGAAACATTGATATATAATTAATATAGAAAAATCTAAAGGTTATTTCTCACATTTCGCTAGAGTTCCCAGAGCAGAAAAGAAAATGTGTAATTGCAGATTCCCAAGGGGTCTCTCTCTGGACAACCTCATATTAGATATACCAGTAGAGTCCATGATAATAAGTGATCTTTTTTTCCCCATCCTTCCTTTAATTTGGTGGAATTTCCTGGGTACTTCTGTTGCATATGGAACATACTCAGTTTTTAGGGATTTAGCCCTGTAGTTTGGCATGTTGAAAGAAAGACTAATATTGCAAGGGATGATTAAAAGGAGAAAGACTGCTAGCTTTTTCGTTAACATTCATTAATCTGAGAATCTAGTCAGTTTTAGTCTGACAGTTTGACAATAGGTTCTTTTGTATTGCAGAAGCAAAAAATAATTTTGTCATCTATTGAAGGTCAAAAAAAGGTATTGCTTTATGAAAAGTGAGAAAACACTATCAAAACTGAGAAAACTATCATCAGTCTCTAGTAAAATAAATTAGTAGACTATTAGCAAGGCGACTTTTGCACATTTTACTTACTATGAATTAAAGCTTAGAAGACAGATCTCTAAGGCAACAAGGGTAGAAGGCTCATGGAGATAATAGGCAAATATCTCACTTAGTGGAAACTACATTTTCACCTACTAATAATCAGTATGTCTTTCAATTACAGAAGAAATGTCTGTTGGACACTTACTGGTGATTTTTTGCAAGAGTATACTTAGGATATGTACTTAAGACATGCAAGCGTTGCCATGAGGCATTCTTACTTTTTCAATTAGTTTTCTTAGCCTAATATTAAAAGGATAGGGTTTCTGTCTCTTAAAATAATTTCTGTACAGAATTTTGTATATTCATTTACAAAGCACTTCCAAAGAGAGGCGCCTGGGTGGCTTAGTTGGTTAAGCCGCCGACTTTTGCTTAGGTCATGATCTCGCAGTTCGTCGGTTCGGGCCCCGCGTCGGGCTCTGTGCTGACTGCCAGCTCAGAGCCTGGAGTCTGTTTCATTCTGTGACTCCCTCTCACTGACCCTCCCCTGCTCACGCTCTCTCTCTCTCTCTCTCTCTCCTAGAAATTAAAAAAAAAAAAAATTA
The DNA here is from genome assembly GCF_003009895.1 of Hyaena hyaena. Taxonomy (NCBI): domain Eukaryota; kingdom Metazoa; phylum Chordata; class Mammalia; order Carnivora; family Hyaenidae; genus Hyaena; species Hyaena hyaena. The sequence goes on from NW_024080691.1 coordinate 163,651, forward strand.
AAACAAAAAAACAAAAAAACAAAGCACTTCCAAAGAGACCTATTCTGTTTAGTTCTTTGAGAAAGCTGAAGCATGAGTGACCTTATTCCCATTTTGCAGGTGAGAAAATAGATCCTCAAGGAGATTATGCAATGTATTCTATTCTAGATGACATAGCTAGGAAGTAGCCCAAGTATTCATTGGGGCTAAATCTTCTCACTCTGAAATCTATGGGGTCAGAATTACAGAATTACAGAGGTCAGAATTAAAGTCAGCTATCAGGTCTGGAAAGGTCTGGAATTTGACCTGGAAAGGTCAAATTGGTCATTCTTTAGTAAAATGACTCTATGGTTCCACCCTGGATTTGAGTTTTTAAGGGGGTTCAAAATCAAAATATCCTGCAAAATTATTTGTTAGCATTTTACTATAGTTGGATTTCAAAGTGTTTACCATGAGAAGTATTATGGGGCTGATATGTCTATTGTAATGATGAAAACCCTAGTGGTGTCAGTTAGGAAATTAAAAACACTCACTAAGATTTTGGGACAAGTAATTGGCAAAGAGAGTCTTAGTGTCACTGTTTCTTTTTAAAACAATGATTTCTCGGACTGTAAAAATACAGAAATTTCAGATTAGGGAGGAAATTATAGAAAAGAAAAAAAAAATAAAAATCACCCAGAATTCTGCCCCTGAGAAATAACCATTCCTATATTTTAGTGTCTTGTTTTCTACTGTGTTCTATGTGAAACTGTCCAAAGAGATCCTGAAATTGGAAAATTTAAACAAACAAACAAAAAGAAGATATTTCTCTACTACAGAGCATCTCAGAGTATTTAATATGCAAAGATGTTCTATGAGTCTCCAAGAGAAGGAAATACTGTGCAGGTTTTTGGATACTGCATATATAGGATGGAGTAGAAGAGTTAAGAATTTAAAGGGGTTTGGGGCATTTTGGGGGTTTCTTCTATGAGGTAAGAAGCACTGTGACCATTTTCTTTAAATTGGGCCTCACTCTGTGAAATAATGTCCCCATTTCTAGATGATGAAACTGACTCTTGCAATGAAAATGTCCTTCTTGATGGATTACATTAGGGATCCACTTCAGATCAATAGAGCAAAAAGGTAAAAATATAAAATTCAACAATTAGAATATGGCATATTTTCATAATAAGTTTTTTCCTTCACTTGTCAAGGAACTCTAATCATTTGCCTCATCTGAAAGATTTCTAGCCTATTCTCATATTGCCACTTCTATGCTCAAATTTATCTAATTGCTTCTTATATCAGAGTACAGTATCACATTGCTGAGATTTGATAAGTAAGAAGTGCTATCAGCAGCCAATATACTGCTAAGGGAGCTTTACTCAACGTTGTGGTAGATGTACAGGTCTCAGACAGAAGCTAATTTCTTTTTTAACACAGAGGGAATTAGGTTGCATTTTGCTAAATTGTCTTTGCGATCCTCTGAGATTCAGAAAGGGGGACTGTTGGAGCTAAACAGTTGTAGGAAGTGGGGAAACTATGCAAGGTAAGTTCTGTGGTGGAAATCTGACTCTTTTACCAGGCCTGAGCCTCAGGGAAACCAAATTACAGGTCTAAGCTTAGACCAAGTTTTCACTGCCATCATTTGCTTCATTTGGGGACGTATTTTCCACTGACATATTGGATACTTTCTCTGCCAACTTGTGATAATGATATTTAAAATCCTGTAGAGAATAACAGACATCTCTTGAGAAGCGGTCCTTTTCTTCCAAAATGTCTTGCCTTCTGGAATTGTTAAAAAGAATCATCATATTTCTCCTTCCCTTTTGAAAAATTGGGACTATCCATAGAGCTAACCTCATTTGAACTTTGAAAGTAGACATATGTTTTTGCACTTTTATTATATATTTAAAACTTTTTGCTTTTAATATGTTGTTTTACTTTTCAAATTCAGCTGAATGATTGTTAAACAGGTGTGGTAATAAAAGATTAAGCTGGTATGTATTGCAGACATAATTTTGTTTTGTTTGTTTTTGGTGTTTTGTTGCTCTAGTCTTTCTACCATCCCTTATTTAGAAAAAGATATTATAATACAATAATAAAAATTTAGGAAAGTGGAAGAAGAGGATCACTTATAGTTTCACAACTATAACAGTAAAGCTATTTTCACTTTTGCGGATTCCCATCTGTTGGTCTCTGAGGGGAGCCAATAAATGGCACTCTTCTCTTCTGCCTGGGCTTTGAATAATTTGAGCAGTAAAACAAAGAGTGGCAGATGGAGCCAAAATATTACCTCTATTACTGATAAATCCCATGTTGGAATATGGAGCTTGTTGTGAGAGCCAAATGGTCTGCTAACAAAACCTTGGGATTAGTCAGACTCCTTCCCCTCGCTACCCTCTCCCGGTTGCACCAGAAATGAACCATGACAAAACTCAGTAGTGACAAAGATTATACTTTTGGGCAAGAGTTACCTTTTGTGGCCCATTCCCTCCCAAAAGGAAGAAGGGTACAGGTGGGCCACACGTGCTCAGTTTACATTTTACTAAAACTGGTAGATAAACCATTCTTCTTCCCAATTTAGAGTAGAGTGAATTAATAGGCAGAGAAAGGCCCGAAGTTTTATCAATTAGGATCTTACCACAGGAGGAAAAACCTTGCATGGGGAAATGTCCCATTTGGTTAAATTTTGTAAAAAGAGAATTAAATGGTTATAAATATCTTCATGAAAATTGTAGTCTTTTTTCGATTACATTTTTTAGGAGAAATTCTGAGAAATGGGACTCCTGAAAATGAGTCTTTTTTTGTTCCTTGGAAATATTAAGAAATTAATCCTCTGATGAATTATACTTTACCTTGTCACATTCTTGTTCACAGAGAATCATTCTTAGGTTAGAAGCCAGTGAACTGGGCTTCTCTGATGGTGCCATTAGGATTGTGATTGTTTTCAATGTAAGTCCTCATCAATCGGTAGTGTCTTTTTCTAATTCTCTGGGGTTGTAGAAAAAGGTTAAGATAAGAATTCTGGGGGCACCTGGGTGGGTCAGTCAGTTAAGTGTCTGACTTCAGCTCAGGTCATGATCTCGCAGTTTGTGAATTCAAGCCCTGCATTGGGCTCTGTGCTGACAGCTGGGAGCCTGCTTCGGATTCTGTGTCTCCCTCTTCTTCTGCCCCTCCCCGCTTGTACTCTGTCTATCTCTCTCTCAAAAATAAACATTAAAAAATTAAAAAAAAAAAGAATTCTGACCCCAGGGAGCTTTGGTTTAATCAGAAGAATAAATATAATGCCTTGGAAACTATAGAGCCAATTATAATTGTGAAATTGTGCCATGTACATCAGATAGTCTCAATATAGTTAATATTTATAAGCGAAACACACTCACAAAAATGTACATTATAAGGGTAACTTGAAGCCTCTCAGTTTTTAGGAAAGACAGCCCACCTATCCCATAGACAGAGTAGGAGGAGTTGTAAAAGTTAGTAGGCAATTATGATTCAGTATGATGAAGAATAAGCATGGGGGTATAGTGGCACAACATGAAGGGCATCTAACACATCCTTGTGGTGTAAGGGACAGCTTTGTAGTGGGTATTATATCCCACAAAAACTAGAGATACAAGTAAGAGCTTCCAGTTAAACAAGAGGGCTGAAGCAGAGTAACACCATGTGCATAGAGGTCCAGAGGAGATAGAACAAGTGACATTTAGGAAAGAGCATAGTTTGGGAGTAGTTCCTAGGACAATGCCTGGAATATGCTCAGTGTTTATTAAAAGTATTCTGAATATATAACTTCCTCACTGAACTTTGAATTTGAGATTAAAACATGACATACAAATGAGTATATGTTAACTGGTAGAAGGAAGGTTAAACAATATTGGAGGATAGTATTTGAGAAAATTGAATACTCATTTTCATTCTGTATCAAACCAATACTTTAAATGTAATTTCCACTAAAGATAGAGCTTTCATATTTATAAAATACTTACTTAGAGAGAAAGAGAGAGAGAGCAGGAGAGGAGTGGAAAGAAAGGGAGAGTGAATCCCAAAAGGCTTCATGCTGTCAGCGTAGAGTCTGACATGGGGCTCGAGCCCACAAACCGTGAGGTCATGATCTGAGCCAAAATGAGATCATGACGTGAGCCAAAACCAAGAGTCAGATGCTTAACTGACTGAGCCACTCAGGTACCTCCTAAAAATAGAGCTTTTAAAATCATATTTGAAAAATTATTTTCAAGTATTTTATTAAAGGCAACTGAATCCTTTCTGACATTTCTAATATTTGTTTTTGTCATTGGCAGGGAAGTGTGAAAAAAAAGCCTAAGATTTTTTGCTGTGCTAAATGTATGTAAACTGGAATTAAAGAACCATATATCTAAATAACATTTCTTATGCCTACATACAGTTCATTTTACTCTTAAAGTAATATTGTGGATCTTCTTTTGTTATACATTTATGGTGATGTTGTCTTCTTTGTGAATTTGATTTAATACATTAAGTGGGTTAAACTAGTATGACAATAATCACAATAATTTTTTGGTAAAGTTTTCCCATCTAACTCTCTCATGAGTAAATAATTTTAAAGACCAAAATATAGAGATAGAAATAATGATAGAGATACAGAGAGAGAGTGAGAGTGAGAAAGAGAAAGTTTTTTATAACAGTATTATGTATAATGCTTTACAACTATGAATAACTTTAATGTTCAATAAGAAGGGAATGATTAAATAAACTAGAGAAATCTATTAGGAATAAAGTCATAGTGTTGCAAAGGACTGATAAAATAGAAAAATACTTGTGATGTCAGGTTTTAAAAAGAGAATATAAAAATATGTGTTTGTCAGATGCCTGGGTGGTTCATTCAATTAACTATCCAACTTCAGCTCAGGTCATGATCTTGCGGTTCATGGGTTCAGGCCCTGCATCCTGCTTTGTGCTGACAGCTCAGAGCCTGGAGCCTGCTTTGAATTCTATATCTCCCTCTCCCTCTTTGCCTGTCCCCCACTCATGCTCTGTCTCTCTCTTTAGCCAAATAAGTAAATAAATATTAAAATTTTAAAAAATATATGTTTGATATCGTTTCAGTTACTCTACAAAAAGTTCTATGTATAGAAAACATAAAAGAAATATACTGAACATCAAAAATGTATAAAAATCTGATTTTGCCATGGGAATATGGTTATTTTCCTTCTTTTCTGTTTTCTAAAATGTCTTCAATAAATACCTTATTTGAAGCATGTACTTTTTTTTAGTTTGTATTTAAATTCCTGTTAGTTAACATAGAGTGTAATATTAGTTTCAGGTGTACAATATAGTAATTCAGCACTTCCATACATCACTTGGTGCTCATCACAAGTGCACTCCTTAATCTGCATCACCTATTTCACCCATACCCCCACCCACCACCCTTCTGGCAGCCATTAGTTTGTTCCTATAGTTAAGAGTCTATGTCTTTGTTAGCCTCTCTCTGTTTCTTTTTTTTCCCCATGCTCATTTGTTTTGTTTCTTAAATCCCACACATTAATTAAATCATATGGTATTTGTCTTTCTCTGACTAACTTATTTCATGTAGCATTCTGCTCTCTAGCTCCATCCACATTGTTGCAAATGGCAAGATTTCATTCTTTTTTATGGCTGAGTAATATTCCATTATATATATATATATACATCCCTCTTCATTTGTCAGTCAATGAACACTTCGGTGACTGTTTCCATAATTTTGCTATTGTAGATAATGCTATAATGCATGTATACCTTTGAGTTAGTACGTATTATTTGGGTAATACCTAGTAGTGCAATTTCTGGATTATAGGGTAGCTCTATTTTTAACTTTTTGAGGAACCTCCATAGTTTTCCAGGGTGGCTGCACCAGTTTGCATTCCCACCAACAGTGCAAGAGGGTTCCTCTTCCACATCCTTGCTAACACCTATTGTTTCCTGTGTTACTGATTTTTGCCATTCTGATAGGTGTGAGATGGTATCTCATTATAGTTCTGATTTGTATTTCCCTGATGATGAGTAATATTAAGCATCTTTTCATGTGTCTGTTCCCATATGTCTGTCTTCTTTGGGAAAATGCCTATTCATGTCTTCTGTCCATTTTTTAATTGGATTATTCATTTTTTGGTGTTTTGTTTTAGAAGCACGTACGTTTTTTTATTTTTTATTTATTTATTAAAAGATATTTGTAACATATTTATTTTTGAGAGAGAGAGTTACACACAGACAGAGTGCAAGCAGGGAAGGGGTAGAAAGAGAGAGAGGGAGACACAGAATCTAAAGCAGGCTCCAGGCTCTGAGCTGTCAGCACAGAGCCTAATGTGGGACTCGAACCCAAGAACTGCGAGATCATGACCTGAGCCAAAGTTGGTTGCTTACCTGACTGAGCCACCCAGGTGCCCCTGAAGCATGCGCATTTTTAATCATCTTTGAATCTATCTTTAAACTACTTAGCAATCTAATTGGGGTGATGAACATTTGCATACAGAAAGATATTTAAATATACAGTACATGACAGATTTCTTGTAAGAGTATGATAAATTCATTGACTTTACTACCTACCTTATTAAAAAAAATGAAAGCCGTAAAATAGCTGTAACTTATAAGTACCCTATGTGTGTCAAACATGTTTTTCTAGATATTCAGATGCCTTATTGAATCCATGGTCAGTTTTTGTATTATATTAAGGAATTTGTTCAGAGAGGAAAGGCCTGCTCTTCCACTTAGTAGCTACCTAACCTTATGCAAATCACTTAACTCATTTAAAACTTCAGTTTCCACTAGAACAGAAAACTGGATTGTTGTAAGGATTAATTCAGATAGCCTATATAAATCATTTAACATAATGCCTAGTGCAATGTAAATTCTGAGTAAATATTAGCAACTTTTAAAATAAAGTTTGAAGTTCCTGCAACTTGGCCCTGGTTTCTCTTTTCAACTTACGTCTTGTCTTCCTTAGGAAATCTCATTTCTTTTCATGGCCAATAATTCTTTTTTTAAAAAAATTTTAAATGTTTATTTACGTTTTGAGAGAGGGAGAGAGAGAGCAAGCGAGCTAGTGGAGGAGAGTCAGAGAGGGAGGAAGACACAGAATATGAGGTGGGCTCCAGGCTCTGAGTTGTCAGCACAGAGCCTGATGTGGGGTTCGAACTCATGAATGGTGAGATCAGACCTTGTCTGAAGCTGGATGCTCAACCAACTGAGCCACCCAGATGCCCCGCTCCCAACAATTCTTAAACATATAAATCTAGCAGAGATCTATGTCTTTTTTGAGTTTCAAACCTATATATCCAGTGGCCTATTTGACATCACTCCATGATTGGCTCAAACCTAACAATGTCCCTAACTGAATTCTTAGTCTGACTCTCCCTACTTGCTTTTGCCCATGAGACCTACTCTTTCTTCAGTCCTCCTAGTGAAGACTTCATATACCTAGATGCTTATGTGAGAAACTGTGGCCTTTTCTTTTCCCTATCCCTAACTTCCTACACTCAGTTTACCACTAAATGTTGTTGATTCTACAACCAAATGTCCAACTGAATATCCATTCATTTCACCCTCCAACTTAATTGCCATAACCCTTCTGCAAATCAACATCATCTTTCACTGAGACCACTTATCTTTGAATCTGACTCTTCATTTCCTGATTTATCCCTCTTGAATACATTTTCTTTGTGGCAGTTCAGAATGATTTTTTAAAATGCAAAGCTGATCGTGTCAGTCTCCTGCTTAAAACTCTCCAATGCCTTGTTTAATCTTCACAACAACTCTATGAGGTTGACATCCCTTTTTTGTATTTTTTAGGTGAGTAACATGAAGGTGAGAGTCAGAGTGCCATGCTCACTGGATTGCATTAGCAACAGTTAATCAGATAGGCTGATGGGGCAGAAACTTGGAAATATAAAATCCAGCAATGAAGAAGCACTTATTTTCATAATGAGTATCTTCTCCTCACAAGGAAATCTAATCATTAGCCACATCTCAAAGACTTTGGTTGGCTCTTTTTACATGTTATAATACCTCTCCTACTACACCATTTTGTACTAATAAAGGCTATTTATACCCCCAAAGTTCTACATAAAGATGTATTTAATTTTAGCAAGATAATACTAAATAATTAAGAAACACTAGGTAAAAGCAAAATAAAATTAGAGATATAGAATTGCCTGGATGAAAAGACGACCCCCAGCCCTGTAATGTATACTATGAAGTAGAGAGGAAGTTCAATAACCCAAACCTGATCTCTATTACTGCTGGAAAATTGTGGTTAAGTTTTAAATTTTCTCTTCTTCTCTCTCAGTTCCCTTATCTATAAAGTAGGTATAATAGTGGTATCTACCTAATTGTACTAACTAGCTTTCAGGCACTGTACTTAGGGCTTTTACAATCCTTTTAGCAAGTCTGTATGCTGAAAGGAAAGATACAATGGAGACTGAAAAAATAAGGATTAAATGAGTCAAATATGTAAAGTACTTAGAGTAGTTCTGGCAGTAGTAGTTCTATATTTTCTGAGAGACAGGCTGTATATTCTCAACAGCAATCAGTTACAAGATTCATAGTGTCTATGTCATGAATGGATATCCTGGTTTGAACCATACAGTCAGATTTGACTTTTATTTCAGTCTTGCAGTAAGCATAACGTGCTATTACATGGTGCAGTGGGCAATGAAATAGGTATTTGTGTTATGTCTGTGTCGTGTACATTTGTTTGCATTGGTTCACTGTTTTTTGAATTGAGTATGTTGCAAGAAGTGGTTATAAAGTATATTAACGTTGACCTCTTTAGGAGAATTTAATAATTCTTTTCATCCCTGATAGATTTCAAAGGGAAAATTCTACCCAATTTTTGAGAATTGATCTATTATAGGGTTAAAATCTATGATTTTTTTCCCCAAGTAAAATGACCCTGGAACTGCAATGGATTTCAGAACAAGGACACACAGTTTCAAGCACATTTTGAATTTGAGGTATATAGCAAGATTCTGCCATGGGACTCTGATTCAGCTGCTTTTCCCCCGTCCCATCCCTTTCCTCAGGTGGTCTTGCCATCTTCCAAAAGAGGGAATTCACAGAGGTATTGTTCTTGTTCTTTGAATTGCTAAGTACTGTCAAGGTGAATTAGATGTCTGCAAGAATTCATTCATTCAGCATTTAATGTGTGCCTACCAGATTCCAGGCAGTATTCTAGATGTTGAAGAAACAAAGTTACATACCCTTCAAGTAGCTTATAATATGTTGATAAAATGAGATAAGTTCAGATGATTAGGAAACCCACATATTTGTATTTTTTTCCATTTTTACCGCTCTTTGTTGTAACATCTCTTTCTTATGCTAAATTTATACATCATCATCATCATTATGGTTAACATTAACTTAATCTTACAGTGCTACAGACTTCATGCTTAAGGCTTTATTATGTATATTACTTTATTTAATCTTCCTAACAGACTCCATGAGGTAGATGCTATTAATATCCCTCTTATGTGGATAAAGAAACCAGGCTTAGAAATGGTAAGTGAGCTATGTTTATACCATTAAGGAATGGTAGAAAAGGAATTAAAGCCCAAGATCTCATTCATAGTAACAGTGCTATATTGCTTCATATTTGGACGTCACTAGTAAAGGACTGTTTTTTCATTTGGCTGGTGCTGATCAATTACCTAAACTCTGTATAAGACACTATAGATTAATTGTGAGTAATGGCAAACTTTGGAGGAATCATGGCATTTGGATGGAACTTGTTTAAAAATGTTTCTTTTTTAATGTTTATTTATGTTTGAGAGAAAGAACACAAGCAGGAAGAGGCAGAGAGACACACATGCACAGAATCTGAAGCAGGCTTCAGGCTACGAGCTCTCAGCACAGAGCTGATGCGGGGCTTGAACCCGTGAACCGTGAGATCATGACCTGAGCCAAAGTCAGATGCTTAACTGACAAAGCCACCCAGGTGCCACTGGGTGGAACTTGTTTAAAGATAAAAATGGGTCTTTGGTTGTGGCTTTGAATGTTCCTAAAGGTTGTGGAAGAGTACCAGTCATGGGAGGAAAAGCCCTGTGCCAAGACCCTGTTTCTTTGAATACTAAAACATGACAGACAGCAAAACAAAGGGTTAACCAAAAAAATTCCAACAATTTGGGGCAAACAGTATCAGACTACGATTAGAATGTGAAATTATTAATTCAAAATTACTTTACAAGTGATTTTAAGACTGGTGAAGAAGACAAAAGTATATATATAAGCTTATTTTTTAATAGTAATATTATCAAAGTAAAAAGTACTGATTGTCAAGTTCCATTCCAGAATGTGTTGGGCAAAGCAAATGATATTTTTTAAACTTGTATCATGCTCTGATGCTTTTTTTTTTTAAAAATTTTTAATGTTTTATTTATTTCTAGGAGAGAGAGAGAGAGAGACAGCCTGAGCAGGGGAGGGTCAGAGAGAGAGGGAGTCACAGACTCTGAAACAGGCTCCAGGCTCTGGGCTGGCAGTCAGCACAGAGCCCGATGCGGGGCTCGAACCCACGAACCGTGAGATCATGACCTAAGCGAAAGTCGGACGCTTAACCGACTAAGCCACCCAGGTGCCCCATGCTCTGATGTTTTAACCCAAAGGGAACGCTAGGCCTTGAATTAGTTTCTAACCATCTGGCAGGTGTCTAAGTTAATTGGACATTGTCCGAGTAGGATCCACAACTTTTTTCAACCTGAAATTTATAGACCAACAGCATCCACCTTGTAGAAACTCAACATAGTTCTCTTGTTGGTTGTTTTCTTTAAATTTTTACCTCATTGATACATTTCTCTTGAGGTATTAGGGAACTATTTTAAATTAATTAAATCAATACTTAAAAGTGACAGTGTCACCAAGCAATGTGTGTGTGTGTGCATGTATACATTTTTTTTGTTTTGTTTTGCCAGAGGCTGGGAAGAGAGGGATGTAGTAATCCTAAATAGTACATATTTCAGAAGCACGATGTGGAAAAAGACACAAGTGGATATAAATCTTCATTCTTTCTTCTACATAAATATCTTAGAGTCTCAGTTACCTTATCTCTAAACTGAACCTTAGCAATGCTTTGCTCACAAGGTTGTCATGAGGCTTACATGAAACTATCTGAGTGAATATGTGCACACAATCCAGAGATAGTCAGCAACTAATTTTTATACTAATTATAATATCTTTCTTTGAAAATGTTTTTTTTCTTCTATGACAAACATTGGGATTAAGTGATTTTATATAAATTACCTCAAGGATCTTCAAAAAGACAAGATCCAGTATTTCTGCAACTCTCTAAATGGTCAGTAGATATCACTTTTCCTTTTTATGTGTATTTTTACTTCTTTAAGATGTGGCTGACAGCTAGCCTGGATTCCCTGGCTCTTCCAAATGTGAACTGAATTGGAGATCTGGAATTATCACCTCATGAGCATTCTTGTTCTTTAATTTTCCTCTTTGTCATTACTATGCAAACTCTCTATATGAAATACTTAGCTGTTTGGCATGATCTTTCACAGGCAAGTAAGGGAACCTGGATTTCTCTTCAGAGGGGTTTATATCAGAGCCTAGAGATTTTGTTTCATGGATGTTTGCTGTCTGAGAACCTTGTTTGACTCATTAACTAGATGATATCCAATATGCCACATACCCAGAGAGTGACCCATATTATTGTGTGACATTTTCAGATCTATTATGTATTTAGAAAGAAATGTACAAATCTATATTAATAAAAAAGGTTAATATGTCTTTACTTATTTTAGAAACTTCTCTCCCTCACCCATAAATTTGGGTTAATTTTAAGATTCTCATACATTTTAAACTGGGTTAAAGATATTTTTCCAAACTGCTTTTGTCAGGAATGAATGAACTTCATAAGTGCCAAAAAGAAGGCTTTTAATTTTAAGAGTTAGGGATGGCTTTGCATTTTAAGATGCCAGCTAAATTAATTTTTCCTGGATGTGTTCAAATCGTACTTGTATAATAAGACCTAATGCTAATAGTTCCATGCTGTCATCATACTTTCCTGAGATCATGTCCATATAGATGAATCTTTTTCTGAAGCTGTGGCGAAGCACCTGACAAGTTTCACCCCATTAAATTTAAGTCAGCCATCGGACACTTGTTTAATACGCATAACCTCTGAGTTAAGCATTTTAATCCCCACTTTACAGAGGAGGAAACTGACTCTCAGAAAGCTTAAAACTTTTGTTGGTGGTCAGGTAAATGATGGAGCTGGTACTCAAATCCAGGTCTGCCTAACTACAAACTGTTCATTTCCCACCACACCAAAATTTTGGAGACCTGGTGGAATTTAATGCCTTATCCAGTGAATTCAGAGCAGCACAGGTCAGGAGTTGGTAGCATGCTAAAATCACCATGTGAGTTGGCTGATAGTAACGCTGTTTTCTCCTAGCTGTAAAGGGCTGCTAACATCTTCCACAATTGCTGGCAGTCATGCACTCCTCTGCTTTCAGCCTTCCATTTAGTAAGAGATTGAGTGTTTACCACATGCCATGTACTAGTTGAGTCCCGGGGGGTACTTCTGTGAACAAACAGAAAAGAACCTTTGTGGAGTTTGTATTATTGTCATCCTTCTCTCCTGTCCTCTCACATGTCAGTATCTTATAGCTGATAAACATTTCCTCCTTTTCAGAAAATGAAGTTTTGGTACATCCTCTGTTAGATTGCTGAGCCTTGTTGTAGGCAATCAGAACAGAAAATGAGGCCAAAGTAGAAATTCTGTTTTATATAAGCCATGTAGAGAACAAGGAATGCTACTTCAACAAATTCTTTGGTAGAGAAGAAAGATATTGTGCTGTATTCAGAGTAGGCACAATATACTCTCTGAATAAATGAATGAATGAATAATAAATGCATGAGAATATTTATAGAACTAGTTTTATGTAGTGAAACCTGCACAACTATATTTTGTTTCTGAAGTTGTTACTGATTATTATAAGCATTTGTTTTTCTTCATTTATGCTGTATGGTAGGACTTTATAGAAATATTTTATTTTTACATGTAGCCAGTCACTTGATGAAAAATATAGTATTTATAATTATCAATAGCTTGTATTTGATTGCTTAGTATGCTCAGTGACTATGTTAGTTTGTTCTCACATTATTTTATTTACTTAATTCATTCAACCAGCAGATATTTATTGAGATGATGTGCTAAGCATAATCTTATTCTAGGGATATGGCAATGAACAGATAGATGAAGTTCCTAGTGCTTACCATCTTGTTACCAGTAGTGAGAAGACAGAAAACAAATAATTAAATATATATAATGTGAACATTACAGAGAAAAATAAAGCAAGAAAGAGGCTAGGAAGTGCAGGTGTAATTTTAAGTGGGATAATAAGAAAAACTTCATTTAGAAGGTAACCTTTGTCTAAAGACTTGAAGGAAGAGAGAGAGTCAGTCCTGTGGATATCAAGGAAAAGAACCTTCGAAGCAAATGGCTTGCACTTTGAAGTAAGTGCTATTCTTCTCTTTCATTTTATGGGTGAAAAAGCTGAATCTAGGTCATTTTCTTCAGGTCATATAACTAGAAGAGAGCAGAAAGGTGCTTTAAGATGGCCAATCTACACATATTTGGAAGCCAGATATGTATGAAAAGCAGGGAGGGCTTAGCAAAATTCAAGATATTCCTTTGCTTGTTAGCTTAACCAAAGCCACTGAGCTGACAGTAGCCTCATCAAGCCCAAAAGTTTTTATGATGATGACCATTTTGAGGTTTCCAGGTCCTGACTGATTTTCTAAGGACCATCTATGCAAACTACTAAAGGGTGTGTTTGGGTAGGGTGGTTGGTTAGTGATATTTGTGAATTAATAGTGCTATTTCAAAGAGTTACTGGTAGGCTTCCCTTCTCCACCTTCTACATGCTATCCCATATTTATAAGGGTTGAACATATTTGTAAGAGTCTACCCATATAGAAATAACATCAATCAGGCAAGCCAAGTATTCTAAACAGGTTAGGTCAAACAATTGTTGGATTGCCTGACATTGGCTAAAGCATCAGACAAAGCCCAAGGGCCAGGATTACAGGAAGAAACAGAGATGCCACTATTATAAAGCAGCCTTTGTGTTTTGTGAGGATAAAAAGGAAACTATCATATCAAAAAAGAGCCTTCTGTTATTATTTATCTAATGGCTAGGGCATTGAGGTTGAGATTTTGGCTTGCGGCCCAGAATTTTACCTTAACTCAAATACAGATGTTCCAATATATGTAGAGTTCCAGTAATAATAAGAAATAAACTTATGGATAGCACAAGGAAATGAATGGTTAATCAGAAATAGGAAGTATTTACTAAAGATACTACAAGTGGGTATTTCTGCTTTAGCTTGGAAGTAGGAGTATATTGAAGGACATAAAAATCACCATAAGATGGCTCCAAAAAGAGGAACCAGAGGGTGCAGATCATGAGGAAGCTCAGAAAAAACGTTGACTGTATTACTGTCAGCTGTGTTAATCTTTCCCCAGACATCACTCCTGTCCATGCTCAAGCACAGACTTAGGTTTTCATGAAAAACTCCTCTCAGTTCTTATGTTGGAGAATGAATTCCTTAGGAATTCTATCTTTTTGTTGTTGTTGTTGTTGTTTTCAAAATACCTGTTTCTGCCTTGACTTCTTCATTAAAAATCCTGCTGATATTTCATCTTGGTATATCTTTCTCATCTACCCCATTTTTATTTGGTAATCAAGCTCCAGACTGTTTACCTCAGTATAAAGAACTGAAAACTCTAGGGCATTTTGCCTCTGATAATCATCGTCAGCTCTATCCCTTAAACAAAGGACATCAAATACTCTCAGACAACATTATATGGATCCCATAACTTTCTCCGGTGCCTGGAGATGGAAAACTCCCAAATCCTTCACATAAGGTAGACTAAGACCTGTGAAAACTAAATTCTTTGATGGAATGAGATTAGAATTTCATGCCCCTGTAAAATATATCTGATTCTTTTGAGGAAAAAAAACCCTTATCATTCATCTACTGAAGAAAAAAACAATAAAGATTCTGATACTTCAGTGAAATAATACATCATTTAAGCATCAGATACTCACTGAAGATTGCTTTAAACTTACATTCTTATTTGCCAAATATTCCTCTCTCAAGCAAAATATTTCAAACGGTTTTCCTTTCTTTATTTCTCTGATAGACCATTGGGAACAGAGACTCCCAATGGTTTGTTTTAATCATGGGAATCTTTTGGAAATTAAGTCTCAGGTTTTATAAAGTTATATACTATTCTTTACGCTTCCAAGATTCTTGTATGCATCTTTTGCTAGGATCTATCATTTCAAATGCAGTAAGGATCACATGCTTCCCCTTATTTCCTGGGCCACTGTCTCTGACTATGAATGACTTTCAAAGGATATTCTTAAAGTTTCAGCATAGTCTCCAAATGAAGTCTTTTAATGAGAAACTTGCCTCCCTCATTTGAAAAGATTAAAATTTAAAGGAGCTGGATTTCTTTACAATAATAAAATAGCTAACCTCAATTGTTTGTAAATTTTATAATTTGATTCACAGCATAGTTACTGTTTATCTATTGAGGACTCTGTACACTGAAATGCACATAAATAGTATTTAATTCTTTTTGTTGTTTTTGCATTTGCAAGATGGGGTATGATTTGCTTTCCATTTGGCATGTAATCTGTGAAATTTAGAAAGCTTTCTTTTCTCAATTATTGGCTTATTTGGTAGGACATGAGATGCCAGATGCTCTTAAGGCATTAGAAATAGCCTTGTGAGGAGTTTGAACCTGAGTAGGCTGTTGACGGATCTCTGCCACCTATCATTTTCTGAATTCAAGCCATTTCTGGATACAATTCATTAGTAGAGGCTGCCTCCTTCTGACTGTTTTCACTTGGTAAGTTGCACATTGTGTTCTCCTTCCAGTTTTTCTTTTCATCTTTTTTTTCTCTAAACCCATTTTTAAATACATTCACATCCATGGTTAAAACTAGAAATGGTAAATTATGATGTAAATTTCATCATTAAGTGGATAACTAATAATAGCAACTCTGATGAAAAGAGTATAGTATAACTTCATACTTTTTAAAAATATGTTTACACTTTTGGAGGTGCCTGGGTGGCTTGGTCAGTTAAGCATCTGACTCTTGGTTTCTGGCTCAGGTCATGATCTCATGGTTCATGGGTTCGAGCCCCATGCATGTCATACTCTGCACTTTTTCTATCCCTCTCTCTACCCCTCCCTTATGCATGGTCCCTCTCTTTCCTTCTCTCTCTCTTTCTCTCCCTCTCCCTTTCTCTCAAAAATAAAAAAAACTTAAAAAAAATATGTTTACACTTTTGAAGACACATTCTTGATAAGATAGAAAAAATAGGAAAATCCTAATACTCCAGTAAAATAAAAGATAAATTGAGCATTAAACAGTCATTGAGTATTGCTTTAATAATATATTCTATTTGCCATATATTCATCCTTCAAACAAGATATTTCAAATGATTTTCCTGTTTTCAGAAGTTATAACGTGCAAAAAGATGAAACATTGGCTTTGTAAAAATTATTTATAATTCTTCTCCATCATTAAGAGAAAGTGCTCAGCAAATGCATAAAACATGGCAGGCAAATAAACAAAATGTTTGGGTACAAATGACTGATGAGCTGAAAATTTTTAAGAAATTGTCTAGAATATTCTTATGTGCAGTCACCTGTATTATCATTGTTGAGACAAAGAAATGAATAAATGTTGGTAAGGAAGTTAGGCTTTGTTTCAACATTGTAAACTTTGAGGGCATTTGGTAAACTTGAACTATAGGAGTTTCTGAAATCACATCTTAATTTCAGAAGTATATGTAGCTACAGTGTTTGCTTCAAGTATTTCTCAGATGTTAAAACGTAGAGACTCCAATTCTTTTTTTTAAAACAGTTTATTGTCAAGTTGGTTTCCATATAACACCCAGTGCTCATCCCCACAAGTGCCCTCCTCCATGCCCATCACCTCCCTTCCCCTCTCCCCCACCCACATCAGCCCTCAGTTTGTTCTCAGCATTCAAGAGTCTCTCATGGTTTGCCTCCTTCCTTCTCCTCAACTATTTTTCCTCTTATTCTCACCCATGTTCCTTTGTTAAGTTCCTCCTAGTCTACCTATACGTGCAAACATATGGTATCTTTCCTTCTATGCCTGACTTACTTCGCTTAGTGTAACACACTCAAGTTTCCATCCATGTTGCTACACATGGCCAGATTGCATTCTGTCTCATTGCCATGTAGTATTCCATTGTATAGATAAACCACATCTTCTTGATCCATTTATCAGTTGATGGACACTTAGGCTCTTTCCATGTTTTGGCTATTGTTGAGAGTGCTGCTATGAACATTGGGGTACATGTGCCCCTATGCATCAGCACTCCTATATCCCTTGGGTAAATTCCTATGAGTGCTATTGCTGGGTCATAGGGGAGTTCTACTGTTAATTTTTTGAGGAACCTCCACACTATTTTCCAGAGGGGCTGCACCAGTTTACATTCCCACCAACAGTGTAGGAGGGGGCCCATTTCTCCACATCCTCACCAGCATCTAGAGTCCCTGATTTGTTCATTTTAGGCACTCTGACCAGTGAGAGGAGGTATCTCAGTGTGGTTTTGATTTGTATTTCCCTGTTGGCTGCCTGGATGTCCTCTTTGGAGATGTGTCTGTTCATGTCTTCTGCCCGTTTCTTCACTGGATTATTTGTTTTTCAGGTGTGGAGTTTGGTGAGTTCCTTATAGATTTTGGATACTAGCCCTTTATCTGATATGTCGTTTGCAACTATCTTTTCCCATTCTGTCAGTTGCCTATTAGTTTTATTGATTGTTTCCTTTACCGTGCAGAAGCTTTTAATCTTGATGAGGTCCCAATAGTTCATTTTTGCTCTTGATTCCCTTGCCTTTGTGGATGTGTCAAGTCAGAGATTGCTGCAGTTGAGGTTAAGGAGGTTGTTTCCTTCTTTCTCCTCTAGGGTTTTGATGGTTTTCTGTCTCACATTCAGGTCTTTATCCATTTTGAGTTTATTTTTGCATATGGTGTGAGAAAATGATCAGTTTCATTCTTCTGCATGTTGCTGTCCAGTTCTCCCAGCACCATTTGTTAAAGCGACTGTCTTTTTTCCATTAGATACTCTTTCCTGCTTTGTCAAAGATTAGTTGGCCATACCTTTGTGGGTCCAATTCTGAGTTCTCAATTCTATTCTATTGGTCTATGTGTCTGTTTTTGTGCCAATACCATACTGTCTTGATGATGACAGCTTTGTAGTAGAGGCTACAGTAGAGGCTAAAGTCTAAAGAGGCTAAAGAACAAAATTTAGGATAGTTTGTTCTAGCTTTGAGAAGAATGCTGGTGCAATTTTCATTGAGAATGCATTGAATGTGTAGATTGCTTTGGGTAGTAATGACGTTTTATATAATATTTATTCTTCTGACCCATGAGCATACAATGTTTCTCCATTTCTTTGTGCCTTCAATTTACTTCACAAGTTTTTTATAGTTTTCATCATACAGATCTCTTATATCTTTCGTTAGGTTTATTCCTAGATATTTTATGGTTTTTTGTGCAATTGTGAATGGGATCAGTTTCTTTGATTTCTCTTTATGTTGTTTCATTTTTGGTGTATAAAAAATGCAACCAATTTCTAGACGTTGATTTTGTACCCTGCTACTTTGCTGAATTCATGGATCAGTTCTAGTTAATTTCCATAGTATTCCTTGATAATTGCTTGTATTTCTGAGGGGTTGGTTGTAATAAGTTTATTTTCATTCATGATTTTGTCTATTTGAGTGCTCTCTCTTTTATTTTTGAGAAGTCTGGCTAGAGGTTTGTCAATTTTATTTTTTCAAAAACCCTATTCTTGATTTCATTGATCTGTTCAACTGTTTCTTGGATTGTATATTGTTTATTTCTGCCTGATTTTTATTACTTCTCTTCTCCTACTGGGTTTGGGGTGCTCTTGTTGCTCTCTGTCTAGTTGCTTTAGGTGCACTGTTAGATTTTGTACCTGCTTTTTTTCCTAATTTCTTGAAATAGGCCTAGAGTGCAATATACTTTCCTCTTAGGACTGCCTTTACCGCATCCCATAGAGTTTGAATTGTAGTATTTTCATTTTCATTTCTTTCCATATATTTTTAACTTTCTTCTCTTATTGCCTGATTGGCCCATTCGTTCTTTAGGAGGGTGTTCTTTAAGGTTTCCAGACTTCTTTCTGTGATTAATTTCAAGTTTCATAGCATTGAGATCTGGAAGTGTGCATGGTATGATCTCATTTCTTTTATATTTATTGAGGGCTGCTTTATGTCCCAGTATGTGATCTATCTTGGAGACTGTTCCATGCACACTTGAGAAAAAAGTGAATTCCATGGCCTCAGGATGTAGAGTTCTAAATATACGTCAAATCCATCTGGTCCAATGTATCATTCAAGTCCATTGTTTCTTTAGTGATTTTCTGTCTAGTTGATCTATCCATTGCTGTAAGTGGAGTATTAAAGTCCCCTGCTATTAGCACATTCTTGTCCATAAGATTGTTTCTGTTTGTGATTAATTGTTTTATGTATTTGGTTGTTCCCATATTTGGTATGTAGACATTTATAATTGTTAGGTCTTCCTGGTGGATAGACCCTGTAATTATTATATAATGCCCTTCTTCATCCCTTGTTACTGCTTTTACTTTAAAGTCCAGTTTGTCTGATATAAGTATAGCTACTCCAGCTTTCTTTTGACTTCCAGTAATATGATAGATATTTCTCCATCCCCTTACCTTCAATCTGAAGGTGTCCTCAGGTCTAAAATGAGTCTCTTGTGGACAGCAAATAGATGGATTTTGGTTTTTTTAATCCATTTTGCTACCTTATTTCTTTTGATTGGAGGATTTAGTCCACTTACATTCAGTGTTATTATTGAAAAATATGGGTTTAGAGTCATTGTGTTCTTTGTGGGATTCATGCTTGTGATGGTGTCTCTGGTACCTTGTGTTCATTGCAACATTTCCCTCATAGAGTCCCCCTCAAGTTTTCTTGTAGGGCTGGTTTAGTAATGATGAATTCTTTAATATTTGTTTATTTGTGAAGACTTTTATCTCCCCTCCTATTCTGAGTGACAGGCTTGCTGGATAGAGGATCCTTGGATGCATATTTTTTTTCTGTTGATCATATTGAAGATTTCTTACCATTCCTTTCTGGCCTGCCAAGTTTCAGTAGACAGATCTGTCACCACTCTAATAGGTTTCCCTATGTTTGTTAGGGCCCTTTTTTCCCTAGCTGCTTTCAGAATTCTCTCCTTGTCCTTATATTTTACAGTTGCACTATGATAGGTCATGCAGAAGATTGATTCAAGTTATGTCTGAGGAGAGTTTTCTGTGCCTCTTGGATTTCAATGTTTGTTTCCTTCCCCAGATTGGGGAAGTTTTCTGGTATAATTTGCTCATGGACTCCTTCAGCACCTTTCCCTCTCTCTTCCTCGTCTGGAATTCCTATGATATGGATATTTTACCATTTGAATGTATTGCTGAGCTCTCGATCTCTCCTTTCCTGTTCCTGGATCCTTTTATGTCTCTTTTTCTCAGTTTCCTCTTTTTCTATAATTGTGTCTTCTAAGTCACCTATTCTCCTGTCTGCCTCTTCAGTCCTTGTATTGGACGCCTCCATTTTATTGTGAACCTCATTTGTAGCAATTTTTAATTCATCACACCTATTTTTAAGGTCCATAGTCATTATAGCAATAGTTTCTCTGATGTCTTCCATGCGTTTTTCAAGCTGAGCAATTAATTTTATGACTATTGTCCTAAATTCTTGTTCAGTTATGTTGCTTATATCTGTTTTGAGCAGTTCTTTAGTTGTCATTTCTTCCTGGAATTTCTTTGGAGGAGAGTTCTTCCGTTTCATCATTTTGGCTAGCTTTCTGTCTCTTGTGAGTTTTAAAAGCTTGTTATGCACACTGTACCTTCAAGTACTGATACATTATGAAGGCTCTTTGACTGTCCAGGCCCTGTCCATTCAGGAAGTGTTCTTTTAATAGTGTCTTTGTCCCTCTTGTTGAGACTTTGCTTATTTTATTTCCCTACTCATATTGGTATTGAGACTCTCCGCCATGTTTACTTTGGCTTGTTTCTTGAGGTAGCCCTTGTTCAAAGAACTGATGTGTTTACCATGTTGGAGTAGAGTGGAAACCTACAGTTTCACAGACAGCACTCAAGCTTGAGACTCCAATTCTAAATTAATTTAGCAAAATGAGAGATTGTTGGGTAACGGGGGGTGAAAGAATAATAATAATAATCAGTTAATAGAATGGTGTGGTTATTGTTTTTTATGACTAGAGGTTTATATAGTAGAATGAGATGTCTGGCAAAATTCCTGGACTACTATGGAGAATGGAAGAAATCCTTGAGAATAAGAAACAAAAGCAAGGAAGTAGAGTACAGAAAGAACCAAAAACAAATATAAAAATAGTATATGTAATATGAGAAAAATAAAGCTATCATATGTTATCAAAATTAATATGAGTAGGTTGAGTACCCTCTGCAAAGACAGGGTAAAAAATAAAATGTACTGTTCATAAATAAATGTGTCTAAATCAAAATGATAAAGTATCCCTCCCTAACAAAAGTGTGGGCAAATACCATAGCAGGCAAAAGCAAACCACATGAAAGCAATATTAGTGTCTGATCAATTAGATTTCAATGCCAAAAGAAAAAGCAAAATAAGCAAAACTAAATAATGAAAAGGCCAACAAAGAAAGAGCGGCTCATGCATTTGGAAACAGCACTCTTTTAAATAGCCACTGTATATAAAAAGGAAACATCTGCAATGATAGGTTGCCCAGAAATCAATAAGTAGAGTACTCCATATAGAAACTTATGGGTACAGCTAAAACTGCATTCAGAGAAAAGTATAGACAAAATGACTAAAAAATTCTTTTTTAATGCTTATTTATTTTCAAGAGAGAGAGATTGAGAGAGAGAGTGCAAGCTGGGGGAGGGGTTGAGAGAGCAGGAAACAGAGAACCTATAGCAGGCTCTGTGCTGACAAATCTCACTAACGTGGGATCATGACCTGAGATGAAATCAGACTCTTAACCAACTGAGCCACCGAGGTTCACCAGACACAAATGTTTTTATTGTTAAAAAGTAAAAATGGAAAACAATATGAAGTCAAACTGAAGAAATTACAAAGGAAAAGGAACAGTAACATAAGTCAAAAGAAAATATGAGGAAAATTAATAAATATCAATACAAGGTAAAATTAATCTAAGAAAAAATGAAAAAGTAAATAAGACAGAATACACCATAAAATATAAATAATAATAATAATAAAGCTGGTAAATTTCTTGGAAAGTATGTAAAATATAAAACTGCCAGCAAATCTTACAAGATAATAATAATGTATAGTATTAGGGACAAGAAAAAGGAAATGACTACCCACTGAATATATTAAAAAAGTAAAAAAAAAAAGACTCATCAGGATTTTTAAAAAATCTGAAATAGTATAGGATTAAATGAAGCATTGGACTCTGATAAAGACTATTTGAACTCAATAGCTAACAGTAGAATTAACAGTAAAACTTTTAGAGCATTAACAGTAAAATTAGTAAGAAATAATAAGTTGACCACTACCCTTACTATTATTAATCAGCATTGCTTTGGTGATTCTAACCAATGGAGTAAGAGATAATAATGGTATAAGAAGCTTAACTTTTTAATAAGATAGGAAATTTAGCAATATTGATTTTAGAATACTAAAAATACAAAGAAAAGCAAAGTAATTTACTGAGACTAGTGAGATGGCTGGATGAAAGTCAATAAAAGTCAGTAGAATAGTAAAATCAAACAAACAGGCAAAAAGAAAAAATTCAGTGTACTCCATTACTGACATAGTAAACCTATGAAAAATTAAAAAAAAAAACAAACCTACAAAAACTCTTTAACCTCCTTGAGCCACTAAGTGTATCTTTAAAAAGAATCCAATGAGAACATGAAAATACATTAACACACAGTGCCTCACACAATAGTGGAGCCCGGTAAATGTTGGTAACTTAAATTTCATTTCTGATATTTTCTAACGCTTAGTCTGCTGAATATCCTGTTTAGACAATTCTATTTTGTTTTGGAATATGTATGACAATTTAATAGACAACTCTCGTCTTACCATTTAGACCAAAAAAAAAAAAAAATGTATTGAAGGTTAGAGTACTCCTGTCTATGTTTGTACCTCCTATTACCAGACAAGAAATGTGGACACATTGTAGGCCTTGCATTTTTTGCCTACAGGATTGCCAGCACTGATCCATACATTTTTAAATCATCTGTCACTTTGACAGACATTACAAGGGTCTGTCTTTAGCCATGGCACTTCACAGAACATGTTTCCTCAGTGTAAAGTTATCTCAAAATTGTCTTGGGCTTCTTGAAAAATTAGTGGCAACTTGGTGAATTCCAATTATCCCAAGCTTCTTTTCTTAGTAAATGTTTATTTCCCCAACAAACTGGAAGTTATTAAAACTAATTGATTTGTACCTTCATATACTGTGCCACCAACTCCCTGAGAATTTGAAAACCTTTTAGCAAATACAAATGTATTTACTGCCCTTATTAAGCTGGAAGAGTAAATATTAATACCATTATGTTACATTGTAGTCTACTGCATCTGGATGAATAATAAAGAAAAATATATATGTGACAAATAACTCAATAATCTGACATTACTAGTGTTAACCTAATAAAATTCTTTTTGATAAATATATATATCATATATGTATTCAAATTCTATACTGTTTTGCATCCTAGCTCTTTATTAAATATACTCTTAGCAAAAAAAATAATAACACTAGATATGCTATTCTATAACTTTTTGTTCATATATTTTTAATATCATAGACTTCTAAGTCAATAGTTCTATTGCTTTCTTTTAGTGGCAGCTACATATTATTTTATAATATGGACAAATTAAAGTTTGCTCAACCATTTCTCTACTAATGAAATTACTTATAATTATAAATTATTATTTATAATGCTTCACTCTTTGAAATAATATTTTATTGAACATTCTTATGTTCAATTAAAGCACAGAATTAAAGCTCTGTGCTCATAGACAGATATTTCCGAAAGCAGATTTCTAAGAGCAAAATTGCAAGGTTGTTGTGTTTATTTTATATATTAAAAGATAGTATCAGATTGTCCTTCGGAAGACTTTTCAATACATATTCCCATGAATACTCTATGAAATGTTCATTTCTATACATTTCGCAGAGTGCTAGATATTATTGTTTTTAATTTTTTGTTAAGTATGGGAAAGAGTATCATAGTATTTTTATCTGTTCATAACCTTGTCTGGTTTTCTAAATTGTCCTTTTTTTTTTTTACTTTTTTTTTTAACATTTATTCATTATTTTGAGAGACAGTGACATAATCTGAAGCAAGTTCCAGGCTCTGAGCTGTCAGCACATAGCCTGATGCAGGGCTCAGACTCACAGACCATGAGATAATGACCTGAGCTGAGGTGTGATGCTTAGCCAAGTGAGCCACCCAGTCGCCTCTCAATTGTCCTAAGCCACCAGGGTTATAAAAATATGTTCAGGTATTTATTCCTGAATAAATATTTATTTATTATATTGTCTTATTATTTGCATTTAAAACACTAAGACATCTGAAATTTGTTTTTGTTTATAGTGTGAAGTGGGAATCTAATTTTATCTAACACTGAATGATAGATAGACATTTATTTTTAAAATATTTACTGAATAATCCATCTTTTTCCCTTTAAAGTGAAACGTTACATTTATCAGATATTGAGTCCTGATGTAATTTTGAACTATTTCTAAGCTTTGTTCCATAGGTGTGCTTGTTTCATACTACTTTAATTAAGATGACTTTTGAGTGAGATTTAATATCTGAATGGGCAAAGCCCTCTTCTTTGTCTACATTTACAGAATTCCTCTGCAATTACCATAGAGTTATTCTTCTAATGAATTTCAAATTAATTTTGTCCAACATTTTTGTTATTCCAATTACAATTGCATTAACTTTTATTATTAATAAAAATCTTCAAATTATTAATGTGAAATTGAGGATGATGGACATTTTAATTATATTAATTGATATTAGATAAGAACATATCTCTCTACATATTGTGTGCCCTTCAATGAAATTTTATGGTTTTCTTCATTCAGAGGAACTAAATTTCTTCAGTTGCTATTATTTTTTATCAAAGTGGTTTGGCCTCAGTTATAGCCATTAGCATCTATTAATAGATGAAGCTACACTAGGCTTTTATGATCTCACATTTTATGGAGGAATGCTAAACTCCAACAACACTTCTCTCTGTTAATTCTGGTCAGGGCCTGAGGCTAGATGTCAACAGTGTTAAGCATTCAGAGTTGAAACAAGAATAGGAAAAAGTTTATTTTTTCTTCACGTAAAATGAATTTGCCAATACTCCCTGTACACTCAAAGGTACAGAAAATATAGCACTATCATAGTATGGTAGGTATGTGTGTATGTGTTTTTGCTGTACATAGTAGAAAATCTGTCTACAATTACAGAATGCATTTAATTTTAAAATGCTTCTCAATGGTCATTCATTCAGTACTAAATATGGACTTAATCTCTCTAGGACAGAATAACTTTGAATGTTGTGTGCACGTGAGTGCTGTGGTAATCTTGAAAATAATAAATTAATGGAATTGAATGAGTATTCTTTTTTTTGATCAGTGGGATATTTTACTCTCTAATTTTTTATTTCTCCACTTCCTGTCATAAAATTTGTTTTGGCAAAATGGTCTTACCCTGTGAAAAGAATAACTGCAAACCCTTCTGACATTTTTGGGAGTCTGAATTTATGAAAATATGTTAGGGAAGTCTAAAACAAAACTTAGAATGAAATGTTTGTAGGAAAGACAGGAAAGCCACCAGGGAGCTTGGGTGGCTCAGTTGGTTAAACCTCCGACTTCGGCTCAGGTCATGATCTCACGGTTTGTGGGTTGGAGCCCTGCATCGGGCTCTGTGCTGACAGCCAGCTCAGAACCTGGAGCTGCTTCGGATTCTATATCTCCCTCTCTGACTCTCCCCTGCTCACGCTGCCTCTCTCTCTCTCTCTCTCTCTCTCTCAGAAATAAATAAAACATTAAAAACATTAAAAAAAAAAGAAGGAAGAAAGACACGGTCCCAAGAAGAGTAGGTTCATGGAACTGAAGTCAATGTATGGAGAGGTGTTACAATGGGAATAGAGGCAAAAGAGCACTTGTAAAGTTTTAGGATGGTTCTCATTCTACTACAAATGGCACCATCCTTTCTACATGTTTAAAGGCAGATGGTAGCTATATAGACATATAATGAAGAGTCAAGGCAATTATTCATTTCCTTTGGGCTTCAGGAATGTGCTTTGGAGGGAAAAAGTTGCTGGGGGTTGGGAGGCTTGCATTATGCAAATTCCTTGTCTATGCTGATTGAAGTCTGAGAAGAAAATCTCCTAGTTTTTACTTGGCCTGTGTTTTTTTAATCCAGCACTAATCAGATAGAAAAACAGTTTCAATGCCATTTACCTTGAGATCGTTTTGCAAAGGTTGTAATGTTTAAAATATTTTAAATATATAAAATTGTTTCAGATATATGTCCCATGCTATATTAGTTCCTGTTTCTTTGGTTGCTTGGCCTAGATTCTAATGCTGACGAAAGTCTTGTTTTCTATAATCCTATATCTCGTTTTATAAATGGCTTAACTTTTGTCTACTTTTCAGTAACTTTCTCATAAATTATCATATTTAATTCTCCCATCAACCCAGTGAAATTAATGCATTCAGTTTAATTACTGACAGCTTTCAGACGAAGAAGCTGAGACATGGCAATATGTAGAATCCAGTACATTTTTTTGTAATTCAAGAGCTAATAATTTCTCAGATGTCTCAATTTAACAGGAATAATGTAGTATAAGCAAAGGTATGAGTTTCAGAGCCACACGTTTATTAATTGTTCCTCCAACCTAACTTCTATGAACCTCAATTCTATGTTCTTTAAATGAGCACAAAACATTCTTAGCATGCAAGAGTTTAGTGAGGATGTAAATACTATAAATAAAGCACCTAGCAACCTATCTCAATGCTCAATAAGTTACTAGTATTTTTTTTTTAATTTAAAAAAAATTTTTTTAAAATTTATTTTTAGGAGAGAGAGAGAGAGACAGTGTGAGCAGGGGAGGGTCAGAGGGAGAGGGAGTCACAGACTGAAACAGGCTCCAGGCTCTGAGCTGGCAGTCAACACAGAGCCCGACGCAGGGCTCGAACCCACGAACCGCGAGATCATGACCTAACTGAAAGTCAGACGCTTAACCGACTAAGCCACCAGGCGCCCCAATAAGTTACTAGTATTATCATTATATCTCTATCAAAGATATAGAATAGTACAGAAATAAAGCACATCTGTATCACACAGTTTTGTAATTGTTAACATTGAATCTCTTCCTCTGAATTCTCATGTCATTTGTTCCTCCAGGGTAAGAAACTATGTTTGATTATTTATTTTAATCTTTGTATTCTTTTGTGCTCTACAAATATTTATTGTGTTAATAAATTAAAATAAGTGTCATTTTTAAGTAGCTTAATTCAAGGAGATAGGTAGACAAAGTTATAAGTTTTCTGTTTGGTGGGTTTTTTTTCCTTATTTTATTTTGGCATTTTGCAATTGTGCTTCAAAAAGACTTGATTTTGCCCTTGGTGGACTCCTTTACACAAATTTTAAACAAGTAATTCGGTTTTTTTTTTTTTTTGGGGGGGGTATAAAATAAGAGTGTCAGGGGCAGGAAACTTAATTTTACATCTTTTTCTTTTAATTTAACTCTGACTATAAGATCATACATTAAAATCCTAAAGAAAAGTCTAGGGACATATATAAATATGAGAGATCCAATTTTACTTTTGATATCATTCTAAGGTTTGTGAACTTAAAAATGTAGCACACTTCTTGTTTTCCAAATCTTACAGGCTTATGTTAGGCCTTCATGTTTCTGATAAAAATGAGAAAATACATTTGTGCCTTTTTTTTTTGGTACAACTTTGTTTCATTCCACTTCTCAATTTTCTCTTAAATTTCATGTGTATATATTCACTTAATGACAATTATATAACTCTGAAAGCACCACATTAATTACTAAGTATAATCAGTCCTTCCAGGTCTTCTAAGCTCAGCAAGATTTTTTTTCCCTAGAGGATATGTCATTAAGGGTTTTTATGCTCAGATATAATGAATGTTACTAATAGTTACTGATCAGGGGAGAAATAAATAATAAAATAAATGGTTTCTATTGGGCCTGGTTATTACAGAGGGATTAAAGGATTGATCGGAAAGCATCTTTTAAAATTTAACTTTATTAGGCACATATCAAGTATTCATCAAAGGTAGCGAATACTAATAATGAAGTGATGATAGCAATGATGACAGTGACATACCTCCAAACACTCCTATTTATTATACAGATTTTAAATTTCCATGTACAGATGAAGATAATGAGGTTCACAGCAAGCAAGCAGTTAGGGGATGTGTTAAGATCATGAAGTTAGTACACGATATAGTTTGTATTCAATCACAAGTCTTTACCCTTGTAACAAAATAACTACTTAATTTTTATAGTTGTTAGTTTATACTTATAGGTAACATAATTTAGAGTAACATATGCAGTTCTCTTATAAGTTTAAGTATTTTTTTTATTATTAGTTATAATATTCCTTTTCTTAGTACCGAAATGTATGATCTCTTTTTTTGTCTTCATTAGATCTCTCACAAATTTATCAATTTTATTTATTATTTTTCTGTGGTGTAATTAATTACTTTCTGATTTTCTTTTTAGTATTTCCTTTTTACCCTTTTATTTTTATTATGATTGTCTTTTTTGGTAACATCTTGATATGAAGACAACTTATTTTTATTCTTTTTTAAAATAATCATTGTCCTTTAAGCCTATTAATTTATCTCCCATCCAAGTACTAACCAGGCCCGACCCTGCTTAGCTTCCGAGATCAGACGAGATCGGGCGCGTTCAGGTTGGTATGGCCGTAGACTAATTTATCTCAAATATATTTAAAAGTATCCTGTAAATGTTATATATTATATTCTCCTGTTTATGATTTTCTCAGGCCAAGAAAAATAATTTTATTTCCTTTAATACAATAATTTTTATAATATTTTCAAAACGTTTTCTTCTAATTTTGAAAATGTTTGACCTTGTTTAGTTTTATTCCTGTATATTTAAAATTTCTGGTTTTAAAGCACCATGGTCAGAGAATCGTGTCTTCATGAGTTTTGCATTTTAAAATATACTGATTTTTCAGTGGCATAATAAGTGATAAAATTTTGTATAGTTCCACGAATAAGTTGAAAGAAGGCATATTTTCTGTGGAATAAATTTTTATTAGATTAATTAAATCTAATTAATGAATTCTTAAATTTTTAAAAATGTTTTATTTATTTCTGAGAGAGAGAGAGACAGAGGAAGCGTGAGCATGGGAGGGAGGGTCAGAGAGAGAGGGAGACACAGAATCTGAAGCAGGCTCCAGGCTCTGAGCTGGCAGTCAGCACAGAGCCCGATGTGGAGCTCCAACCCACGAACCGTGAGATCATGACCTGAGCCCAAGTCTGACGCTTAACTGATGGAGCCACCCAGGCTCCTCTTATTAATGAATTC
The DNA here is from genome assembly GCF_003009895.1 of Hyaena hyaena. Lineage (NCBI taxonomy): Eukaryota > Metazoa > Chordata > Mammalia > Carnivora > Hyaenidae > Hyaena > Hyaena hyaena. Next base: position 193,276 of record NW_024080691.1, read on the forward strand.
TTAACATCTAAGTGTACTTGCTTGTATCATCAGGGCATGAATATGGGTGTTTAAAGTGTTCCTTATTATAATTGTGTGGGTTGAGTTGTATAAGACAGAAGTATAGAGAAGGGATAACTCTAGTATAGATCTGAAAGAGTTTTCCCCTATTAAATTTGTGGCTGCTAGGCTGTTTACTTAGAGACATAGATTCCACATATCTTTGATACGGATTCAGGCTAGAAGTTCAAGTATATCTTTTCACCAATGTTTTATCTGATTTTGTTCTCTTTTAAGAACTAAAACATATGCCCAATAGAGACAATTAATCTATCCTCAGCATAATAGAATTAAAGAGGGTATTTTCTCCCCTAGCTAGATGTAAATTGTTGATTGACATCATCAGGGACTTTGTCTATCCATGTATCCTTGTTTGCTTTCATGGTCATTTTAGTTAATAATTTTTATGATATACCCTGTGTCTCCATCATTATCAGAAGTGAAAATTTTCGTTAATCATCTGGATTTCCCACCATAGTTATCTTTCTATCCTAAAAGAAATCAGATCATGTACTTTCAGGTTTACTGTACTTCCTTTCATTAGTGTGATAGCTTTCAAGTGCAGGAATATGGAAATTACATATTAAATAAGTGAGCATGTGTTACTGGTTTACAGATTTAATTTCTATGTGCATATCCTGTAAACCATCATGATGAGAAGTGAAAATTTTGATTAATCATCTAGACCTCTGGATGGGTATCTCACACCTCTACCAAATACAGTTATGCCATTAATCCATGGGAACATCAATTTTATAAGAGAAATGAAATCTCTGTGTTCTTTATATAGTTACTATTTCTCATTTCAAAAGATAACTGAAAGAAAAAAAAAACTTATGCACCATAATGTCCTGGACTCTCTTTGGTCAGCTTTTCACTAGTGAATAGATGGTGATAATTCTAGGAGAGAGAGAAGAGAAGGCAGTGAAGTGGGTGTATTCTCCAAAGGCAAATGTTTGCATTTTATATGGTGGGGATAGATATTGTGTATTGACAGCATACTAGGCTAGGTATTCTTCTCCCATTTATCACAGTTGCTTATTATTAATTTTTTTCCAATTAATTGATTACTTTTTCTCCAGTTTGAATAATACTGTTTTTCCCTCATCTGAGAGACAATAAAATTTAATAGCATAGAGCAATTCTTGTGTTCAGGAGAGGGGTGAAAGCCTGTAGAGATGATCATGTTATGCATTCTTTGTTAAGAACATTGGATTACAGAATTTTAAGGGGAGAGTGCCTAAAAATGGGTCAATTAGTTAAAGATCACAATTTTTCTTTAAACCTCATGGGTACAAGTTTCTCATTAATTTTATGAGAATAATTTCTAAAATGTAGTGGGAATAAAAGTCAGATTACAGGGCAAAAAGAAGAAATAAAAAGCACAGTAAAGAGAGAAGGTGTGATCTATTTCCTGAACAAGTTGTATGAGGTGGGAAAGAGAAAAATTGGTCTGTAACTACAGAGCCAAAAGTCCCCTCCAAGCAAACATTTTTAGACTAGAAAAGAGATAACGATATTTTTAGGCAAAAAAAACCAAAAACAACATGAAAAAGTTAAGATGTTGACAATATGGTTTTTTTTTGGCATAATGCTTGATAATAAATATTTTAGTTTTTCCAAGGCATGTAGTCTCTGAATACACTACTCAATTCTACTATTGCAGCATAAATGCATTCATAGACAATTTGTAATCAAATAGGAATAGCTATTTTCTATAAAATTTTATTCACACAGTCAGCAAACAAGATTTCACCAAGGGGCCCTAGTTGGCCAACTTCTGATATAGATGACAGAGGAGAAATGAGAGAATAGGGGAGGGAATAGAATGAGGATGGCTGTGGCTGTGTATTAGCTTCCAGGTGTGGGTGTGATAATGGAAATATATGAATAATGGTCTCTAGTTTTCTCATGGAGAGAGAGAGCTACCTAGCCTGTCAAAATGAAGAATTACAGAAGATTAAGGAAGGAAGAAAGATGATAATGATTTAGACAAACGTTTTGAGGGAAAGAAGGGAAGAAACTAATAAACGACAGTGTCCCACTGAGTGTGGAAACTATGCCTAGATAGAAGCTACTGTTAGCATGAATATGTGATATCTTTCCCACATAACTTCCAGTGCCTTGGTGGAAATACAAGCTGTAGTATTGATCTGAGGGTTTGGGTTTTGATGAGTGGGTTTGCCTGAAAGATTGAACTAAAAGGAATCAAAGCTGTTGCTGAGACAGAATTTGAAATGAACAGTCCTTAGGTTCAAGGTGGGTAAAGAAAAAGAAAATCAAAAGAGAACCGTAAACTGAGAGCAAACAAAGAAATTAAGGTGCTGCATATATATCTCTGTGAGATTGAATAACAGGAGTTGAAAAAGGATTAAAAAACTGTTAAGAGATTGAGGTCAAAAATACAGTAACACAGTAAATATTCAATACACATTTTTTGATAGATTACTGTCCTAAGTAAAGTTTACTATGTGAGAATACAATGAAATGAATGCAAAAGGAAAAACAGACCCAAGTTATATTCCTAACTACTAGAATTTTTATTATTAAGAATAGAAATGAGGGGTGCCTGGGTGGCTCAACTGGTTGAACATTGGACTCGATATCAGCTCTGGTCTTCATCTCAGAATAGCGTGTTCAAGCTCTGCACTGGGGCTGAGCACAAGCCTACTTAAAAAAAGCTGGTGGGAATGCAAACTGCTGTAGCCAAAACAGTATGGAGGTTCCTCAAAATATTAAAAATGGAACTACCCTATGACCCAGCAATTGAGCTACTATGTATTTATCCAAGGGAAACAGGTATGCTGTTTTGAAGGGATACATGCACCCCAGTGTTTATAGCAACACTATCAACAATAGCCAAAGTATGGGAAGAGCCCAAATGTCCATCAATGGATGAATGGATAAAGAAGATGTGGTATACATATACATATACATGTACATGTATGTACATCTTCATATGAAGATGTGGCATACATATGCATATATATGGAGTATTACTCGGCAATCAAAAAGAATGAAATCTTTCCATTTGCAACTACATGTTTGGAACTAGAGGGTATTATGCTAAGTGAAATTAGTCAGAGAAAGACAAATATATGACTTCACTCATATGAGGACTTTAAGTTAAAAAACAGATGAACCTAAGGGGAAGGGAGGTAAAAATAATATAAAAACAGGGAAGGGGACAAAAACACAAGAGACTCTTAAATATGGAGAGCAAACAGAGGGTTATTGGATGGGTTCTTGGAGGAGGGATGGACTAAATGGGTAAGGGGCATTAAGGAAACTACTCCTGAAATCATTGTTGCACTATATGCTAACTTCGATGTAAATTAAAAAAGTAAATAAAGAAGAAGAAAAATCAATGAAACCAGGAGTTGGTTTTTTGAAAAGATGAACAAAATTTATAAACTTTTAGCCAAACTCATAAAAAATAAAGGGGGGGGGAGTAGGGAGGACTAAAATATTTTCGTTCTTTTTTTTTTTTTTTTTACAAATAGTTTATTGCCAAATTAGTTTCCACATAACACCCAGTGCTCATCCCCACAAGTGCCCTCCTCCATGCCCATCCCCCCCCACATCCATCAGTCCTCAGTTTTTGTCAGCATTCAAGAGTCTCTCATGGTTTGCCTCTCTCCCCTCACCCCACTATTTGCCCCCTTCTTCTCCCCCTTGTTCCTTGGTCAAGTTCCTCCTAATCCTCCTATACGTGCAAACATATGATATTTGTCCTTCTCTGCCTGACTTATTTCGCTCAGCATAACCCCCTCAAGGTCCATCCATGTTGCTACACATGGCCAGATTTCATTGTTTCTCATTGCCATGTAGTATTCCATGGTATAGATAAACCACATCTTCTTGATACATTCATCCGTTGATGGACACTTCGGCTCTTTCTATGTTTTGGCTATTGTTGAGAGT